>NC_089164.1:1437358-1796698 GCF_009819655.1 Sylvia atricapilla
CCTGGTGTTTTCCTGATCCCCGATTACCCAGGCCCCTCTGAGAGCCCCACGTGTGCTCACTTACAGCACGTGTGTTGGTGTTTTCCCCTCGGTGAGCTGCAGGCAGGTGAGCACGGAGTGAGCCCCTCTCCTCTGCTCCAAAATCCTGCAGCACTCCGTCCTCAGGTTCCCTCTGCAGGAAGAGAAAAGAGCCCCTCCAACACGGGCTCCCTGCACCCAGCCCGGGGCCAGAGGGGTGGGGATGGGGCTGGAGGGACAGAAAACAGCCTGTGGCTGCTGGTTTTAGGCTCTGCTCACTGCCCTGCCCCAAAAGGAGCAGGGAAATTCCTCATGGAATGGTTTGGGTTGGAAGGGACCTTAATAAAGCTCATCTCATTCCAACCCCCTGCCCTGGGCAGGAACACTTCCAATAGATACACACAGTGATAATAACAATAAAAATAAAATAATAAAAAAAATTTTAAAAATTCTGCTCCAGGTCCCACTCTGTCCTGGGCAGGAACACTTCCGATAGATACACACAGTGAGGATGATTATTGTATTATTATTAATAGAATAAGCAATAATAATAAATTCTGCTCTTCCTCAGCCTCTCCTAAACTGAAAGAAGTCACCCAAAAGGAACAAAAGAGGCCAGGAGCATCCTCACAACACCGAGGAGTTTTTCCTCCAGGTGCAGCCCCATGGGGACACCCCACCCCTCTTTGCCCTGCTCCCTGCAAACCCCCCAGAACCCAACCCCACCATCCCACAGAGGCTGGAGAACCCTTCACTGATCCCAAACCCCCCCGGGAGAGCAGGACCATGTCCCTCTGTGCCCCAGAGGAGGCTGGAAAACCCACCACTGATCCCAGACCCCCCCACGTGCAGGCAGAGCCGTGTCCCCCCGTGGCCCAGCAGTGTCCCTGTCACTCACATCACCCAGTGCAGTCCCCTGGCCAGCAGCTCTCGGGCCCTGTGCAGCGCCCGCCCCAGGCGCAGCGTCTGGTGAGCGGCCCCCACGGCACTCTGCGGGGCAAAGGGCACTGCCAGGACCTGTGACAGGCACAGAGCACTGCCAGGACCTGTGACAGGCACAGAGCACTGCCAGGACCTGTGACGGGCACAGAGCACTGCCAGGACCTGTGCTGGGCACTGCCAGGACCTGTGCTGGGCACTGCCAGGACCTGTGACAGGCACAGGGCACTGCCAGGACCTGTGACAGGCACAGAGCACTGCCAGGACCTGTGACGGGCACAGAGCACTGCCAGGACCTGTGCTGGGCACAGGGCACTGCCAGGACCTGTGCTGGGCACAGGGCACTGCCAGGACCTGTGCTGGGCACAGAGCACTGCCAGGGCCTGTGACAGGCACAGGGCACTGCCAGGACCTGTGACAGGCACAGGGCACTGCCAGCCTGGCCCCTGCCACTCACACCCACCTTGGCTGCGCTGCAGTCGGCCACCACGTCCACCCTGGGCACCAATTTGGGGAAGTCCAGCGCCGCTGGGAAAGACAGGCAGGGTCGGGGGGTGTTTTGTCCTCCCCCCAGCTGCTGGCTGTGGGGCAGCCGCTAACACAGCCAATTAAAAACCCTGGGGTCATTCAGGGTCTCAGCCTCAGGGCTGGGGGCTCAGGGAAGCCCTCCAAGGCATTTGGGGAGTGTGGCTGAAGGCAGGAATTCCCTGCAAAGCCCAGGGTGGAGCGTGGCCCTGGAGCAGCAGCACATGGCGGGGGAAAAGTGACCCTGAAATGCCCTGATCCTGCTCCACATCCTGCTCTGCTCCAGGGACCTTCTGGATTGGGATTGGGCACTGGGAACTGGCATCAGGACTGGGATTGGGCACTGGGAACTGGCATCAGAACTGGGATTTGGCCTTGGGAACTGGGATCAGGACTGGGATTGGGCACTGGGAACCTGCAGTCCTGCTGCTGGAACTGGGGTCACCACTGGGAATGGGGACTGGCACAACGTGGCAGTGGGAAAAGCCACCAGTCTGGGGGACTGGGAACCCCACTGGGAACTGGGATCCAGGTCAAACACTGCCCGGGCACCAAGACCTGGGATCAGGCTGGAAATGGGCCCACATAACCCAGCTGAGAAACGGGAGATCTCTCAGGACAATAACTGGAACAAATCCCTCTTCTCCTGCCGTGACACATCTCCAACCAGCCACACTCACGGTCTCTGTAGCGGACCCCCACCACGTCCTCGGGCTGCTCCGAGGTGCTCAGCAGAGTCAGGGGGCTGCTCTCTGTGGTTTTGCAGAAATTACGAGCTTGCAGGTTGGGATCCAGCTCATACGGGTGTCCTTCAAACAAATATTCTTGATGGTGAGGGGCTATATTTGTCTGCTTGAAGACGGCATCTAAAAACTTGGTGGTACTGCAATGGAGAAAGGAGTGAAAGGATGGGGATAAGCAGTGAGGTGAGCACACAGATTGCCATCCCTTTAGCAGCCTGCTGCCCTCAAAATACCAAAATGTTGGTATTTTCTCTTAGAAAAATACCAGAGCAGGTTTGGACACCTCCCTGTGTGCCCACAGCTCCGTTAGGGCACTCCCAGCAGAGGCTCATTTGAGCCTGCTGTGTTTTAACCTGGCTCGGGAGCGGTGCAGAGGGAAAGGTGCTGCCCCCAGCTTTCCCCTGTTCGAGTGAGGGGCTGAATCCTGAGCTCCGTCCCCAAATTCACCTCCAGCACAGCCTTACGTGTTGTAGGAGTGGATGTAGACGCGGTGGGAGGACGCCTGCTGCAGGGAGAACACGTCCACCACCATCCTGTGCAAAATGTCGTTGGTGCCTGCAAAGAACTGGTCGAAGCCCCAGCATTTCTCCTGATCCACCTCCAGGATATTGGCCAAGATGGGGATCAGCTGGTCCTTCAGCCCCCTGCAGCAGCAAGGGAAGGAGAGAGGCTTGAATGGGCTGGTGTGACCCCGAGACACAAACACTGCCCTGCTGTACAATGTCTCCGTACAACACAGGCCACTCTGATCCACCAGCCAAACTGGTTGTAATCTTATCAAACCACCTGCAGCTCTGTTGTTAGAGCCCTCAGGGATTCATCAAAGTTACTGAGAAAACAACAGGATCAAAAATAAGAACAGAGAGCCTGAGAAATTGTCTGCAAAAATGCAAACCCTGGACAGGGGAGCACAAGGTGAGGATGGACAGTGAGCAGTTGGTGTCCTGAAGGATGTGCCTGCCTCAGGGAGAAGCAGCTGGGCCAACCCAGAGATGGACAGCAGACCTAAAATCTGTATCTGCCAATATACAGCCTCTGCTGGGATCACATTGATTCAGTTATTCAGTGACCCATTTCCCCCCTGCACTCCCTTTTCCCGTCTGGAAAGCCAAGATCTGCTCTGAGGGCTGTGACACCTGGGGATGGAAAGTTCCTCTGCCTTTTGCCAACCCCCGAGTGCAGCCCCACAAGGCACCCTCACGTGGAGAGGCGGCAGGTGATGGGCAGCTCGTAGCTCCACTCGATGGTCCCGTTCTCCTGCCTCTGGATCCCTGCGATGGCCCCAGGAGGCTTCTCCGTGGTGATTTTGTACCTGTGGGGAGGGAATTGTTTGCTGCTGACTCGAGCCCAAGCGAGCTCTGTTTGGGGCAGAGTGTGGATGTGCTGGGAAAGAAATGATTCACTGAGGGAAAATGAAGTGCCCAGAGGGAAAATTCTGCAAGGAACAGTCAAACCCTTCCAGGTGAGCACTGACCCTGCCTCTCCTCCCAGCTATTTAGCCAGGGAATGCATTTTAGAGAATCCTGCAATCATCTGGGTTGGAAAGGACCTTAAAGATCATCTGGTTCCAGCCCCCTGCCCAGTGCCCCATCCAGGCATCCCATTTGCAGGGAGAACACAGCAAATGGGACCTCGATGCTGTTTTGTACTACAGTGACACAGACTTTGACTTCAGAAGGCTGAAAATGACTCCTCTGTTTTTGGGATGTGTCTCCCCTTTATACCATTTCACACAGCCCAATTGGATTGGTGAAATGAAGGCAAAACCTCTTCACTGCCATTGGTCAGAGCAGAGGGACATCAGGGAGAAGTCCCTCCTGGGGAAAGGGATGAATAACAAAGGTACAGCTACAAAAACATTTCTCCTGTTTACAGAAAATTCCCTGGGAAAAGAGTCTCAGAAAAGGCACCAGGACCTGGATTCTTCCCCACACTGCCCACACAGACCCCTCGTCAGGGCTGGGAGGCCATTTGGGGTTAAACCCACAGCCCCAGGGTGGGGACAGGACCTACATGATCTCCTTGTTCCTGCGGGGTCCCCCGAAGGGCAGGAAGGGCAGGCTGCCCGTGGCAGCGTGGTAGAAGGTGACCCCGATGCTCCAGAGGTCCACGGTGACCCCAAACGCCTTCTGCTGGGGCTTGCGCAGCACGGCCCGCTCGTACACATCGGGGTGCTGGGGGGACAGAGACAGGGGGAAATCATCACCTGGAACACGGCTCGGGGCTCTCCCCACCAAAAATCAGCGCCCAGAACACAGCTCGGGCTTCTCCCCGAAAATCATCGGCTGGAACAGCTCTGGGTCTTCCCTGAAAACCATCACCTGCAACAGAGCTTGGGGTTCTCCTCGCCAAAAATCAGCATCTGTAATGGAGCTCTGGGTTCTCCCCAAAAATCATCACCCAGAACACAGCTCTGGGTCCTCCCAAATATCATCACCTGTAACAGCTCTGACTCCTCCCCAAAACCATCACCTGTAGAAGCTCTGGGACCTCCCAAAGACCATCACTTGTAATGGAGCTCTGGGTTCTCCCCAAAAATCATCACCCAAAACACAGCTCTGCGTCCTCCCAAATATCATCACCTGTAGAAGCTCTGGCTCCTCCCCAAAACTATCACCTGTAGAAGCTCTGGGTTCTCCCAAAAATCATCACCCAGAACACAGCTCTGGGTCCTCCTCAAAAATCATCACCCAAAACAGAGCTCTAGGACCTCCCAAAAACCATCACCTGTAATGGAGCTCAGGATCCTCCCCAAAAATCATTTCTCAGAACAGAGTTCTGGGTCCTCCCCAAAACCTCCCCTGTAACCCTGCCCCAAGGCCCTGAGCCCCTCCCCTCCCAAAAACACGGATCAGGCTCTCCAGATCCCCCAGATGCTGGACCGAGGGGCAAGAAGCAGCCTCCCCCAGGCCCTACTCACCAGGTACTCCTCTGTGCCATAGACGGACACAAACTTCTCGTCATCCTCCAGCTCCCGGGCGGCCCCGAAATCCGTCAGTTTGTAGATGCTCTGCCCGTCCTCGCCCACCAGGCGCATGATGTTGCCGGGTTTGATGTCCCTGTGCACCACGCCGTTCTCTCGGAGGTGGTTCATCCCTGCCACTGGGGGGAGGCACAGTTTCTGTGTGAGGGCTCAGTTTGGGCTTAGGAAGGAGAAAAGAAATTTTGATTTCTGATTTTCTGTCAAAGACTGGGACCGCCAGCGTGAGTTTTTTTCCGTGTCTGCATTGAAATTGTTTTGGGTAACCAAGACTAGCAAATAAAATTTGTAAAGAAAAAATGTTTCTTTTTACCCAAGAGCTTTTGTGTTGCTTTTGTTGCCTTTTTTTTTTTTTTTCCTGCTAAGAAGTTGTCAGCTCACCTTTGCATATTTCATTAAAATACTTATTCCAACGGCATGTTCTGGTTTTGCTAGTTACAGAAATAAATGCACAACCACTTTAAATTCCTGGAATAAAGCGGGGATAAATCCCACGGTGGTTGCACTTGGACGGGCACCAGTGTGACTGGGGGAGGATGAGGATGAGGCCATGGCAGGGGATTTTCTGTTGCCTTCAGAACACAGAGCTGAAGCCCACCGTGTCCAGGGGAGCAGCTTCTGAGCCCTCAGTGCACTGCCCAGGTGGTGCCTGAGGCTCCCACCTGCAGCCATGTGTCTGTACAGCTGATGGACCAGCCCAAACTGGCTGTGAGTCATGTCATCAAACCACCTGCAGCTCTGTTGTTAGAGCCCTCAGGAATTCATCAAAGTCACTGAGAAAACAACGGGATCAAAAATAAGGACAGAGAGCGTGAGAAATTGTCTGCAAAAATGTAAACCCTGGACAGGGGAGGAAAGGTGAGGATGGACAGTGAGCAGTTGGTGTCCTGAAGGATGTGCCTGCCTCAGGGAGAAGCAGCTGGGCCAACGCAGAGATGGACAGCAGACCTAAAATCTGTATCTGCCGTGTGATGGGAACAATGAACAGCCTCTGCTGGGATCACATTGATTCAGTTATTCAGTGGCCCATTTCCCCTGCACCCACCAGCACCGTGGGGTCCCCAGCCGGAGGGTCCCCGAGCCCCACACTCACCCACACACTGCAGCACGATGAGGAACTCGGACTCAGCCAGCCCAAAGGCGTTGGCTGGGTCTTCCAGAACGTTCAGCAGGCTGCCACTGGAGCAATACTCCATCACCAGCACCTTCTGCTTGCTGCTGCCCTGCGAGGGAGAGGCCAGGAGGGCTCAGCCAGCCCCGTGTCCCAGCAGCTGGCCTGTGCCCACAGGTCCCCTCCCTCGCCTGGGGAGCCCGAGGGTTCCCCACGCGCCGTTCTCCCCACTCACTGTCTCCTCCACGGCGAATAATTTGACGATGTTTTTGTGGTTCAGCTTCCTCAGCATCTCGAACTCTCTCATCTGCACCTCCTGGGGCCGCAGGTAGCTGGCATTGTTAAAGACCTTCACAGCAACCAGCTCCCCCGATTTCTGGGGAGGAAAAAGAGGAAAGAAAACTCGAGGTGCTGTCACCCACGTGCAGAGCAGCTCCGGGAGCTCTGTCACGGCTCCCACGCCCCGCTCGGGATGCAAATGATGCCTCTGTAAGGCGTCTGCTCTGCTGCACAAAACAAACCGCTGCTTTTCACCTCCCGGCTCTTCCTGTCCCCGCACCCACGCGCTGCGTGCCGCTGTGTTTATTGTCAGCACAAACAGCTCCGGTGCGGGGCTGGATCCCCCGGGATGGGGATGATGCTCCCGGGCCGCTCCTGCGCTTGGCTTAATACACTTCAAAGGCAGCCGAGGAGGAGAGCCAGCTCCGAGCCTGGCAAGTGTTTGCATGAAGTATGCAAATGGCCAAGGATGGGCTTTTCAAAAGCTCTGGGCATTCCCCGGAAAGCGGCTCCTTCTTCCCCCTGCGCCGCTCGGGAACGCGGCGAGCAGGACCCGGCCGTGAGCGCCCCAAAAGCCGCCCTGGACCCGCGGAGCAGGGGGATGGAACCCCACGGAAAATGAAAATAACCCCCACAGCGGCGCCTGAGCTGCTCCGCAGACAGGACCCCGGGGGGAGGGCGAGCTCCGGGGCCGGGAGGGACGGGGGCACCGGGCTCGGGGGTTTGGGGGCTCCTGCCACCCTCCCGCTCACCTTGTTGCGAGCTTTGTAGACAGAGGCCGTGGCCCCCTGGCCCAGGAGGTCCTCGGTGCTCCACAGGTAGCTGGGGGTGCTCTGCATGGCCGGCGGCGAGCGCGGGGCTCAGCCCGGGACCGCCGCTCCCGGCGGCGCTCCGGGACACGCCGCTCCTCGGGGGACCCTCCCCGGCAGCACCGGGGCCCGAGCTGAGCATGGACCGAGCCCTGATCTCTGCCGGAACGGGCCCGGGCCGGGACCTGCCGGGGCTGGCAGCCAAACCCTGCCAGACGCCGAAAGCGGGGAGAGAAGGAGCGAGAGGCGCCTCCCTCGAGCCGGGAACTGAAACCCGCGGATTGCAAAACCCGCCCGGCGAGCGAGC
This sequence comes from Sylvia atricapilla, assembly GCF_009819655.1. Taxonomy (NCBI): domain Eukaryota; kingdom Metazoa; phylum Chordata; class Aves; order Passeriformes; family Sylviidae; genus Sylvia; species Sylvia atricapilla. The sequence continues at coordinate 1,445,070 of NC_089164.1, forward strand.
AGCGGCCGCGCCGCGGGAGGAAATGCCTCAGCTTCCTGCTCGAGAGAAACCTTCCCAGCGCTGCGGCCAGCCCCGGGCCCGGCTCTGCCTGCCCTCCGCACCGCCGGGGAGCTGGGAGCGGCGCCCGAGCGGGATCAGTGCCGGGGCGGTGCCCAGCCCGCCTCACCTGGGCCGGCACAAGGACAGCGCCCGACCCCGGGCACGGCATCAGCCCGCGAGGCTGGCAGCGAGCTGTGCGGGGTCCCTTCGGGGACGGGGGGTGCAGGGTGGGGTGTAGGACGGGGTGGGATGTGGGATGTAGGGTGGGATGCACGGTGGGATGTGGGATGCAGAGTGAGGTGTAGGACAGGGTGGGGTGTGGGATGTAGGGTGGGATGTGGGATGCAGGGTGAGGTGTAGGACAGGGTGGGATGTGGGATGCACGGTGGGATGTGGGATGCAGGGTTAGGTGTAGGACAGGGTGGGATGTGGGATGCAGGGTGAGGTGTAGGACAGGGTGGGATGTGGGATGCACGGTGGGATGTGGGATGTAGGATGCGGGGTGACACGTACGACAGGGTGGGATGTGGGATGCAGGGTGAGGTGTAGGACAGGGTGGGATGTGGGATGCAGGATGCAGAGCAGGATGTGGGATGCACGACAGGGTGGGATGCAGGATGCTGGGTGGAATGTGGGATGCAGGACAGGGTGGGATGCAGGATGTGGGATTCAGGGTGGGATTCAGGGCAGGATGTGGCATTCAGGGCCCTCTGCTCCCTGCGCGGGGCAGAGCGGGGCTGCTCCTGTCCCTGCTCCCTCTGGCTTCACCGTGACCAGCTCAGCACCAGCGCCCCACTGTCAGGAATCATCCCAGGCTGCCGTGGGTGTGTCTGAAGGCTCCATCCTCACCGATAAAGCCTCCAGAGGTCTGAGAGCTCATCAGCGTGTGTGGCATCCAAACACCGACACCACCTCCCCAGGCTGCACACAAACCCCACCCCTGATGAGTTCCTTAATTCCTGCTGAGCTCCATTTGCCCAGCTGCAGGTGAGTGAGCGCCTGGAGAAGCCGCGGAGCTGAGGGCACAGCCCGGCCCCTTCCCCGAGGTTCTCCAGGGCTGGGAAGGGATGGCACAGTCTCGGTTTAACCACAGGAAACCCGAAATCACTTTGATTGAAGTCATTTCGCCGCGGCTCAGCTGACAGGAAGAGAAAGGGCCGAGGTGACTGCTTGAAATTGTGTCTGGTTTTATTTTCTGTGCGTGTGGTGGCTGTGTCCTTAAAGCAGGGCCATCAGTGTCCCCAAGCCTGGGAGTGCAGGGAACTCTCCCCCAGCACCTGCCTGGCTTCTTCCAGCCCACTCATCCTCTCTTCTGCCATCCTTTTAAAACTCCCAGCTCGTTTCCTCTCCCTGGCCGCCCCAGCAGCAGGTTTTCCCTCCCAGCGGACTCCTCAATGCCACCTGAACCCCCGGACTGGCTGTGCCCACAGGGGACAAACCCTGCCACAGGCTGCGGGAGAGAAACCCCGGCCCTGACAGCGATTTGTGACAAGAGTTCCTTGTTCCAGCTGGTGGCAGCAAAGCCCGAAGAATAAAGGACAAGCCGCCAGCTCCGTGTGTGCAGCAGGGAACCTTTTCCTTGGGGACAGAAATGACACGGTGTCCCCGCGGTGTCACTGCGACACACCCGGGAGAGCTGAACCCTGCCGCCACCCACCACGGCGTTTCTTTGGTAAAAACCACCATAAAAAAGGGGTTTGAGGGAGGCTCGGACCCACCTGTGGTCTGATGGGGGTTTGAGAGAGAATCGCAGCGTCTTCTGCTGGGCAGTGACCAAAAATCAAAAATCCCGTGTTGTCTGTGCCACCCCAATTGCTCTCTGACTCCTAGTTCACGTTTTAAAAAGCAAAAAGCCACCCCCAGCGTGCCCAGCTGGCTCCAGGATGGTACCACAGAGATTCTGGAGTGAAAGCATCCCGGATTTCCAGCTGTTCCCTACAGGAGATGGGAACAGGGAGCCCAGGGATGCTCACCCCAGGGACAGGGGGGACAAAATGCCTCAGGGTAACATCAAACCCCACTGAAATTAAGTGATTCCTTCGAATCGTACGAAAAGGAAGCCAAAATGACACGGCCCTGCCACGTTCCCCCCACGGCACGCTCTGGAAAAGGCCTGTGGAAAGCTGGTAATGATAATAATTATGATCCAATCCATAATCTCAGCCTTAAATCCTCTTTCCTGAGGCAGTTGGGGAGTCCATCCTCCGCAGGAAAATGATGAAGATTAAGCGTTTTTTAAACCAGGTCACTGCCAGGGAAGTGTTTGGCCCGGGGAATCCTGCGGCGGGTGCGTGCGAGCCCGGGGTGGGGGAACAGGGAATCAGGAATCAGAAAGAATGGGTTGGGTTGGAAGAAACCTTTAAAGTCTTATTCCGTGTGCAGGGACACCTTCCACTATCTCAGGGTGCTCCCAGGGATCCAGGGACAGCCACAGCTTCTCTGTGCCACAGCCTCCCCACCCTCACAGGGAATTCTTTCCCAATATCCCACCTAAACCCGCTCTCCTTTCAGCTTCAGCCCATTCCCTTGTCCCATCGCCACACCCCTGGTGTCCCCCTTCCCTCTGTGGCACTCCCCAGCAGCTCCAGGAACATTCCTGAGCATCCCAGAAGTCCCCCAGGCCACGCTCTCCCTCTCTCCCACTCAAACCCCAGGACATCACACAGCGGCACCCTCAGGTCAGTGTTTCCACCATACCCAAAACATTTATTTCTCCAAAACTATTGCTAATGACAATGGATACATTTCGTTGCCTCAGTATGGATTGAACACTTCCAACACATCGACTCCTAATACTGTACAATACTGTACCAAAAAGGGGGGAGTGGGGAAAAAAACTGAACCAAAAAAAAAAAAAAAAAAAGCTGTACCTCCATATTGTACAGAGTTCTATGTACAAAGTACAATTTTACACAGTTTAATATATACACCATATATATATTGGTGTAGAAGACATGAAAACAGTGGAAACTTGTTTTAGCAAGAACATTCCATCCCACCACGGAAACAACTGCTGTTGGCAACCCCCAGCTTCAGACAGAAAACCACAATTCCTGCACTTTGCAACCCGATTTTCCTGCCTTCAATTGCCTTGGGAATCAGAGGTGGATTTCAGCAATTGCCCTGGTTGAGCTACATCGAGCTGGGCTTTCGGAGGAGCTGCTGCTCACAAGTATTGCTGCAGCAGTTTGGCACACTCACGAGTCCAACCCCTCGGGCTTGGGGTGTTCTTCACCCCTCAGGGTGGAGGAAAAGGCTGGTGAAGTCCACTCCAGGAGGAAAGGACGGGCCCACCTGCGATTCCCACTGCAAACTGCTGAGTGTTCACCCTGTGTGAAGCTTGGCAGATCAAACACCAGCACGGCAGGACTTTGCCTTCCTTCTCCAACTTCACCTCTTTTTGCCCCACGGCTGAAAAACGCCTTCATCCCAAACTACGTTAGAGGAAGCACAAAATTGAACAGGAAAAAAAAAAACCAACAAAAAAAAACCAACACCAAACCGACAAACCCCTCACATTTTTTCCAGGCCTTGAACTGCTGCTTTGGCATCTCTAGAGGCAGCCAAAAGAGATGGTTTGCTGCTAGAACAGAGCCTGGAAAGGAATTCACCTGCCCTGTGTTGGAGGAACCGCTTGTGCGTGAGGCAGCCGGGGCCATCCCGGCCCCGCAGGCACCAGGCAGAGGCTCAAGTATTTCTTGTGTTTTAGTTCTTGTTTTCAAGTACCAGGTTGTCACACAGACACGGAGAGAGCCGAGGTGGAAAGAGCTCAAAGCCCAAAGTTCAGTCCACGGAGTGCTCGGTGTTCCCCCAGAGCTGGGAGCGTCCCTGGGGGAAAGATGTTCCCTCCTTTCCACCCCTTGTGCTACCAGCCCACTAAAGGAACAGCTTCATGTCCTCAGCTGCGTTTGTGGGGCGTTAGCCAAGGCCAGATAAGCCCAAAAAAAAGGGCTGGTTATTTTTGTGAAAGCTAAAAAAAAAAATAATCTCCAAATAAATAAATCCCCGGCTTGTTGAACTCCATTTTCTGTTCTGGACAGGCCCATCAGCGATGGAAGTGGCCCAGTGCTCCCGTTTTCTGGTGGTTTTGAAGCAGTTTTTGAAGCAGTTCCCTACCCTGTGGCTCCCAGGTGAGCTCAGTGTGTTTGTGCTTTGGGGCACACCCCCTTTGACACCCAGGGCTTGGTCCTGCCAAGCACAGGTGCCCCTCACCTGGCCACCAGAGCAGTGTCACACCTGGGGGGGACAGGGACACCTCCTTCCCCTCCCACCTGCGCTCAGGGATGTGCTGGACAAGGAGCCTGAGCTCAGCCTCTCGTGGAATCCATCCGTCTCAAAAAGGGGATTTTGGGGGTGTTTTTTCCCGTCATTCCTGGTTCCTCACTGAGAGCCATCACCTCCTGGGAGTGTCCCCTCCACAAGATGCCCCAAGGCGGGCTCCAGCCGCCCCAGTCCACGCCCTGGGAGGGATCCCAAGCGCTGAGAAACCGCCGGCGTCGGGATTTTTTTGCAGAACGTCTCCCAAAAGGCTCCGTGAATCCCAAACCCGCGCCACGCTCCGCTGGATTTGAGGTTTTTGACACGGAGAAGAGGAGAAATAAGGCAGCAAACTCCACCTGCAAGGAGCTTCTCCTGTCCCAGTATTGCTGGAGCTCGTCCAGGTGCGCCGAGTACCGAGTGCAACCACAACAAGGTGGGATTTCTTGCCAAGCTGAAGCCTTTTGATTCAGTAAATAAATTTATGAGAACTCGGTTATCTTAACCTACTTTTGTGCAAGAACAATCTTGCCTTAAAAAAAGAAAAAAAAAATTTTTTCAAAAGGAAAAATAAAAAAAAATAATCAACAAAAACTCCCAAAACCCAACACATGAGGTATTCAGCACAGGAAACCCAAAGACTCCTTTTGAACAGGTATCAAAATACAGACATATACAACAACTTTTTTTTTCTTTTTTTTTTTTCTTTTTTTTTTGTTCTGCTGTCACAGTGCACTCTAATTATTTACTCATTTTCATTGCAATGAAATACCCAGTACAGATAAAGTGAGAGGGGTTTGATCGTGTCCCACTGCTCGGACATGAAGGACAAATTTACAATTCATAAACTTTGGACGACCTCAGAGAGGCAGAAATTAAGCAATGATTAAAGCACACTGCTCCATTCCCAACTAGGGAAATAACCCAGAAAAGGTCTGAGCTTCAGAAACCATTCAGATTAATCACCTAAAACCGTGTTTCACCTTAAAAGTTTTTTTTTTTTTGTATTTTTTTCTTTTTTTTTTCTTTTTTTTTTTTTTTTTTCCTTTGGATTATTTCAATCCAACACCTGATGAACAAGGTTCATACGAAGCACTATCGAACAGACAGACGTAATTCCAGTTATCAAACACTTCCTTCGTCTCTATATCTGACACAAACATCATGGGGGGGGGGGAAAAGTCACGAAAAAAAGAGGATTTCTGTGGAAGAGCTAAAAGATTTCCTCGGGGATGTGAGAAGATGTGCAGTGACACTGGAACCTCCCAAACCAAGGGAGCTGTCTGCTCCACGCCGGCCTCTCCTGGTTCCGCAGGGAGGGAACATTCCCAGCTCCTCCTTCCCACCTTTTCCGGCAGCCACTGCTCATAAAAACACTCGTGGCAAACGTCCTCTCAGCCTCGTGTTTTCACGGAGTGAGGAGGACAGGCTGAAAAAAAAAAAATAAATCTCCTTTTTTTGTTTTTTTCCCCGTTATTTTGGGTGTGATTTTTCTCCTTCCGTCCCCTCCCCGTGTGTGATTTTTCCTGCCCCAGGAAGAGGAAGGACGAGCTCCAGCCTGTCCTATTGCTTGTGTCAATCACAGTGCACACCAGAATTCCAGTTGAGTTGCTCCAGATGATCCAGGTGATCCTGCCAAGCACCTCGCCCTCGGCAGCAGGATTGTCCCAGAGCTGTGGATGTTAGAGAAGCACAGTAATAATTCAGATACAGACAGTTGCTGTTACAGTAACCTGAAGTTTTTTTTTTTTTTAATTTTTATTTTTTTTGTTTCCATCTCATTCCACACTTCAGACCTTGAAGCTGGAAAAGAGCAGCTCCTCCAATGTGCTGTGCGTGGCTGAACACTTATTCTAAGGAATATTGAGTGCTAGGCATAAAAAAATATAAAAAAGAAAATAAGGCATTCAAATGAGGCAAAGTCGATTTACAGAGATCCTGCTCTTGACAACACAGATTAACTTCGGTCATTTGAGACCCCTCACAAAAAGAAAAAAAAAGAAAAAAAGAAGAAAAGAAATCAAAAAACCCCAAAAATTCTTACTAAAAAAAGAAATGCCGGAAAGTTCTGCCTGAGCAAAACAAAAATTACAAGTTGAATCATTCTATTTATTTTTTATTTTCCCCGAAAAGAACAAGTGATTCCTTGGTGGTAGAAGTCCATCAGAACCTGAGAGCAAAGGTGGCTGGTGGTGCTGGTGGCATCTCCTGGAGGGACAGGGACAGTGACACTCGTACCTTGGGGCTTCCCCAGGAAAGCTCAGGAGAAATGGGAAACGAGCAGAGCTCTCACCAAAACCTCCCCAGTTCCCTGCATGTCCTCAGTCCAGGGCCCAGAGGAAGCTTTTTGGAGGGTCATTAATTACGGGTTGATTGCTTCTGTAGAGACGAGGGGTTGTGCGTGTGGGGATGGACAGGGACGCAGGAAAACCCTGCCCCGTTTCTCCAAGTCACATCCCAAATGCATCAGGAAAGGACATTTCAGCAACTCTTCTTCGTTTCTTCTTTTTTTTTTTTTTCCTAAGTGCCAATTAAACTGACTTTGCCGTCACCAGGAACCCACAAACTGAAAGGAAAACTCGGCTTTAACGGGTGAGAAAAACGACTTTTCTTCTCTCGTCCTGAATTCAGTATTTGACGGAAGCCAAAGACGTGCAGCTTGTTTGAAATCCTGGAAAAGCTGAGGCTCAGCCAGTCTCCACTGCTGAGTGGCACGTGCCTTTGTAATTATTAAATTAAATAAACGCGGGCACCGCGGAGAATTCCCAGGGGAGTACAAAAGAGTCCGTGGATGCTGCTGGCTACGGATAAATACAAACAAAACCCAAGGATTCATTCACAGGTCAGTCCTGCAGGGAGGGAAGCCACTGTGCAGAGGCCACGTGCTGTCACATCCCTGTCCCCAGCAGTGTTCCCTGCACTGCTCTATAAGAGCAGAGATCCCCAGAGCACAGAGGGACAAGGCAGGGAGCTTGACAACTCCTGAGCGAAGTTTTTACAGTGCTTGGCGCTGGGATTGGGGTCAGGATCTGTCCTGAGGGACGGGCAAACCAGCAGAGGGTGGGTTGGAGATGGGCTCCCAGCACAGGTTGCTTGTTTTCAAAATTATCTTCTTTTTTTTCGTTTTCGATTTTACATTCAGTCTCCCGAGAGCGAACGCCACCATCGGAGCCCACGGGCTGTGAAAATGACACTGGAAACAATAAAGCTGCTTTTAAATATGGGAGAGCAAAGGGGGAAACCAGTGAAGATTGTCCATAAGCAACAACTGGGCTCTTCCTTGTGCTCCCAGAGCTCAGGAACACATTTGTTTATATTTGCACAGACACATCTTACGTAGAACTCCACAAAATCTACGAGTGTTCCAGAGGAAACTATTTTTTTTTTTTCCATGACAACTGAAGCATGAGGCTGGATGGCCAAAGGCTTTGGCCCTGAGGGGAAGGAATGGGGAGCAAACAAACGAAACCAGAGGATGTGATGGAAGTCGAGACAGACCCTTAAACCACCGTGGCACCAGCGGGTGACGGGATAATAATAATAATAATAATTATAATAATAATAATATAATAATAATAATGCACAAGAAACAGGCATGTCCAAGCTCCACGTAACCGGTGGCACCAAAACATGCAATAGACTAAAATCTATCCTATTGTTTCCCTGTGATAAATGAAACACAGAATATAGAAGTCACTACGCCAGTATCCAAAACCAGGACACCACCAAACGTCCCTTCCAGCGGCCCAACACTTCAACAAGGCATCGAAACCAACATCCAACTCATCCCTTGGTGCTTTTCCTGCCCAGCTTCACAGTGGATGGTGGATTGTGGGTTTCCCAAGCGTGGCAGGAGCTGTCCTGGGGACGTGGGAGGACGAGGCTGCGGCCGCTCAGGAGCTCCCGACCCACCTTCAGTCCAAGGACTCGTTAAATAGGAATTTCAATGTCTTCTGCCAGAAGTCCCTTCACCTGGAACAGCAGGGAGCTGCACCCAGAGGGTGTGTCAGACAGTACAGGACTTGTCAGGGGGCTGCTGAGGGGCAGAGGAGGCCACGCCGGGGCTGGTGGCGCTGGTTTTGGGGAACACGGCGGGTTTGGGTCGCGTGGCCGGCGGCTTCACCTGCGTGGCCATTTTGACAGATTTGACGGGCCTGAAGGTGCAGGGGATGTCCCCAGCCGTGCTGGCGCTGCGCTGGAACGGGGGCTCAGTGTCCTTGAGGAGCTGGGTGTGCAGGGGGCTGGAGGGCTCCGAGGTGGGGGCCACCACCGGGGAGGTTTTCAGCGGCTCCAGCGTGTCCAGGACGACGTCGGGCGTGTGTTTGACACTGCTCTGCCTCTCCAGCTCCCGCAGCTCGTTCAGGGCCGAGTTCATGGTGGCTTCAATGTCCTGCAAGCACAGCACAGGAGCCCAGTGAAGGCACTGCCCAGACACACAGATATCCAGAGAAAAGCCAGATTTTGAGAGCGTTTTTTTGTTTTCGAAACACCAACCTCAAGGACCAAACTGAGCAGCATCCCGCAGCCAATAATCACTAAATTTTTCCTGCAACAGGGAGCAGAATAATTGCTAGCACTGCCTCGATGCTAATCTGGCCCTTCAGTGCTCCTGATGCTGCCCAGACTTCGAAGTAAAGCCCCAAATTGCAGCAGTGAACGGAAACCAAAGCACTGGTGCCCGTTCTTGCGATTTATTTGGCACGTGAGATTCAGGAGAGTGAATTCCTGAAGGGAGCACTGATGGGCCACACACTGAACACTGAAATCCTCCCGGGCTCTTGCTGCCTCACTGGTTTTCCTGCTGAGCCAGAAATGAATTTCACAGGACTCAGGATTTTAGAAAACACAGAAGATGTCAGGAACACGTGCAGAAACCAAAACCAGCACTTCTCCTTCCTCTCAAAAAGTATCACAGTTACTAACAAATAAATATAAAGAGAACTTCTGCGCTAAAACCACGGGGTTTTTGTCTCAGAACCTACACACTGTCTGCTGCAGAGTCCAGCGGTGCACACAACTCCCTGGGGAGCAGCAGAGCTCAGCCTGGCTGTGACTCACACTTTTGGCTGCAGCTTCCTCAGAGCTTTTTCAGGGGGTGGGGAAGGTAAATCAGTCAAGGAATGGTGGAAGAAAGCACAAGCAGAAATCTGACACCTCCCACTCTATCTTGAGGCCAGGCAGATTTTCGTTATGAAGTTGGGGAAATATGTAAGATGGTTATTGGATGGTGTTTGAGCAGATACTACAGAGAAAAACTCTGATTTTACACAGCTTGGGTTTTTCCTCCCTCGTCTTTTTTATTTATTTTCCCCTCCTCCTTCCTTTTTATCCCCAGACTCTTCTGCAGTGAAACAATGGAGTGAAGGTTCTGGCAGGGAGAGGAGACAGAACAACTTCAGTCAGAGCCTAATTGAAAAAACAAAGAATCTGATTTGTATCAGCCAAAGCCTGGGAAGGAGACACGGAGACAACAGGAGCTGTACGCTACATTTCCACTGTAACAAATGGGCTCAAGGTACTCAGAATGGCAAAACACAAATTCCCACCAGCATTAAACCCATCGGGTTTTAACGTGCCCCTTATTTATTAGGTGGAGTTGCTGTTTTGTCGATAAGAATGATGTTTAATTTTCACGTATTTCCCCCCAGCCCAGCTCCTCAGGAACCTGCAGAGCCCCAGGAAGAGCAGTCAGGTCTCCCAGGGCTGGTTTGTAATCTGAGCCTGGAGCATTCCTTGGCTTCGGGGAGACTCATCCATCCCACCCTGCAGACACTGGGTACAGGCAAATGCAAGTGCAGGCACATCCACCCGGGAAAAGCGCCCTCGTGGGACGGGGAAACCTGGAACTCCACATCTTTTGGAGCCCTCGTGGGAGAGGGAAACCTGGAACTCCACATCTTTTGGAGACCTCGTGGGACGGGGAAACCTGGAACTCCACATCTTTTGGAGCCAGCCCTGACTTCAAAGCCCTTGTGTAAATATAACTCCTGAAAACCAGCAGGGTTCTGTTCAGAGCTGGTTTCTGATCACACTCTGAGCCCTGCAAGAGGATGAGGATGTCACTGGAGCACAGCACAAAGTCAGCAGCCTGCTTTTCCTTTGGGCTCTGCTGCTCCACGTGCTTCCCCTGTCACACCACAGGCAAGCCTGCACGACTGACAGGAGGCTGTTAAATCCACAATAAATACTTCATCTCTCTCATGTCTTGAAGTTGTGATTGTTTAATTCTCTGCTGACAGCTTTGGAATCCGTGCCACTTTCTGAAATGGGTGTTTTTAGTGCCGAGATTAAATTGTGGGTAACAAACAGGGCCAAGTTTTTATGGAGGAAGGATGTGACTGTTTATCTTCCCTCGGTGCCTTGCACACAGGGAGGATGAAAGCCCAGGCTGGGGCTGTGCCCTGAGTTCATACTGCACTGAGAGAAACACAGACTGCCTGGGGTTGGAAGGGACCTCTGGAGCCCAACCCACTGTGTCCAGGCAGGGGCACCTGGAGGTGCCACAGGAACTCCTCCAGGTGGGTTTGGGGTGCCTGGAGAGGGAAACTCCATCCCCTCCCTGGGCAGCAGCTCCAGGGCTCTGCACCCTCATGGACAGCAGCTCCTCCTCCTGCTGAGGCTGAACTTTTCTTTGTTTTAACCCATGGCTCCTTGAACTGTCACTGAACAGAGCCTGGCACCATCCTGACACTCCTCGAGGAGATTTGTGTGGATTAGTGGGATCCTCTCTCAGCCTTCCCCTTTCCAGAGTGACCAAGGCCAGCTCCCAGAGCCTCTCCTCACCCAGAGCTGCCCTTCCCTCCTGGGTGTCCCGGACAGCAGCTCCAACCCCACCCGGCACTCCCACACCCCACACCCTCCACTGCCCAAGGCCAGGCCGTCCAGCAGAGGCTGCTGCTCACCTGAGCAATGACCTCGGGGTCCATGGGCCGGTGGTTGTTGAAGCTCTTGGACCTGCCGGCCGTGACAGCCTTGCGGATCTGCGGGCTGTCCATCCTGCTCTTCAGCGACGAGTGCCGGCTGATGGAATTGAGGCTGCCGTGGCCACTGATGGAGCATTTGTCTGGAACCTCCTTGGGAAGACTTTGGCTCATTATGGGCTGAGATGAGGGCCTGGAACCGGCTATGGCTCCGGGGGAGGCTGGTTCTGCCAGGGAACTACCTAGGCCGTGGCTGTCACTTTGGCGGAACGCTCTTCTGATGCTGCCTGACTCTGGTTTCTTTCTTTGCCTTCAGTCACAAAAGCAAAACAAGTCAATACAAGCAGGCACAGGGCTGACATTTGAAGATATTCCCCCCAAAAAAAACAACACACAGGACAATGGGAAGAGACACAGAGGTACCCAGATTACAAACAGGCCCGGGGGGGGGTTGAGGAGTGATTGCGGTACAGTGAAATAATTATAAATTATAAATCATTCCAGTTTCACGCTTCTAACAACGAGACTGAGTCCTGGCAGCTGTGCACATTCATAGCAAAACCAGAAAACTTGGGTGGAACGTGATTAACTTGGTCAAGAGGAGAAGAATTTTTACTGGAAAAAAAAACAAAACAAAACAACCCTCTGTGCCATCGACAGGTTTTGATGATGTGTTTTTATTACATTCCAAGAGCAGAGCTACAATCTTTGACTGGAGGACACAGTATAAGTCTACTAAGCTCCTGGCCCAAGGCATCAAGTTATTATTTTCAGAGATCAGCAAGCAAAGACCCCCAGTTTGGGGTTTTAATGATCATTTCCAATGACTGCTGGTGGTAAGAGATGGTTCTTTTTTTCATGGCTTTGGCAGGACCACAAGGCATTATCTATGCAGGGCTACGGATAAACCAAAGGGATGATGTCAAATGGATGAACTGGTCCAAAGAATTTAGTTTCTACCCCAGCACCATGAGGTCTGACAGCACGATTCCACTCAAATCATGGGAAGGCCAATGCAGAGAATACTTTATGCCATAGGTCTGAAGCTTGGCATCCATTATACAGGGAAGGATCCATTTATATATAGCACCAGCCCCATGAATAACTGCAAGAAAGTGTTAACTCCAGTAGGATTTTGGCATCCAAATAATAATTCAGTGGGTGGCACAACTGTCATTGCGAAACCATCTGATTTAATTTTGCTCAAGTCTGTTCACACATAGGTCAGAAGATTCATTCCTAAAGAAAAAACAACAAAATGAGTCTTATGCTACTTATTGCTAAATATCAGGTTCCCTAGTAAAGGGGGAAAAAAAAAACCCAAAACTGGAGTGGCCATTCCCCAGGTTTCTAAAAACCACACAACTCTACCAAAGCCAGCAGATGGTGAAGCTCCAGCACAGGTCTGTTATTACACAAATCTCTCCATAACTGGCAGAATGGCCACTCCAGTGGCTCAGACAGCAAATATCATAAAAGAAAGCCCAGATCCCAAGCTGATGCAGATTAACACGGCTTCCCAGATATCAGTGGAGCTCTGCTGAATCCCAGAAGGAAGGAGCAGGCTCTCTAGGCCATGAGCAGGGTCCAAACCTTTTAAAAGGATGCATTTGTGCTAATGCCTTTACAGACTAGATCGCGTTAAATTAACTGAAGGTTAAGAACATCCCCTCCCATCAAACTGCAATTATCACATAAAACCTTCACTGCACAAAGGAGAGAGCTGGGGGCTTTTTAACACGAAGGAAATAATCAGAAAGATACGGGGGATAAGCCTGTCTAGAAAAATTATTTAAGAGATGATGGAATTTAGTCTGCTACTAGCTCGATTCTCCAGCTTTTTATTACGTCGAGTGGTGGCTAAAGCAACAATTTCTGGTGGAGGAGGCAAGGTTAGAGCAACAGGGGGTTGTGCTGTTCCACTGCAAGCATATGGTTAGTAACCCGAGGTGAGGAGTGCTGCAGAAACAAAGGAGTGCTCCAGGCAGGGCCAGATGGTGGGACTGCAGGTACGGCATTCATCACAAACTGGGACACGGCTCCCTGCAGGAATTGTCCCCCCACCCCAGCAAACAGGACGTGGGAAACGTGCAGGAGACAGGACAGAGCACAGGACACGAGGAGGGACGGGGACAACGACACCAGATCTCATCCCACCACTCCCCTCCCTTCCCCTGTCTGCTCAGAGCATAAAATAGGGCAGATTTGGGACAACGGGGCCAGATGGCACCTTGGGGACAGCGAAGAGGAGCCAGCGGGGTTTCAAATGAGCGATGGCCACGCTGGTGACAGAGAGGGGACAGCAAAATACGAGAGAGTTAAAAGAGGGAGCAGCAGAGAGAAGTGGTGGCCGTGCTGGTTAATGAACCTTTTCCAGGGAAGGAAGCATTTCAGTGGACTCATCAGCAAGCAGGGAAAACAATGCAAGGCTGCTCTTACTTGTTGATGTTTGCAAGGTAAATGTCAGCGACGTGGCCCCCGCTGGGGCAGCTGGCACCAGCTCTGGTCACCTTCTCCTCTGGGGGCTCCGAGTTTATTTCTATCTCCGACTTGGGGCTGGACCTTTCCGACATCCCATCCTCACTAGGAAGGAGGAGGGGAGGGTGTCACAGCCACAGCAGGAGCAGCAGTGCTGGATTCCCAGCCCAGATGAACACCCAGCACGGGGTGAAGGTCCTGAGAATCACCACGTGTCCTTCAAACCACTCAAGTGACCTTAATCAGCTTGTTCCACCCCTCTGCCATGGGCAGGGACATCTTCTGCTTCCCCAGGCTGCTCCCAGCCCTGTCCAGCCTGGCTTTGGGCACTGCCAGGGATCCAGGTCCTGCCCACCCTCCCAGGGAACAATTCCTTCCAATACATCCAGTCTAATCCCACCCTCCTGCATCCTAAGGCCATTCCCCCTTGTGGAAAATCCTCCTCCCGTGTACCCGATTCCCTGGAGACCCCAGCCGTGCACCTCCACCACACACCAGAACAATTCCTTTACCACCCCTCCACCTCCCAGGAAAGCTGAGCTCTCCTGTGGCCTCTGGCCACAAAACCCCATCCCAAGGTGGTTCTGGAGGCAGCCTAGATTGTGTCACCTCACCCAAGGTGGCTCTGGAGGCAGCCCAGGCTCAGGGGTGTCACCCCAAGGTGGCTCTGGAGGCAGCCTGGGCCAAGGGGTGTCACCCCAGGCTGTGTCACCCCACCCCAAGGTGGCTCTAGAGGCAGCTCAGACTGTGTCACCCCACCCCAAGGTGTTCTGGAGGCAGTCTGAGCTCAGGGGTGTCACCCCAAGGTGGTTCTGGATTCTAGAGGCAGCCCAGGCTCAGGAGTGTCACCCTGGGCTGTGTCACCCCACCCCAAGGTGGCTCTGGAGGCAGCCCAGGCTCAGGAGTGTCCCCCCAGCCCGAGGTGTTCTGGAGGCAGCCCCGTCCAAGGGCTGTCCCCACACCCCGAGGTGGCTCTGGTGGCAGCCCCGTCCAAGGGCTGTCCCCACAGCCCGAGGTGGCCAGGGGCTGTCACATACGTGTCCTGCACCACGATGTACTGGTGGGGGATGAGGCCGTCGACGCCGTTGTGCCGACCCTCCCACCAGTCGTCGGACGCGCGCTGGTACAGCAGCAGGGACGCGCCCTTCTTGAAGGACAGCTCCCGGGCAGTCCTGCCCACGTAGTCAAACTTGGCTATGGCCTCGATGGGCTCACACTCTACAGGGGACAGAAGAACAAACAACAGGTCACTCAGCATCTCGGGGTGAGCAGCTCAAACCTGCCGTGAACCAGAGCGTGGAGTGTTCCCTCCTCAGGCAGCAGAGGGTGGGCAGGAGGATTCACAGGGGCACTCCCTGAACTTGTGGATGTTGCCCTTTCAGCCTTGACCTCATCCCTGCACAGAGGGAACATTTGTATTTTCCGAGCCTTAAACCCCCTCGCAGCAATGACGGAAGTGGTGAGGGCAGAATTTGGGTTTCATTCAGATAAAAAGGGGTTTCATTAAAATCAAAAGGTTCACACTCTGGGGGATAGAAGGGAATAAAAAACAGCTCACTAAATAACAGCTCACTAAACCTGGGCTCAGGTGAACATTCAGCAGTATAAATCTGCCACAAACCAGTGTATGAAGAGGATAAAGTGTTCCTTCTCTCTTAAGGCAACAAAATCCAGAGGGGAACCCCTAAACTTAAGGATGTTTGCCTCATCCCTACACAGAAGGCACATTTGTGTTTTCCAAGCCCTGAACTCCCTCACAGCAATTCAAGCCAACAACGAAGGAAAAGTCAACAGCAGATTCAGGGTTTCATTAAAAAGGATTTCATTAAAATCAAAAGGCTCACACTCTAGGAGATAGAAGGGAATGAACAACAGCTCACTAAACCTGGGCTCAGGTGAGCATTCAGCAGTATAAATCTGCCACAAACTGGTGTATGAAGAGGATAAAGAGCTCCTTCCCTCTTAAGGCAGCAAAATTCAGTGGGGAACCCCTAAACTTGTGGATGTTGCCCTTTCATCCTCTACCCCATCCCTACACAGAAGGCACATTTGTGTTTTCCAAGCCCTAAACCCCCTCACAGCAATTCAAGCCAACAATGACGGAAGTGGGAAGGGCAGAATTAGGCTTTCATTAAAATGAAAAGGGTTTCATTAAACTCAAAAGGGTTTCAGAGGTGGGAAGCAATCACTGTTTCTTCCAGACAAAAAAAATCAGCCCGTGGTTCACTTCCTTAAAAAGCAGCTGAAGTGAACCCCCTGGGCAGGCAGGGGAGGGAAACATCCTCTCCTTCCGAGCTGCTTCAGAAATAAAGCATCTATTCAGAGGGAAATCTCTGCTGCCTGTGAGGCTCACCTGGCCCAGGAGAAGGGAATTCTGGCTTGCTGCTCACCCCAGGGCCACGGAAGCAAAAGGAAAATGTGCAGTGCCTCCAGAGCTGCTGCAGGGGTGAGGACACGGAGCTGCTCCCTGGGATGCTGTGCCCACTCCTGGGAAGCTCCCACAGCAGCCCCAGCCTAATCCAGGTCCCCGCAGGGCTCTGGGATTATGCAGAGGCACAATAAGGGGCATTGAAGGCACTGGAGGAAAATCAGCGTGGAATTGCCGTGGATTATTTTTAAGGCTCCGAAAATACTCTGCCACTGTTGGGAGTGTAAAAATGTGTGTTAAAGCAGCTCCTGGTTCTGGGCAGGGATCAGGGGAATGGAGATGAGCTCAACCACACAGCCCCAGTGGGCTCCCGCTAATTACTTTAAAGGAGCTTTAATGCAGCCAAGCAATCCATGGAAATTGAGTTCTTTTCCTGGAGAAAGAGATTTGTGGTTCCTCTCCCCTGATCAAAGAGAGATCTGCTACTCCACACAGAGATCTCTGCACCACAGGAAGCTCCTGCAGCGCAAGAGAAAGCTGAAATGGGCTGAAAGGCCAAACATGAGGCACAGCTTTTGCAGTTATTCCTTGGGAGAGGATTTCCAGAACTGGGTCTGGAGCTGCCTGTGGGCTCCGAGGCAGTAGCAGGGCTTCAGAGAATAACGGTGTAAATCCAGCTGGGGCTCCTCAGCCAGGCTGAGGGAGCAGAGCAGAAACATCTCCCCCCCAAAAAAGCCCCCAGCAGCACCTGAAATTACCCAGCACCAAGTGACTGAGGGCAATCGGCAACAGATCTGTGAGATCCATCCCCAAAACCCCTCCACGGCCACCCCTGACAGCTCAGAGCTCTCCCAAAGCAGCCAGGCCAGGCCAGCCTGGGCTCAGGCTCACACCAATCCCATTTATCAGTCCCCAGAAAGCAGCCAGGGATTTGGGAGGCTGGGAAAAGCCTGGCCCACGCTGGCAGCTCGTGGCAGAATCCCCAGAGTGGTGATCTGGGTTTGGCTCCTTCCTCCCTCCTGCTTGTCCTTGCAGTAAAAAACCCCGACAATGCTGGTTTTTGGTGTCCCCTCCATTTAGGAAGGGGATGGCAGTGTGGTTGGGTAAATTCCATCTGCTTCATTAGGAAGTGTTTATTGTTCCACATGAGTGTGGCACTCAGGTTTCTTATGTTTCCAATTTGCTTTTTAGGACTCTGGCTTTTCTCCAGAGGACTGATTTCAGACTTTAATTTCCAGTAGCTTTTTCCTACTTCTGCTCAGGGAAGGAAACTGTGGGAATGAGGAGCAATAAGGCTGAGCCAAACAATTCCCCCTGCCACTCTGACAGCTTGGGCAGAGCAGCAGCAGGTTAAAACATTCCCACTCGTGTTTGCAATCCCACAAACGCACAATCTGCTCGTCTTTCAGCACTCCTGACCTCTCCTACCTGTCTGAAATCAGTTCAGGGAGGCTGATGGACTGCACAGATGCTCTGCCAAACACCACCTCAGCCCCCAAATCCCTCCCTGCACTGGGGGTGGCTGGGCTGGCAGCTTTGCTTTGGGAAGATCGACCCCAGCCTCTCCAAAGAGCTGTGTCTGAAGACAGGAGGAGGGAACAAACCCCAGGAAGATCCACGGTGGAGCTGTACCTGAGCTGCTGTGACCAGGGTGTGACACTGCACAGCCCAATTAGCACGAGGCTCCTTAATTAACCACAGGCTGCTGCTCCCTCAAAGGGACCCAGCCCCAGCTCCCTCCCAAAAGCTGCCTGTGGAATATTCCAGGGAGGCTGCAGGACTCCATCCAAAACACCTCCCAGCTTTACCTTGCCCAGGGGCCCCACACACCCCAGCTCAGGGGCTGCAGAGCAGTGTCCTTCTCTGATCCCTGCTCCTTTCTCACCCTGGTGCCCTCCCAGCCACCAAAGAGGTCTGAAAATCCCAGCCACAAACAGCACAAGCTGACAGTGCAGCAGGTTTTACCCCAGGATTCCCTCACAGCTCTGGGATGAGGTGGCCTGTCCTCCCCTCCAGCTGTTAAATTGCTCCTTCTCAGAGATCCGAGCTCCAGGAGGACATTTTTTCATGCATCTTTCAGAGATCCCACTTGTCGAACTGTTCAAGGCAGGGAGTGATCTTGTGCTTCATTCCCCAAGGCTTTGTGCTTCCTCCCTTCAGCCCTGCAGAGGAGTGGCAGTGCCTGGCCTTGCTGAGGGAGAACTGTCTTTCCTTTCCTTTCCTTTCCTTTCCTTTCCTCTCCTTTCCTTTCCTCTCCTCTCCTTTCCTCTCCTTTCCTTTCCTCTCCTTTCCTTTCCTCTCCTTTCCTTTCCTTTCCTCTCCTCTCCTTCCTCTCCTTTTCCTTTCCTCTCCTTTCCTTTCCTCTCCTTTCCTTTCCTCTCCTTTCCTTTCCTCTCCTCTCCTCTCCTTTTCCTTTCCTCTCCTCTCCTCTTCCTTTCCTTTCCTCTCCTCTCCTCTCCTTTCCTTTCCTTCCTTCCTTCTTTCCTTTCCTTTCCTTTCCTTTCCTTTCCTTTCCTTTCCTTTCCTTTCCTTTTCCTTTCCTTTCCTTTCCTTTCCTTTCCTTTCCTTTCCTTTCCTTTCCTTTCCTTTCCTTTCCTTTCCTTTCCTTTCCTTTCCTTTCCTTTCCCCTTTCCCCTTTCCCCTTTCCTTTCCCCGCTGATGTGTGAGCCCAGAGGGTGACAGGAGTGGCTCAGGCTGGGGCAGAGCTGTGAGATCCGTGAGCTGTGAAGGCAGGCAGAGGCAGGGAGGGTTTGTTAGGCAGCTGCTGGAGCAGAGAGGCAGCACAGCAGCACCCGGCAGGGCCCCTGAGCAAATTCCTGGAGGGCAGCTCAAAGAGGAGGATGCCTGATTTTAAGGGAATGCTCCTTCCCTCCTCTGTAACTGAGCCCGTCCAAGCAAGACCAGCCCAGAACTTCCAGAGCTGCAACAGGAGAACAAACACGAGGACAAACCCCTGCCCTGGTTTCACAGCAGTCACTTCAGCATCCTCTGCTCTGGCTGGGGCTCACAGGATGTTCCCCGTGCCAGGGGGAGGCTTTGGAAGTATCAAGGATGCTCAGGACTGCAGTGTCACCTTTTCCTTAGGAAATATCCCGGAATTCTCAGCCTTGGTGCTTCTTTTTGGTGATCAGGCAGGAGATGTAACTGAGCTTCCCTAAGGAACTCCAAAAGTTCTCTCTGGGACAGCCCCTCAGGATTCTCTGAAGGCCAGGTCTCAGTGGAAGACAAACAGGTTTGGGGGCTGTTTTTCTTGCTCCCTTAAAGGGCTGGGGCTTGGAGCACTCTCAATTCTCCTTCCTGAGCCCCTGAGAGTGGAAATGCCTGGCACAGGCAGAGGGGAGAGCAAACTGAAACACATCCAGCCTCCTGCTGACACCCCACAGGAAGAAGGGACACGTCCAAAAGTGTCAGGTAATCCCAGAGATTCCCACCGATCCTACACCTTGCTGCTTTCCGCCACGTGAGGCTTCGAGTGAGCGCTCTGATTTAAACTCCAAATTGCGGACCTTTAACCAAGCACAACCTCCCCCAGGGCAGGCTGCCCCAGTGGCCCCAGTGAACACCAGCCCTGCCATACCATCATCACTGGTGTGGTGCTCCGCTGTGACGTCCTGCACCGAATCCTCTGCCAGGGCTCTCTCTCCGTGGGGGCTCTCACTGCAACAGAAGGAAAAGAGGGACAGCTTCAGCCTCTGGGAATGGGGATCCCTCATGGCCAACAAGATCTGGGAATATCCTGGAAAACCATCAACTGGGAACACTCTGGAAAACAATCAGCTAGAACTGGGAACATCCTGGGAAACAATCAGCTAGAACTGGGAACATCCTGGGAAACAATCAGCTAGAACTGGGAAGATCCTGGAAAACAATCAGCTAGAACTGGGAACATCCTGGGAAACAATCAGCTAGAACTGGGAACATCCTGGGAAACAATCAGCTAGAACTGGGAATACCCTGGAAAACAATCAGCTAGAACTGGGAACATCCTGGGAAACAATCAGCTAGAACTGGGAATCCCCATCAGGAGTCAATATTGAGGTTTTGCTGCCACAGGCACTTTGTGGAGGCATCTGCACGTGGCTGAAGTGGCTGTGGGTGAAAATCAAGCTGAATTCTTATTTGATCAGCCAAAGCCAACGTCTTGGTGACCCTTTCCGAGTGCAATCAGCAAAGTCCAACTTCCCATCTTCCAGCCTGGATCTCTGGAGACGCTGAGCACTCAGCCAGCAGTGCCAGCCTGGGTCCAGCTCCTCCCTGCCACGCCAGGATTATTCCCTTGGCTGCACTCTCCATTGCTCTAATTAGCTCATTAGATGGCTGATGAGAAAGCTGCAACTTCCTGGGGGAAATCATTCCTCGATTTATAACGATATTTCCAGGTCTGTGTTTGTCATCCCCCTCCATCCCTTTTATCACCATCTTAAATGTCCCATTCATTTCCCTCAACAACTCCCACAGCCCAATTAGCTGCCTGTAAATAAAAGATTCCAGAGCACCTAAACTACCAAGAGGACTCATTTATGTTTGGCACGGAGAAAAGCTCTGAAAGGATCAACAGACAACAAGTGGCAAGCAAAGGTTATGTTTTTGTAAGAAGCTCCACGGGCAGTTCCCTCTGGACAGGAGCAGAAAGGAAACTGGAAGAGGATCCATGGCCTCTCCCAAGCAGCTCCACAGAGCTGCTGCCAGCTGGCAGCCCTGCCTGCCCTGCCTGCTCCTCTCAGGAGGAAAAAAAAAGGCTAAAAAAACAGTGTTTGCTCTTCATCTTCCACCAGGAAACTCCTCTGCTGCCTTCTCACACCGCGACTCCTTAAAGGTGATTTTAAATCCTCTTCACACAGGAGGAATTTCATCCCTCATTTTGGCCCTGCAACGGTTAAAATCAGTGGTGATGGTTGGACAGTGCTCTCCCCCTGGCAATCTACCTCCTGTTCTCCTTTGAATACGAGAGAAACAGAAAAAGGAGAAGGGGTGAAATGTCTGAGTAACTCCGGCGTCTCGTTCTGCTTAATCCGCAGGACACCATGCTGCCCAGCCTCTCCTGAGCCAGCACCTCAGCACTCAGCCCTTCCCACCCTCTGCAAAGCCTTTATGCTCTCCTTAATAAAGTTTACAGAAGCCTCTGAAGCCAGCTGGAGGCCCCAGGAGGAAGCAGCACTGAGGGCTAAAGTTTCACCCAGACCGTGAAGTCACGTCGAGCACAGCCAACGCTGCGGCTCCAAACCCTGCACGGAGCCCACGTGCCTCTTCTCCCAGCCGTGCCTCCTCAAAAGCAGCGTTTTTCCACCTAAAAAACCTGTCCTTGCTGCTGGCTGCACGCTGCTTTGGCAAGCAGTGGAGTCACCCTGAGAGCCCTGGAGGTGACAGCAATAAATCCTGCCAGAGGAATGGAGCAGTGGAGGAATTCCTACCAGGGAATTGAGGGGCAGAGATTTGGGAAAGATTCTTCCCCCAGAAGGTGCTGGGGGAATGCTCCAAACCTTCCAGAGCTCCAGGAGAGTTTGAACACCACTCCCAGGGGTGCCCAGGGTGGGATTTTGGGGTGTCTGTGCAGGGCTAGGGGCTGCATCAATGATCCCTGTGGATGCAGCCATCCCTTATCTCCTTCCCTGGTATCAGCCCAGGACATTCTGCCCCCCTGTGCACTGACACTTTTATTCCCTTCACCCAAGGGACAAAACTCCCTGTCCAAATTCATCTGTTTCCTGCAGACCATCAATATTATTAAGTTTGAGGGGTTTTTTCCCCCCATGCAATTCCTTCACGTGTAACATCAGCTAAAAACATCAGAGAGAGGGGTGAAATTAAAGAGAATTTCCAAAAGGTTTTGGCAAATCCTCTGCACACAGCAGAGAGTTTGGAGGAGTGATCCCACAACTCTGAGACAAGCCAGGGGAACAAGCCTTGCTCTGTGTCACCACGGTGACTTCATTTAAAAAAAAAAAATCAATTAATTTTAGTCCAGGAAAATAATCACTGACATTGCTGAAAGGAGAGCAGGAGCAACGTGGGGAGAGGAGTGGGACACAAATGAACATTCCTGATGCTCAGAGGGAGGGATGAGCTCGGCCAGGAGGAAAGCAAACCCCTCCTTTCCTTCCCCCACTGCCCAAGCTTCCACCCCAGATGACAGGAGCCGCTCTGCCTGAATTGCTTCCAGATGTGCTCTCAGACTGAGCACGTGGCCGGGCCTCTGGAGCTCCAGGCTGCATGGAAATGGTGATTTTGCATTCCTGCCTCTTCCCTCCCCCTCTCTCCAGCGGGGCTGCCCTGGAAATTAAACTGTGCCACAGCCTTGGAGGTTCAGCTGCAATGACCTCTGTGTCTGCAGCAAAGGCGCTCCAGACAGGCAGAGAGAACAGGCAAAAGCAGGGGGAGAGAGGGGAAAAAAAAACCCAAAAAGGATAAAAACAACAAAAAGAGATTGATTTTGGCAGCTACCAAACCAGAACATCCAAGAAAATCCCTCCACAACCTTGCCCTTCAAGATAAGTGAGCGAGCTTTGACAACTGAATAGCTACTTTATACCAGCTTATTTCTTTTAAGCTGATGACTCCAGAGAGACCAGAGCCATCTCTGCTGCCAGAAAACAGATTTTTGAAAGGCTGGGCCAGCTGCTGCAACCCCGAATTAGCCAACACAAGTGCAGCATCCTAATCCACGGATAAACAGCCAGCCGTGGCTCTGCTCAGAGCATCCATCATACCAGTAATCCTCTGTGTTTCCACCCCTGCTGTAGACTGGGCCCTCCAGCTCCCTGGCTCCCGGGAAGATGTTCTCGTGTTGGATGATGATGGTTTTGATGAGCTCGTTGACGTGAGCCTGGCAGGAGACCTGGTCGTGGCCCTCGGGCACAGACATCAGCGTGGGCCCGAAGCAGATGGCCAGATTGTAGGGATCCATCATGTTCTCTTCACTGAACTGGGATAAACTGCAAAAAAATAATTAAAAAACCAGAGGTGGGAAGGAGGTAAACAGCAGAAATCATCATCATCATCATCATCATCACCATCCTTGCTCAGAGCACACAGCTGAGCTCAGAAGGTTGAGGTTTGCTTTGGGCTTTCTGGGACACGAATATTCTGGATCCAGGTTAAAAAACCAGTGAGACATTGATGGGATTTACTGGGAAATGAACGAGAAACTGCAAAGGGAAGTCTGAAAGCTCTGGGTGCTGAATTTAACATTTGATTTTATTTCTTCTCTGTTGTTGTTCAGAGCCCAGCTCAAGGCCAGGGTTACAGCAGGACCACGCTGCCATGGATTGAAACTGAAAGGGAGCAGGTTTAGACGGGATATTGGGAAGAAATCCCTCCTGGGAGGGTGGGCAGCCCTGGCACAGAGCAGCTGTGGCTGCCCCTGGAATGTCCAAGGTTGGACATTGGGACTCAGGATGAGGAAGGTGTCCCTGCCCTGTCCATCCTCAATAATTCCACGTTTATCCCAGAGCCCTGCTGCCCCCAGGGGTTACTCACTGATTGAGGAATGCAAAGAGGTATCTCATGACAATCAGGGTGGTCTTGGGCAGGTTCAGCAGCACCTTCCGGACGTGCAGCGCTCGCTCCTGCAGATTATCCATGGCTGGCAGAGACACAGAGAGCCCCAGAGTCACCCCCTGCTGCCCCCAAGGTGCCACCGTGTCCCCAAACTGCGCAGCCAGCGCAGCAGCAGGAGGGGATTTGCCTGCAGAAACCTGCAAAGCCAAAAGGTTGGGCAAAGCCTCTGCCAGAGCAGGTCCCTGAACACGTGGGAGGGAGCTCTGGATGTCACCTGCCCCAGGGGCTCGGGCACAAGGGGCTCCTTCAGGGAGAGGTGGGTGTTTGAAAAGTCCTGCACCACTCCAATTAACTCAGAGAGAGGCAAAGGGCTCTGTGTGCAGCAGCCCACTGAGAAAGGAGTGGGCAGCACAGCTCAGCACAGAAGGCAGGAAAAGGGGGAAAAGCCGATTTTGTTTCTCAACGTCAATTTTGTTTCTCAACACGACACGAATCCAGGCCTGGAAATGGGTTTATCAGGAGCAGAAAAGCACAGGTTGTTTCTGAACTGTCTCCTCAGTGATCTTCTGCCTCTCCTCAGAGGCTGCCCCTGCAAAGGCCATTTCTCTGCTTGGACAATGGAATCATTCTTCCATTCTGGGGGATGTAGCAAGAGCCAGGCCACTTAAAAAAACGAGGTTGTTCACATCCAGGAGCCACAAACAAGCCTCTGCCGGGCAGAAGCACCTTTAGAAACCATGAAGAATGCTAACAGCTCGGCTGTGAGTGCCCTGATGATTGATATGCTGGAGCAGGAGGCAGTGGATGGTCCCTTGTGGGTCTGAAGCTAAAAGGAGTATGAATAAAAACCCACCTTGTCAGCTGAGGCCAGCACACAGGAGCATGGCAGCAGATATCCAAGGAAAGGGAACCCTGCTGGTGATCCCTGCCTCGGAGAGGGCATCTCTGACATCCTCTGATGACAGCTCTTCAAGATTATTTTACACCAGTGAGGGTTTGGGGTTTTTTTTTTGCTTTATTCTCTTTTAAAAGAATCCTGTCACCCAGCACTGTCTCACAAAACTCTTCAAATGTATGAATTTCCAAGTCCTTGTTCATTCATGTCAGAGCAAGGATGGCTGGGAAAAGGTGACTGCCCAGACTGGATGACAAAAACCAGCCCAGCAGCACAAACCCAGCCAAAGAAACCCCAAAAACTCACTCTGGAGTCAGAAAAAACAAAAACAAAAACAAAAACAAAAAAAAAAAAAAAAAAAAAAAAAAAAAAAAAAAAAGAAAAAAAAAAAAAGGGAGGGAAGAGAAGTGGGAGATGAAAAAAATTATTCCTATTTCTTCCCAGTTCTCCATGTACTTACTGACACAGGCCATCAGGTCATGGAAGATGTCCTTGGGGAAGAGGGGATGCTCCAGGCCTCGGAAGTAGAGCTTGAGGACTCCTGCTATGGAATCCATGTCGTGGTCGTTCTGGTCCCCAGCCAAAGGATCCTCCCCTTGGGAGCAGAGAGAGAAATCAGAATACTGGAGAAAATAAACCTCTGGAAGATTTGGGTCAATCCCACCTACCCCAGAGAGAGACAGACACAGACCCCTGGCTGGGGAGCTCTGCCAGGACACCCGGGACAGCTCCTGTCAGCCAAATGTCACCTAAATGTCACCCAAATGTCACCCTGACACCGGAGCTGACAGCCACAGGGGGTGTGGTGCTGCTCCTGCAGCTGGAACACTCCTGTTCTGGGCAGGTGTGAACAGCTCCACCACCTGACAGGGGCTTTGGGCACACCCAAAACTGCAGCTCAGGTGATGCAGGGGACAGCCAGGGGACACTGAGCATCACAGCCCTGGCCCAGGTGATACAGGGGACACTGAGCATCACACACCTGCCCCAGGTGATACAGGGGACAGCCAGGGGGACACTGAGCATCACACACCTGGCCCAGGTGATACAGGGGACACTGAGCATCACACACCTGGCCCAGGTGATACAGGGGACAGCCAGGGGGACACTGAGCATCACACACCTGGCCCAGGTGATACAGGGGACACTGAGCATCACACACCTGGCCCAGGTGATACAGGGGACAGCCAGGGGGACACTGAGCATCACACACCTGGCCCAGGTGAGGCAGGGGACAGCAAGGGGGACACTGAGCATCACACACCTGGCCCAGGTGATACAGGGGACAGCCAGGGGGACACTGAGCATCACACACCTGACCCAGGTGATACAGGGGACACACAGGGGGACACTGAGCATCACACACCTGGCCCAGGTGAGGCAGGGGACACACAAGAGACCACTGAGCATCACACACCTGGCTCAGGTGATATAGGAGACAGCAAGGGGACACTGAGCATCACACACCTGGCTCAGGTGATACAGGGGACAGCAAGGGGACACTGAGCATCACACACCTGGCTCAGGTGATACAGGGGACACACAGGGGGACACTGAGCATCACACACCTGGCCCAGGTGATACAGGGACACACAGGGGGACACTGAGCATCACACACCTGCCCCAGGTGATACAGGGACACACAGGGGGACACTGAGCATCACACACCTGCCCCAGGTGATACAGGGGACACTGAGCATCACACACCTGGCCCAGGTGATACAGGGGACACACAAGAGACCACTGAGCATCACACACCTGGCCCAGGTGATACAGGGGACACACAGGGGGGCACTGAGCATCACACACCTAGCCCAGGTGATACAGGGGACACACAAGGGGACATTGAGCATCACACACCTAGCCCAGGTGATACAGGGGACACTGAGCATCACACACCTGCCCCAGGTGATGCAGGGACACACAAGGGGACATTGAGCATCACACACCTAGCCCAGGTGATACAGGGGACAGCCAGGGGACACTGAGCATCACACACCTGGCCCAGGTGGCTGCAGACACAGGGAATGGGGTGGGGGAAACGTTCCTGGGACAATTGGCTGCTGCAGATCCAGCACGGTTTGTCTGCATTACCAAAGGGAAGATGCTCACTCAAGGAGCTGTTCCCCAGGGAAAACTCCCCTATCAGACATAATTAGATTTAATGATGGGGCAATCCTCAAATTGAAGCTATATATATCCATTATGTGACTGAAATTACCAAAGCTTGCCTATTATCTTAATAACACGTGGGATAATAAATGGGCCACTCCAAAGCCCAGCATTTTCCCTGATATTAACTGCCACCAAGGGCTCGGGATGAAGTAATAAACTGCAGGCACCTTATTGTTAACTCTGGCAGTCCTCTACATCACAGCTTTTACAGACACAAGTGAGATGAAGGGGGAAAAAATTCCTCTTTTCTATTTCTGCACGGAACAAGTGGGTATTTCCCCAAGCTGCTATTTCTTTAAATTAAAATGTGACGCTGATTTTTTTCCTTTCTGTGACACAAATTCCTGCTTCCTCTGCTCCTGAGGATTCCCCCTCTCAGGCGGATGGAGCTGAGGACAGGTGACATCACCCACCACACGCTGCTCATTAAACTTCTCCCTCCTCCCAAAAAAAAAAAAAAAGCAAATTAAACTGGCTGTGCCTAATTAATGACCGCCCGCCTCGTGCAGCAGCAAGCAGAGAAAAACACTGCTCCTGTTCTTTGGGAATGAAGGATTCCAGGGATTAACAGAAGCCCTGTTGTTCCCAGTGACCCAGGCACTGCCTGAGGAGCAGCTCCTCTGAACCTGCTCTGGCAGGGAGAACAGCCCAGCAAGGAGCTGATGAGTCAGGAGGCTCCCAACTGCTCCCTGCCTTTGTATATGGAATGGCTCTTCCCAGAGGGAAAAAAAAAATCCAATCTATTAAAAGCTACCTCAAATTAACACTCTCTTGAAATTTCCCCTCTCTCCCTGGCTGGTATTTGGAATAAATGCAGCCCAAGCTGTGCCTCAAGAACACAGGAAAAAAAAAATAAAATAAAAATGGAAATTCATCCTCCAGCACACAAAGAGCTGGGGGAGAGGGGAGGAAACTGCAGTTACACCTAATAATGAAATCCTCTACGTCCTTTAGTGTTGCAAACAATCAATAAGCTATCAGACATGAGAGGAGATTGAGTTCAGAATATTTATTATACAGACACTCCACGGGGTACAAAGCACAACAGCAAACAGCCGAGGATTCAAGGTTAATGAGCACCAGGGAGGGGTTTGGGAGGGACTCACCAAGGAAAACACGAAAATCAAAGGAACAAAAAGCAGAGAGAGCCGCATTCAGGCCAGTTCTGAGTATTCACACCGGATTCAGAACTTGGCAATGATTGCTGGGATGTTTTAAGAGCTCCTCCTTACCTCTCTCAAATGCATTTTTGATGTCGTTCACTTCCACCTGCGACCCAGACACTCTGAATATCCCCTCGTGCTGCAGACCTGCAGGGAAACAGGAGATGCTGCTAACAAGGTGAGATGAATTAGATAAAAGGAGATGGCACCTTCAGCTACAGCTCCTGTGATAAAGATAAAAATAAGAACACAGGCAGAAGGATGTTGGTTTAAAAGCCACCTTTCCCTGAGATGTCCAGAACATGAAAAAACAGAACTCAGCACTGGCAGGAAAATTATTAACCCTTCTAAAGTGCTGGAGTAACAGGGCTCTGACAGCCCTTCGTGTTCTCTCTCACCCTGGAGGATCCCCAGAGGATTTTACAACCCAGAGGAAGTCATAAACCAGCAGTGGAGCAGCCAGGAGTAAAATACGATCAATGCCAGGAGGAAAACGTTTAAAAAGGACTCAGTGGAGTCTGCTGGAAAATCGAAGCCACTTCTGGAATCTGAGTGAAATCAGCATCTTCAGCATCTGAAATCAGCATCGATGGCCACGATTTATCCTCCATTTCACTGCGCTTCCAAGGATTTTTCCAGCAAATACCCAAACACGGCCTTAAAGGATTCTAGAACTTGGTCATTCCAAGTGATGCTGAGGCTGGGACTCCAGATTCTGGTTCCCAAACCAGGAATGGAAGAAGGGAAACAAACAGGACCTGCCTCTTGGTTAATGAAGATGGATTCCACCTCCTTCCACATGTGGTAATTAACAGCTGTTTCACACGCTACTAACAAATGATGCCCATTAAAAATGAAAACAAATGGCAATAAAAGCGCAGCATTTCAAGGCTGGGAGAGGTCAACCTTCCAAACGGGCATAAATCATCTCTCTGTGGCAGTAAGTGAACAATTAATTCACTGCTTGACCTCCTACATTCAACCCCTCCCAGTGTTCCTCCTCCTCCTCCTCCTGGTGAAGAGGATGATTGTTCCTGGTGAAGGCCACACTTCAGGGCTCAAAGGAAGGTGAGGCACGAGTGGTGTGGATGGATGGGAAGCCAATTCTGCACGGAATAAAGGGATATTGTTGGAAAAACAGCATTTGCAAGGCCGGTTATTTGGTGGGGTCACCGCACACACAACACCAGCAATGCAAAAAAAAAAAATAAATCTGAGCTTTTCTCCTTCTGTGGCAGCTTCTGCACAGGCACCACGTGCTGAGAGCATCCTTTGCAGGGTTTATTTTAGAGGAATGCCACAGGACAGCCCCAGCCCACGAGGAACTCACCGTGCCTGCTGATGAATCGGATGCAGCTCTCCACCACCAGGGGAATGGCCTGGGAGGAATCCTGCCCAGACAGCGACCAGCAGCAAGAGCAGGAAGAGTGCAGAGTGAAGGAAAAAAAGATAAAACGATTATAAAATGAGAAAGGTTTGACTGTGCACACCAAGACACAACCTGCTGTCTTTATTCTGAAACTCCAGAGCAGCAGCCCAAGGCTGTGTGAGCTGGGATTCCCAAATTTTAACCTTAACAGCATCAACAAGAGATACTCTGGGGCCTGCATATCTCAAGGAAAACACATTTTAGCTCACCTGGGTACCAAAAAGGAACAGATTATCCCCAAGGTCAGGGCCACAAAGGCTTTGTAAGCCTTTATTACAGGAAGGCACAACACCAGAGCAGCTACAGGTTTAACAGGGGGATTCCAGGGAAAATAAAGGGGATGGAGACAAAAAAACAACAACGTGGATCCCATAAACCAGGACTGTCCAAACAGCTCGAGGCTGTTTGGGATTTTTGACTCCACGTCTGTCAAAACACAGAGTCAAAGGGATTTTAAATTGTGTCATGGAAAACGAGCGAGGTTTTGGATGCAGGTTTGAGGCATTTCTCAGACAAGGCTGGGAAGCTCCACAGAAACCAGGGAGAGACAAATAAAAAATGTGTTTTCCACCACTCCTCCACTTCCCCACAGCACATCCCTGCCTCGTTAACGAGGGAAATGTTAATTACCTGCTTCCTCACGGTGGAGCTGCGCCTGCCACTGGTCCAGGGGTGAGGGAGGGAAAAACAGAAGAGAAGAGTCAGGAAAATCCTCCACTATCACCAGCTCAGCCCTGCAGCGTTCCCAACCACACTCTGCAGCAGGGAAGGAGCCAGATATCCCAGTCAGTCACTCGTTTATGGATTTATGGAACTCCAGAAGGACCTGAAGGGACTTTAAATCACTCCAAAACCTGCACGAGGCACAAGGGAGCCAAAAAACCACCCCTGACGCTTTAATCCTGAGCAGAAGGAATTCTGTGACCCAGAGCTGCTCTGCTGGAGGTGAACTTTGATAGAAATTGCTCAGGGAAGAGCAGGTTGGCTTCCCCTCAGTGCTGTTAACAGCTGCCACTGTGGAGTCTTTATTCCAGTTTTGATAAGGTTTCAAATAAATAAATAACACAAAACCCTCCCCAGAAGAGCAGCAGACACCAGGTCAAGCTTTGTCTGTCTGCTCTCATTTGCTGATGTTGGTAGACGTGAATGGCAGAAAAATAAAAGGGAAAAAAAAAAAAAGCCCTGTTCTGCCAGGGTTTTCCCTTCAAAATTTATTACTGGGGTTTAAAATTCCTTCAGTTTCTTGTAAAAAAATGGAGCAAGGGAGATAACAGCAGAGAGAGAGCCCTAATGGATCATTCCAGCCAATTCCCTGCCAGGGCAGATGGCTGCTGAATTATAAATAAGGGGATTAGGGGTGTGATTTTTTTTTAAAAGCCTGTACAACGTGTTAATTTGGAGGAAATTCCTTTTGTTAAAAAAAAAAAAAAAAAGAAAAAAAATCAAAAAGAGTGAATGAAAAATTAAAAAAAAAATAAAAATAAAATCCAATTCCACGGGCTCTCACAGACAATGGGGTGGGCTTTAAACTGTCAGTGGGCGTGAGCCTTTGATACCTAAAAACTGTTTCCTGATGAATAATATTTTATTATTACAGATGTCAGGGCCTCGCTGGGAGCTGTCAGTTTTGCTCTGCTTTGTGAGCAATGGGAAGAGCAGCAATGAGCCCACTTTGGTGGTAATTTCAGTAATCACCTCCCTTTTGTGAACGAGGCAGGAGGATGCACAGCCCCAGCCCCTGAATCCATCACTTTGGAGATGAGGGTTTGTTATGTTTGAACCAAAAAAAAAAGCCTCACCAGAAGCTTTAGTGCTGGTTTTGGGATTGGTCCTAATGAAATGAAAGGGTTTATTCTCTGTGCCCTCGTGTCCTGCTGGAATCCAGCAGAGCACTGGCATCAAGAGTTTCCCAATTTATGGTCCTCAACCTTCTCTCCCAGGTGCAGGGATTTGGTTGTAAAAACCTAAATCTGGAGATATTCTCTGGTTGATGGTGCCAAATTAAGGAATTTCTCTCACTTTCCCATCCTGCTCCTGGTCTGCACTAAATACACCGAGGGTAGTAAAAGGAATTTGTTTGTATTAAATTAAATTTATAATCCGTTTTATTTTGAAAATTGACAATAAATTTAATTAAAATGTTTGTCATCAATTTGATTTTAAAATTTCTAATACGTTTTAATTTAAATTTATAGTAATTTTAATTGAATTTATTAAATTCCTGCCCCATTCCCTGGAAGTGCTCCAGGCCAGGCTGGATGGGATTTGACAGTGGAAGATGTCCCTGCCCATGGCACTGGAGGAGATTTAATGTCCCCTCCCACCCAAACCACTCCATGATTCCATTCTGTGACCCTAAATCGGTGTATTTCTCTACCAGACACATCTCCTGGGCTGGTAACTGCTCTGGAATGACCAATTTGCATCAGATTTTCCCTAAAAACCCACAATTCCCTGAGCCACACTTACCTGGCCAGGGCACAGTCCGTCCTCTGACCTGTGGAGGAGACAAAGAAATCCAGAGTGAGGAGGGAGAAATGGCAAAACGTCCTCAGGATTTCTGCACAGAGCATTTGGGAAGGAGATGGAGGAAAGGAGAGGAGAGGAAGGAGGAAAAAACTCCAAGGACAGCACCAAACCCATCCCTGCCAGCTGAGCTCCAGGAAACACAACCAGGAACCAGCTCAGGCTGCCCAAACACTCCTACCTCTGTGAATTATTGGGGTTTTTTTAGTTTGTTTTGTTTTTAAACCAGAATTCACCTCCCTGAGCATTCTAATCGTTGACTTCTGCCCAAAAAACTGGGTTTGTCAGTCCCTCCCTGCTCCTGGTGGGGTGAGAGGTTCTGCATCCCAGAGCCCCTCAGGAAGAGTGCAAACATTTCCCAGATTTGCCAGCCCCAGCCTGAACCTGCTGGCACTGAGGTTATTTCCAGAGACACACGTTTCAGGGCTGTTTTCCACAAATATATTTATAAAAAAACCCCCCAAAAAACACATTCCCATTAATTAGTTTTTGAGGAAGCAGCAGCCAAAGCTTTGGGACTTGCTCATGCAGCACCACCTCAAACATCACAACAGAAGTGGCAGGGGAAAGGACGATGGTGCTGTTGGGAGTGGGACAGGCCTGGGTTGTTTTTTGGGTTTTTTTTTGTGAAAAAACAATCAGTGAAACCACACTGAGCTGAAAAAAAAAAATAAAATTGCCTCCCTGCATCTTGGAGAGGTGTAAGGAGGAAGCAGCTAATTGCTGATGGCTTGACAATTAGCTGAGCACATCTTGATAGCCACTTTTGCTCTCCCCCACCTAGAGCCAAAACAGTGCATCATTCACGGGAAAATGTTATTGTGCAGCAGAATTTCCAGCCATCTGTCCCCTTTCTCATCATGGGATATTCACACAGAGAAATTATGGCAGCACCAAGGGGCTCCAGGGTGACAAATGGGGACAGGGACATCACGACTGACAGAGAGGAGGACTCACTGCTGGAGTTTCATTACTGGAACTTGTCATCGTCACATTAAGGCAATTTGCACTAAAAAACGTCACCTGAGGATGGGGCAGGGAGGAGAATATAAAAATAAGACCCCCCTGAACTCGCCAGGCACTGCAGACACCCAGCTGGAGGCACATTTTCCTCTAAAGCTCCTCACCGTGCTCTGGGGACGTGTGGAGGGGATTTGATTTGCCCATTTCCCAATTAAGAGATGTTTTATGGATAAATTTCGGCACAGTCCCCAGTTTGTACCATTGACCTGCTCCTGTGGGTCGGGAAATGGGATGTTCCTCCCTTTCCCAGCTCCTCTGGATCTCACAGACGGCAGGAGGAGGGTTTTTGGGGCTCACCTTGGATGCTCACAGGGTGTCACTAAGAAAACTCTGGTTTGCAAAACTCAAATGAAGGAAAGAGCCTTTAAATCCACACAGAGATCACGTTTGATTTTCTCTCTTTTCCCCCCTGGTTCAGAGGAACCAGGGCTCAGAATGCAGAGGTCAGCCCCGACCCAGGAATGTCATCACTCACAGCAGCTGTCACCCCCAGAAACTCAGAGGCACAACAAAAATGCCCTGAGGACACAAAACTTTCCCTTCAGCCAACCCTTTCTTCCAGGAGAGCTGAAGAAACCCACAACTTTCTCCAACCCAACCCAAAGTGAGGGAAACCCTCCCAGGGCTCAGAGCCTGATAAACACCAAACTCTAATTACTGCAGCAGAAGTGTTTCAGTGTGACAGTGCAGCTCC
Organism: Sylvia atricapilla; assembly: GCF_009819655.1. Lineage (NCBI taxonomy): Eukaryota > Metazoa > Chordata > Aves > Passeriformes > Sylviidae > Sylvia > Sylvia atricapilla. Next base: position 1,478,534 of record NC_089164.1, read on the forward strand.
AAAGTGGAAGCAGAGCACTCCAAAGGTGTGCTGGCAGAGTTTCCATCCAGCAGAGTGGCACACCACCAGCCCAGCACTGAGCTGGGCCAGCCCCTGACCTGACATTTCCACCCTTCAAACCCTCTCCTCTGCAAACACAAGGCAGGCAGGTTTCTATGGAAACTTGGATGCAGAGCTGAAGTGGTTTTTTGGCCAACAGGATTTGCCCATACCATGAAGGGAAAGAAATCTGCCTTTGTTCTGGCTCGAACAACAAATGAATATTCAGTTCTGGCTGCTGCCCCCTGATTGATGCCCTCTAGACAGGCAACATATTTCACATGCTCTGAAATTTTGTTTGTGCTTCTCCTGACAAAAAAGCCTGGCCTCTCATACGTTGGTTTGGTCGTGGTTGAACCCACCGAGGTGAGCAGCAGCTAAACTGCCACACAAATGAAGGCTCAGCTCATCAATAATCCAGAATTCATCAGTAAAATCCCAAATGAATGATCTCTGGTGGGTTTGGGCCAGCAGAGACGATGAAGGGACAAGCAGGAGAGGTGTGAAGGAGAGGAGGATGAAGGAGGAGGGGACAGCACACCCCTGAGTGATCCACAGCAGTGCCTCAGGGAGCTTTTTGGTGCTCATCATTCATCAAACAGCCACGGGGCAGATCAGAGAGAACTCATACAACATCAGCCACCACCCAGGGCTGAGCAATGCAACAAATGCAACAGCCTGAGCAACAAATGCAAGAGCCTGAGCAGTAAATGCAACAGCCTGAGCAGTAAATGCAAGAGCCTGGCTGAGAGCTGTGCTGGGCACACACACTCACTTTCTCCCAGGGTTTTCTGCAGCAGGTCGTGCTTGGCCTGGAGCTTCGTGATCAGGTTCCTGCCTTCCAGGTACTCCTTCATTTTCTGTGGGGAAAAAACAGGAGGGTGAGTGGATAATTTCATTTCTCTGGTCAAGACTTAGGGTCGCTGGATTGTGACCAAGAGGGCAGAGTGACAGCGAGTTTATAGTTATGGAATGGCACTGAATTTACAGAGTGACACTGAATTTACAGCTGCAGAGTGACCCCAAATTCAGAGTGGCACTGATTTTACAGAGTAACACCGAATTTACACTATAAATTCAGAGTGATGCCAAATTCACAGTTATAGAGTGACCCTAAATTCAGAGTCACACTGAATTTACAGTTACACAGTGACTCCAAATTCAGTCACCCCAAATTTACAGTTATAGAATGATACTGAATTTACAGAGTGACATTGAATTATTTACAGTTACAGAGTGACTCCAAACTCAGAGTGACCCCGAATTTACAGTTACAGAATGGGACTGAATTTACACAGTAAATTCAGAGTGACACTGAATTTACAGTTACACAGTGACCCTACATTCAGTGGCCTCAAATTTACAGCTCCAGACTGACCCAGTTTACAGTTACACTGAGTTTGCAGTTGCAGAGTGACACCGAAAATCCCAACTAGAGAATAACTCTGAACTTCATTGTTAAAGCCTGAACTAAGTCCTGGTTTAAGCATCTGGGCAAGTCTGAAGCTCAGGCCACTCATATTTTGACCCAAACCAAGCCTGGATCAATCATCTCTGAGGCCTTTTCCAACCTCGACAACTGTGAAATTCCCTGAATTCCTGATCTGCAGGGCGATTCCCACTGTCCCAGGGTGGGATCAGCTGGATGTTTGGCATCTCTCTGAGCTGTCACCCGTCCCTGGGCATGCAGGGAGGGATGCCCTGAATGAACAATCTGTTTTAACCAACTAAAAGGCTGCTACTGTGCTTATTTCTCTCCCTTAACCTCTCTCACCCCACTTTAGTTGTCAACCCCAGGGTCTGCCCCACGCTGGATGATCCACAGGGCTGCACACAGGGACAAAACAAATAAAGATATTATTGAAGAGCAGATTTACTCTGGCAGTGGGATGTTGTACAGCCACACAGGCATTTCTCCCACTGCTCCCTGATTTTCCACAGCTCTGCAAACGCTGGCTTTTTCTTTTTCTTTTCCTTTTCTTTTTTTTTTTCTTGCAGCTCTTTCATCTCTTATCTTGCAGCTCAGAGCAGTTTTATTTCTCTTCCCCGAGCTGCAGCGTGTGAAATGCTCTGCTGTACAGAGAGGCACATGCCACATGATAAATGGGACACGTTTTGCAGTCAAAAGCACAAACTCTGCAGAGATCACAGAGCACTCCTCTGGCATGATGAGAGATCTCAAAAAGCCAGCCAGCAGAAGGAGCCCAGGGAGAGGATCCTTATCTAACAATGAAATGCTCTCGTTCTGATCAAATCCTCAGAGGGTTTAGGTGGCAAGGGATCCTCAAAGCTCATCCAGTTCCATGGGCAGGGACATTTTTCACCAGCCCAGGTTGTTCCAAGCCCTGTCCAGCCCATCCTTGGACATTCCCACCTTTCCCCAATTCATTCCAACCCCTTCCAGCTCTGATCTGCACCATCAGACTGCAAATCCTGCAGGTAAAAATTGATATTTTTAACCACAGGAGAGCCCAGACTCTGGCTGGCCTTTGCAGGAGCAGCCTCTGGCAGGATGGAAAGAGTCAAATAGAGACAGACACATCAATAAATAAGAAATAAAGAGATATATACACACACACTGTGAGGGGAAACCTTCCAGGAACTAAAGGAAGTTTTCCCTGAGGGCTCCCCAGCCCTGGTGTGCACTGACACAACAAACAAAAATGGCTTTAATTAACTGCCAAAAGCCCGTGTTTTATGTCCCCTCCGCTCACAACATCCAAAGAAACATTTCACAAGAATTAAGTCCCTTTGGAAAGTCTCAGCATTTCCTGCTTCCTTTATTAATATTTCATTTTTTTGCTGTTGTTTTGGAAGAAAACAGGAAGCTCCCTCACCACTACGAAAAATTAATTACCTTTTTTTTTTTTGGGGGGGGGGGAGGGAATTTCCCTGTAGAATCTCTTTGCCAAGCCCCAACTACATTTTGCTCAATTTTTGCGGAAGAAATGATGATGAGTATAAAACGCAAAAATTCCCAGTGTGAACTGGGGGAGTGGAGGATAAATGTGGTTCTGGGGGGTCTCAGGTGGAAGGACACGAGGGTTGGGAGCCTCAGCTGCGAACAGAAGCTTCAAGATCAGCAGATCAACTCGGTCCTGGCAGAGTGAAGCTCCCCCTTGAAGCAGATTTAAACACTTAAGCCCAGCCTAAGGTGGGTCAGGCAGGGCAGAGGCACTCGCAAGGCTTTGAGGTCATTAAAAAACATCCACAGGTACCAGGGGTTGCTTTAAAGGAGAAAAAAGATGTTCCCATGCACTCCAGATTTTTTTTTTTTTTACTATTTCCTCATGCCTAACATTCTGTTCCCTGCCTGTTGCAACGATGCTGATACACACACACACACACCAAAAAAAAAATTAATTTCCAAATAAAGCTTCAGGTTTTTCTCAGTGAATTACAGAGATCCATCAGCCCTGGATTTTTGGAGTAATAAAAACAGTCAAAGGATTAAAAATAAATAAATAATAATAATCAAAGTAGAGGAGAACTCCTGAGGATTTCATTTGGGGCAGAGCACAGCTGGAGGTGGGTTGAGGGAAACCAGAACAAAGCAGCAGAAATGTCTCTGAGTCCCCTCCTTAGGTGACAATCCAGAGGAGACCAGCTGGGAGTCAGAGCCAGGAGCATCTGGCACCAAAAATAAGACCCAGCACAGGCACCTCTGAGCCCAAAGCCCTGCAGGGTGGGCTGAAGCAAAACCCCAAACAGAATGTGTTCAGGACACAGAGAAAATACAATTTCTGCCCCTGCTCCACATCCTGCTCCATCTCCAGCCAGGAAAACCCAGTGATTTTCCTCCCTCTCACCCCTCCAAGAGTAATTCCAAACCAGGCACAGGAGGATGGGGGGACTGGATCCACCTCCCACGGGATCAGCAGCACCAGGAGCCCCCCAGCTGCAGGATTCAGGAGCAGGAGGATTTTATCCCACATTTCCCCATGTCTGGAGACCTTGACAAAAATAAACCTCCACTGAACCCCTAAAGCCCCTCACACAACCAGCACTGCTCTGCTTCCTCCTCTCTGCAGAGGGAAAAAACCCCAACGTTTTACCTGAGAACTGAAATTATTCCAGTTTGGAGGTGAAAGAACGGAATCCTCTCGCCCTTTCCCAGTGCCCAGCTGTGGGCAGCAGTGGCAGGATCCCTGCCTGGGGAAGCAGGGCTGTACCCATGGCAGCAGCAGCTCCTCATCCCTGGATTTGGGCTCCCTGAAGTGGCTGCTGCTGCTCCCCTCCTGCCTCAGCCACCGGCAGCAGCTCAGGGCTGAGCCCAGCCTTTCCCTTCCCTGGGAAGTTTCAGTGACCCTGAGCACAAATCTCCCTTCAGAGCCCAACCAGATCCATCAGCACTGGCTGCTGGGATGTGCTTTCAGTGGAAATACAGATTATTCCAGTCTGGAGATGCTCCAGTGAAGATCCTTGCACTGAATTCCCATCCCTGTGTTCAGCCAAGAGCTCTGCCCAGGAATGCAGCACGTGGGATTTCCTCCTTGAGCCCACATTCATATGGAATATTCTTTTAAATATTCTTTTAAAATATACTTTTAAATATTCTTTTAAATATTCTTTAAAATATTATTTTAAATATTCTTTTAAATATTCTTTTAAACGCAGCGTTTTTCTCACAGCTCCTATCCCCCAGCACTCGGCACATCACGAGCTAAAAGGGAATTAAATCTCAATTCTGCACTCCATTTTGTTGGGGTTTTTTTTTATCCCCTACACAAAGCTCTGCCCTCAAGCCTCATTAACACCCATCTGAGGGGGTTCTGAGACACTGAAAAAGCTGCTCCTGGGAGGTTCAGAGCTGGAAATCCTTATCAAGGTTATTTCTAAGCCTGGTCAATAGCAGATCAATGCAGCATCTGATCAGGCAGCTTAAAGAGGGTCTCTCCCTAACACCACAGCAACAACATGAAAGGGAGAAATATCCCACCCAAAGTGAGCCCTGGATTCCCTCTTCTCCTGTCTGAGCTCCAAGCAGCTCTCTCTGGAGAGAAAATGCTCAGAGTTCAATTAAAAATCACTTTTCCAGTTCCATAACCCTGGGCAGGGTGGTCAATCCTGTCTTAATTGAAGCAGCTTCTCCACCCACTTCTCTCAATAACCAGATTCACCTTCAGTGAAGGATTTGGGGTTTTTTATATTCCATCCTGCCACGTTAGTTCCATCTGCACTGAGAATTCAGATTTTTAACAGTTAACACCATTCTGGGAAGAAGGAGGTGAAGGATGCCCAAGGGAATGGCAAATTAACCAGGGTAAGACCCAGGATTTTCATCTGCTACTCTTGAATTATTTTGAAACTGGAAACAAATTCGACGGTTTAACATAAATCTGCTGCAGGAAAAAGACACACAGCCTGGCATGAAATTCAATAGCAAAAAGCTCTCAGCATCTTGTAAAAAACACCGACTCAATGAAAAGCTTCTGCAGGCTGAAACTGTAAGATGATAACAAAAAAGGAAGGAGTTAACAATTGCAGTTTGCACCAGTTTTGAAATTTCATGTTTACAAGCTATTAAGTTCTTTCTCAGAAAATTCCTTTTCACACGCAGAAGAAATCAGATTTGACACAATTTACCCACAGACCACGTCTGAATCAATGGAGATATCCCAAAATATTTCCAGAGAGTTGAGACCACCCATTTTTAAACCCCCACACGCCTCCTCTTCTTGCCCAAAAGCAGCCAGAAAAGCGTTTTTGGTCAGACAGGAGCATCCCTTTGCACTTTGCTCTGAGGATAATTCTGAACAGATCCCACTGAAAACGACGGAATCATGGAAAGGGTTGGGAAGGCTCCTAAAGATCACCCAGGGGATGAGCAGGGACACTTTCCATTATCCCAGGTTGCTCCAAACCTCTCCTGGCCTTGGACACTTCCAGGGACGGCGCAGCCACAAACTGAACCAAGGTCTCACAGGGGAGAACTTCCCAAAAGAGGGGAAAAAAACCCCTCTCCTAAACCCTTAAGAATCACGCCCTTACTGTGAAGTAGAACTGCTCAGTCTCCTGCTGGTTTGCCCTTCTCTTGGCAATGCTGGGTTTGCTCATGAACGTCTCCGACACGGTGGATTTCACCGACTCCATGGAGTTGCTGTACTGGAAACAGTCAGAGACGTCGAAGTCCTCGATGGTGACAATGTCCTGGATCGTCTGCAGCGTGGCCTCCATCGTCTTCTTCACCTGCCCAGCAAGAAGGGGAGAGAGAACACAAAAACCTCGAGGTTTTTTTGATGCTGTGAGTAAACAAGGAGAGGTCTGTGAAGTCCCCCGCAGCGCTTTGCGAACAAACAGATATTACTGGTTTCACACCCCGCGTGCTGTAATTAATTTTGGCTCATTAACAGCACAGTCCATGCGAGCACAGAGCTGGCAGCACCCTGAACCTGCCAGGACTCGGTGCCAGGATGGCAGCTGTGATCTCACGGGCTGGGAGCAGGAGGAGATGGAAGGAAATTGAACCTCAAAGCAGAGAAAGCTGGAACCAGGATTCTCGAATTGTCTTCTGCAACTGCATCTACTGGGCATCAAATGTTCATCACAAACAGGACTCTGCTGCACTGTGCCTTTTGACTGAAGGCCAGAATCAACTCTCTAGACACAAAAGAGGTTGCAAATTTTGCCCCAAATTCCTGAGCACAGAGGTGCAGAGATTAGATCCCCATTCCTCTCATCTTGGACAGCCAATTAAAGAAAAATCACTGTAACTCAGGTTATGCAAACTCACTTCAAAACATCAAATTCCTCCTTTCCCCTTTGCCATCCAAATCCAACTTGGGCAGCACAGCCAGCCTTATCAAGTGAAGGATGGGAACAGAGATAAGGGGGAGGATTTTAAAGGATTCTCTCCCTACACCCAACTTCCCTGTGAGATCACACAACAATTAACACACAACACGCTCTGGCCTTGAATTTTACCACAAACTTTCACACAAAAAGGATCACAGCAACCAGAATCCTCCACAATCAGAGCCCCAGAACCAGTGGAGGTGGCTGAGAGGGGCTGCTGAGTTTTTTGGTTGTTCACTGACCTCCTCATTTTCAATCTTCAGCGTGGACAAGCGGGACTGCAGCTGCTGACACCTCTGCACCAACTCGCTCTGCACGGGCTGCTGGGCACAGAGCTGAGACTCCTGCATGAGAAGCAGCACAGCAGGGCACTGCAGTTACTCACTGAGTTATTTATCAAACGTCCTCGGAAAGGGCTGAGCTTCAAAACCTGGTTAAACTGGATTTCAACCTGAGGAGAAGGTTCCTGCCAAACTGCAGTTCCCTCTCTGAGAGGATTTACAGAGTGACCCCAAATTCAGAGTGACACTGAATTTACAGAGTGACACCGAATTTACAGCTAAAGAATGATACTGAATTTACACTACAAATTCAGAGTGACCCCGAATTTACAGTTACAGAGTGACCCCAAATTTAGAGTGACACTGAATCTACAGTTATAGAATGATACTGAATTTACACTCTAAATTGAGTGACCCCGAATTTACAGTTATAAAGTGACCCCAAATTTAGAGTGACACCGAATTTACAGTTATAAAATGATACTGAATTCACACTGTAAATTCAGAGTGACCCCGAATTTAGTTACACAGTGACTCCTGAACGAGCAGGAGAGATGGCAACATCAAAGCAGAGGCAGAAAACATCAGCTGCTTTCAGTGATGCCAGCTCTCTGTGTGTTTTGGAAGTCTGGAGGTGCTTTTTCCCCACCTATTTGGATAAATCACATCAAAAATGAGGAATTTGGCTCAGTGTTTCAGCCTGGCATCCTGGGGTAAGGGCACGAGGGGCTGGGGCTGCTCAGCTGAACCACCTGCACAGGCACAGGTCACTCTGGAATGAACCCAGGGCAGTTAAAATGAATAAAAAGCAGAGTGTGGGGACCTGTCACAGACTCCAGAACACCGAGGTTCCCTGAGCTGCTCACAAAGTCTCATCCCACAGCACGAGGCAGCTCTTCCCTTTTGTTTTGTTCTTCGTTTTTTGTGTGTGTGTTTTTACAAGAAAACACTGACCTCACTGCCTGAGGCTGTTTCTTCAGAGACAGACATCCAAAGTGGGAGTTTTAGCCACCCATGCACACACACACACAGGATCACACACTCTGAGTTCAGCTGCTGCGTGCAGCACCATTGCAGCAAGAGCATCAGCTGCATTTCTAAACACCCCTCCAGCCTTGGGAAGCAGCGAGATAAATGATTCAGTGAATGGGAGCTGCTCCTGAATGAGACTCTGCAGGTAATTCCTTTTCTTCCCACGATCTTACAGCATCACAAGCCCAGGGAAAAAAAAAAAAAATCCAGGAAAAGTCATTTACAGTCTGAAGGTTTCACTTAAAACGGGAGAGACAAAGAAGAGCCTGGAGCAGTGGCTGTGATTCCCAGCCCAAAAGAAGAGGCTGCCTGCAAAGAGACCATCCTCCTGTCTGTGCTCGGGGGGACAATCTGGAAATCCAACCAAGTGACCTCAATTGTCACACTCTGTGCGTGTGCTCCCACTCACAACCCATTTCAGCTTGTGGGATTTTCAACAGCTCCCAGCTGAGCAGCCACAGCTGGATAAACCCAAAAAAGAGAGGGGCTTGCCCTGCCAGAAATGAGGAGTGCTCTGACAGCCCTGGCCCAGGAGGAGGGTGCAAAAAGCACCACTACAAAGCCTTTGTGCTCTCAGGTTGCACACCCAGATGCTGCCAAAAAACAGCATTTAGGTTTCTTAAATTGGCCCTTCCAATGTCAAACTTCAGAGGCTGTCCTGGGAATCAACCAGTGGGTTGAAGGAAAGGTTTAATATTAAATGGGAGTAGGAAACACTAATGAAGCCTTTTCCCCTCCAGTGAAGGGCCAAGGATCAGTATCAGGATTTAAGAGCAGCACTTGCTCCTTTCCACAGAATCTTTGGGGTAGCAAGGGACTCCTGGAGATCATCCAGCTCTGACAGCCAAAAAAGTAAAACACAAACGGCCTCTGCTTCATCTTTACATCATCTCCCACCTCTGAGCCTCCCAAAAAAAACAAACAGACAACCCTGGAGGGGGAGAATTTCTCAAAAAACCCAGGGTGACACACAGGCAGGGCGCCACACTGACCATATCCCCCATGTGTGGCTGGAACTCGAACTTCATGGGCGGGCAGAAGACGTTGTTGTACATCTCCATCAGCCTCTGCTTGTCGCTGTTGGCGTCCAGGTTCTCCACGGCGTTCTCGATGGCGTCCAGCCCCTCGTGCTTGGACTGCTCCAGGTTCAGCTCTGCCGACAGGAACGTCCTCAGGGCTCTGTTCAGGCTGGCGTGGTAGCCCAGGTCACAGCACTGCTGGAAAGACACACGCACACGGGGCCAGGTGAATGAAGGAGGATGCAAGAAAGAACCACTCGGGTTGAGAAAAAAACAGCGTTTAGGTTTCCTTAAATTGGCCCTTCCAATCTCAAAATTCACAGGCTTTTTTAGGGATTAACCTGAAGATTAATCAGAAATATCCTCAGGGTTCTGCTGTGGTAGCCCAGGTCACAGCACTGCTGGAAAGACACACACACACGGGGCCAGGTGAATGAAGGAGGATGCAAGAAAGAACCACTCGGGTTGAGAAAAAAACAGCGTTTAGGTTTCCTTAAATTGGCCCTTCCAATCTCAAAATTCACAGGCTTTTTTAGGGATTAACCTGAAGATTAATCAGGAGCATCCTCAGGGTTCTGTTGTGGCAGTCCAGGTCACATCACTGCTGGAAAACACACCCAGTGCCAGGTGAACGAAGGAGGATGCAAAAAAAGAACCACTCAGGTTGCGAAAAAAACAGCATTTAGGTTTCCTTAAATTGGCCCCTCCAATCTCAAAATTCACAGGCTGCCTTGGGGATTACTGAAGATGCTGCAAAAAAAACCCCAAAAAACCCCAACATTTAGGTTTTGTAAATTGGCCCCTCCAATCTCAAAATTCAGAGATTGTCTTGGGGATCAACCTGAGGATTAATCAGGAGCATCCTCAGGGCTCTGCTGTGGCAGCCCAGGTCACAGCACTGCTGGAAAACACACCCAGTGCCAGGTGAACGAAGGGGATGAAGCTCTGGAATGGGGATCTGAACACTCCCAAAGGCAGGAGTTGTGGGATTTTTGGTCATCTGTGTGGCAGGGAGGTCCCACACCCCTCACTGAGCACCTCAGCCTGTAACCCCACGCAAACTTTACCACCACATCATAATTATATAGCTTGAATTATCAGCTATAACATAAGCTTAAATTATTATGACAGCTTGTGGAGTTCTCTTAGTAGTTTTAGAGACTCATTTTTCATGGAGTACTGGAGACTCATTTAATCCAAAAATCAAGTTCAGCAGCAGGGCAGTGGATTTCCCTCAATTCTAACCTGACTTTTAGGGGCCTTGTTCCTATGAATACACTCCAAAATCCTTAAATCACATCACTCAAAGGAAGAGGAAAGCAAGGCACTGAAGTGCTACTGGAGAGACAAGACACAGGATCATCTAAAAAGGCCCATCTGCACCCAAATAATCCCCTCATTCCAGCAAACTGCTTCATTCCTTGTAGCTCAGCAAGGAGGAGCACGAGCTGGACACGGAAACAGCATCACCCAAACCCCAGCAGCCATCAGGGATGATTTCATTCGCCGGGGTGAAACAGAAGAGCAAAAAAAAAAAAACAACTTTGAAGCAAGAAGTGGTTATGGTCAAGAATTTCCTGGCCGTGGCTGACACTGGGATGATGTCACTGGGAGACAATCAAGCAGCTTCATTCCTACCACGGCTGCAGAGCCAAGTTTTTATGTTTCAGAAGGGGAGGAAAAAAAAAAATAAAAAATATTAAAAAGAGCTTTTCATTAGCATGAGATCAGAACCAGCCTGGATTTTTCAGCCCTCTCATCAAGTGCTAGCAAGAAGGAGCCCACCTTCTTGGAATTGCAAGCGAGATTACATCCACGAGGAGAATATCCAAAAAGGAAAGAAAGAGACCATCTGCTCCATTGCTGTGCTGCTCTGTAAGCAAAACTCACAGGAAAACTCCTCCTCGCCCATCATTTGGGTCTCATCACTGTCATTGTTTGCAAAGCAGAGGGGAAAAAAGGGGGGAAAAGAAGAAGAAGAAGGGGTGGGGGGAGAGGGAAGGGAAACTGCTGGACCATTCCCGGCTCCCACAGAATTCCTGCCACCGAGTGCTGGAAGCCAACAAAGCCAAAAAAGCTGTGGCAGGTGTGAAGCCCTGGAAAAAGAGCTGCAGTTGCTGGTTGGGCTGCAGGCAGAGAATCAGAAAAGAACAAAACCAGCCAAAAAAAAAAAAAAAAAAAAAAAAAAAAAAAAAAAAAAAAAAAAAAAAAAAAAAAGGAAAAACCACCCAAAAAAACCCAACCCAAACCAAAAACAAAAAGCAAAACAAAAGAGGCTTGATTGAGAATCTGCACGTGCGGAGGCAGCCTTGGATCAAGAGGCACTCACAGCTACTGCTCACTCTGCAGGGCTGCTCCTGCAGCTGTGGGGGAAATGGCACTGGGACCAGGATCAGCATCAGCTCAGATCGAACAGCAGCACTCAGCTCCTTCTCACAGAAGGTTTGGGGCTGCAAGGACATCACCCAGGCCAAGGCAGCGGCACCTGGAGGTGCCACAGGAACTCCTCCAGGTGGGTTTGGGGTGTCTGGAGAGGGAAACTCCATCCCCTCCCTGGGCAGCAGCTCCAGGGCTCTGCACCCTCACGGACAGCAGCTCCTCCTCCTGCTGAGGTGGGATTTCTTGTGCCGTGGTTTATTTCTCCTTGTCCTGGCACTGAACAGAGGCTGGCACCAAACTGACATTGCCCTGGGGAGATTTGTGTGGATTGATGGAGATTTGTATGGACTGACAGATATTTGTATGGATTGGTATTTCTGTGGACTGATGGATATTGGTATGGACTGATATTTGTATGGATTGATGGTTATTGGTATGGATTGATATTGGTATGGATTGATGGATATTTGTATAGATTGATGGATATTGGTATGGACTGATGGATATTTGTATGGATTGATGGATATTGGTATAGATTGATGGATATTTGCAATGATTGATGGATATTGGTATGGACTGATGGATATTGGTATGGATTGATGGATATTGGTATGGATTGACGGATATTTGCATGGATTGATGGATATTGGTAAGGATTGATGGATATTTGCAATGATTGATGGATATTTGCAATGACTGATGGATATTTGTATGGATTGATGGGATCCCCTCTCAGCCCCAGCCCCTCCAGTCTCTTATCAGGGAGATGCTCCAGACCTCAAATCACCTCTGTGGGTTCTGCTGGACCCTCTCCTGCAGCTCCCAGTGACTGCCCAGAACTGAACACAACTCCTGCTCGTGCACCCTCCCAGTGTGACCAGTTTGGCCTCAGAAATGCACTGGGAGGACTGGGAATGCCAAGGGAAGTTCATGTGTCACCCCACACCTCGCTCAGGCAGAATGTGTTGGCTCTTGACTACCAAAGCCTCTGACAAAAAAAACCATTTCCCAGCCCACTCCCAAACCCTTTAAAGGTTTTTTTTTTTTTTGAAGTCCAGTGTTCCATGTTTATAAATGCACCAGTCCTGTCATCCCTTTTCTGGGTTATATAAATGTTTGATGGAATCGTTCTCAAAGGAAATCAATTTTTTATAAGAATTTAATGATAACTCATTCAAATTCACTTCCCAACATGACAGCTGATTAACCCTTTGGCAGTTAGCTTTCAAACAGGCCTCAAAAATGGAAGATTTAAGGGGGGAAAGCCCTTTGTTTTACAGTGCAATTCACCTTTGGAAGGGGAAGGATGAGGAGGAAGCAGCCATGGCACACCTATTCCTAGAAGAGCAAAGCCAGCTCTGGGACTCACACACACATTTTTATCTTCCTTTTTTTTTTCCCCAATCCTGTCCCAGTGACCCTTTTATAAATACGAGTTAATGCAAACTTCCCCATTACTGTAATATTTCATTAGCATCAAAGAGCTGCCTCGGTCCCCAAAGTCAGGAAATTCAAAACTACTGGGCTGTGGCAGAAACAATTTATTGCTCTCAACTCTCGACAAAGAATTAACTCCCTGTTATCCTTCCCTGCACACTGCGGAGGGAACAATGTGCTGGATAAACGTGACATTAAAGAGAAACTTTAAAGCTGTTTGGCCTAACACAATCTCCTTGTAAGCAACTTGGAAGCTTACTTTTATATCATATTTCAAAATCCAGTATCACCAAATGATTAGATGGAGGAAGGCATTACAGCCTGGCTTAAAAATCACATTTTTATTCAAGTCAGACGGCTCAGATAACCATCACCGGTTATAATTGTTAATTTTCAATCCTTCAGGATCAAAGGCATTAATAAATCTATTTTCCCTGTGTCTTAACAATGAGATAACTCAACTCCATCTCCCGTGCTCCCAGACAAATCCCACATTTTTCCATGCCTGAACACAGAGCAGATAAAACTTTTAATTTTGAGGACGATGGGAACTTGTAGAGTTAAACTCAATGCTCCAAGGGGCAGGGACTCACCCAGAGCTCCTCTCTAGGAACAGAAAAATCCCTAAAATTCCGAAGTTTGGATGGTTGTTCCCTCAAGAACACAGCAGGGACTGCCCAGGGAGAGCAGCCCTTCCCTCCAGGCTGAGTAACCCAAATTTATCCTGTCCTGCTGAAAACCCCTCAGCTCTGTGCTTAGGAATTATCCTGGGCTGGTGAACCCCAACCGGGTTCTTTGCTACCTGTGATTCATGGAAAGACACCAAGAACACACAACTGAACCAGGGAGACATGAAAGACAAGGCTTTAGATAAAAAAATAAAATAAAAATAAAACAATTAAATTAGGCTGATGCTGGTAAAATTAATCCCAACCTTGCAGCTCTGATAGAAACAGATACAGAGAGTTCTAATTTGTTAAAAACCCAGGGCCACGCAATTAATGTTGAGCAAATGTTAAACCAAACAGGGCTCCTAAAAAGGCAGCAGGAATAAACAGAGCAGGGCCTCTCCAGCACAGCAATCCTGCAAAACCACCACGTTTGGGAATAGCAGCATTTTCCCAACCCCACTCTCAGTGACAGCCCTGACCTCCAAAGGACAGGTTTAAATCAACACCTGGCACAAGAGCACTCCAGGCTGAGTTTATGATCAGCTGAATAAATGTGGCCTGTAGACTGCTGGTTATTCTAATAGCTGAGTAATTAATAGAGATCTGAGTGCTCTTTATTGTCTGTGTCTAGAGACTCTTGTGCTCATCACTCCCTGCTCCTCCAGGCTCTGCTGAGTGCTTCCAGCAGGGATGGCCTTGGAGAGGGGACAGCATCCAGCAGAGCCCACACTCAGCACGTCCAGGCTGAAGGTTCCATCCTTGGCAAAAAAAATCCCTCAAGGTTCCTTTTTTGTTGCTGAGTTTTCAAAACTCAGAATTTTTTTTTTTTTTTTTTTTTTTGAGGTGTGTTTTACCAAAAGCAGAAATCCTGCCCACTGAATGGGGAGCAAAATCTATCCCCTGGGAGTGGAGAGGCTGAAATATGTTCTGGTGAGCAGGGAGAGGATGTGAGGGAAGGGCTGGAGCTGTGTCAGGGAGGGGTGGGATGGAGCTCAGGGGAAGGTTCTTCCCCCAGAGGGTGCTGGGCACTGCCCAGGCTCCCCAGGGAATGGCACAGCTCCAACCCTCCCAGAGCTCCAGGAGCGTTTGGACAGCACCCTCAGGCACTGGGTGGGATTGTGGGGTGTCTGTGCAGAGCCAGGAGCTGGACTGGATGATCCCTTCCAGCTCAGAATATTCCATCATTCAATGACTTTTCCAAAACCAGCTAAAAGCAGCTTTAGGAAAGGCTTCTGAACTCCCTCTCTTGTGCCAAAATTCTCCTGTACTGTTTCTACAGTTAAAAACCTTTTTGTTTTTCCCCCCCAAACGTGCTTCTGAGTTAAAAACCTTGTGGCTTTGCTTGAAGCAGCCCAAGGAAAACACCCAGGCTGGGTCTCACTGGAACCAGCTCCTCCTTTGCCCTCTCAGTGCAACAGAGGTGACAAAAGCTCCTGCCACAGCTCAGTGGCCAATTATCAGCCCAGTGCCACCCCCGGGCTGCCCAGCCCGGCTGTGCAGAGGTTTCCAGCTGTGCAGAGGTTTCCAGCTGTGCTGGGGATGCTGCGGGAGCACTTACATCAATGAGGTCAGACAGGTCGTGGATGTAGTACTTGAACACCGAGGCGTTGGTGGCCTCCAGGGCCAGCAGATACTCATTCCTTGCCTTGATGGCCTTCAGCCTGTTCTCTGTGTACTTTGCCTGGCGCTGAAAGACAACAAAAACCAGAATACAGCGTGAGAAGAGGTGAGCAGGAGTAACCCCGGAGTAACCTGTGAGTAACGCCAGAGAGCACCGAGCAAATCTCCCCCTGCTCACACACATTCTGCCCATTTGAATTTCAGTTTTGTCAGGACTCCAAAGGCTTGAAATGCAGAGGAATCGTTTGGATGTGTTTAAGCACTGCTGCACTGGATTGAGAGTCTTCAGATTGGGGATGGGGAAGATTAAAGGAGGAATGAAGGGACAAATCAGGTTTAGGAGGTTGTGGCTCAGCTCCAGCACCACCAGAGAAGCTCCTGAGGGTCTGAGGGTTGCTACAGGCACCTCACCTCTTCCAAGGCCTGAACCTGCTCCTTCCAGAGCCTAAATCCACTCCAAAATAACTCCTTGCCTTCCACTGCCTTGAACCTTAGAGCTGAACTGCTGCAGTGACCGACTGCTCAGACCACAGCCTCTGTCCCCAAAGGCAGCTGGGGAATTCTGGGCTCCCTGGAGCACAGGCCTTATGCTCTGGACAACAAAAATAACCACAATAACCACAATTTCCAACCAGCCAACTGCTGCTCTCCCACCCTAAGCTGGTTTAAGGTTTTTGTGCCTGTATTCCCTGGGACAACACAACCTGCACCTGACCGTCCCCAGGGAAAAGCCACTGCTGGGTTTTTTCTGCCTTTCCTCCAGCTGAGAGCTGACCAAAACCTGCCCAAAGGGTGGGCTTTGGGGCTGAGGAGGGAAACCAGTGGCTCCTGTGCATCCTCCCAGTACCTTCTCCTTCATCTTCTCGATTTTTTTGACGGAGCTCCTGCGGACGTGTTTCTCCTCGAACTTGACGTTGGAGGTGGAGTCGGGGGAACGCGGGGTCTGCTTGTCCTCCTGCTTCACTGACTTCCCAATCTGCTTCTCCTCCTGCTTCTCAGCCTCCTTCAGCTTGCTCTGGGCGCTGATGCTGTCGGCGTTGTACATGTGGTAGGTTTTCATCACCTGCAGAACACAAAAACCAACGCTCAGGGCCCCAGAATAAAATAATGACCTGAAATATCTGAACAGGAAAAAAAAAAGAGCAACAAAACCACTCAGGGAAACTTCCCAGGTCAGAAAAGCAGGGCAGGAGGTGCCAGTGTGGCTCCTGAAATGAATCTGAAGTCAAGGTGGGTGATTCTGCAGCTGCTGTTTGGTTTTGGCAGGTGCCTTCCTGCACACGGAGGCAGGAGCAGCAAAAAGGAGGCTGCAGACTGAATCCAGCCTCCGGGAGCTGCTCAAAGGAAATGAGGTGGCAGGAAAACGAGAGCTCCTCAGCAGCAGGTGAGGTTTCTGAAAGGGAGCCCTCCCAGCCTTTCACCTGGGGGAATCAGAGCTTTGAACATCACGGGATGGAAATCCAGCCTCAGCACAGCATCTGCAAGAGCCACTCAGGTGCTGGTAACTCAAATCAAATTTGGGATATAAAAGCACTTCTGGGCATCTTCTATAATAAAAAAATGTATAAACAAGTGTGGTTCTTGCATTTAGGGAGGCCTGGCCCTGTGCTGTACGGACAGCTTCCATTATAGCACATTTTTATAAGTAAATACAGATAAATATTTCCCTCTTCCCAATTCCCATTTGTTTCACGTGATGTTTAATGTCCAGGTTTGTGTTAAGCAAATAGAACCAAAGGACGTGAGATGTAAACCAGTTTTTTATCCACAGATGCAAATCCATTTGAATCCCACAACCAAAACAAACACGATACAACACTCACAGGGGGGGCAAAACAAAAACAACAAACCCAACCACAATTGCATCAAGTCACCCATTCCAGCAGCAATAAAAGCTCCACTTGTGAATAATTCGATTTCTCTCAGCTGAAAACCAGTTTAGAGCTATTTTGCACCAGAACATAACCCAATTTTCCCCAAGTGGGCAGCGTGCTCCCCCTCTGCAGTGATCAGCAGAGGTCCCACATCCAAAGAGACTCTGGATTTAAACATGAAAGGGAATGTGACTGCAGCCAGTGCTAAAGAACATCCTGAATAATTCACACACCCTGCACTCCCAGCCCCTGCAGATGCTCAGACTATAAAGGAGGCGTTCAGAATTATAATAATAGATGCAAAGGAGTTGCTTCTCCTCTCTTGCTCTGAGTGGAGCTGGCAGAGAGCGAAAGCAGAGGGAGAAATCCCAGTTTTAATGGGTTTTTAATGGTTTTGTGCCACTCTGGCAGCCACAGGCTCTGCTGTGGGGACACTGGTGACTCTCTGATGGCACAGGACAAAAAAATGACAGGCTGGGACAACCCTCTGTGTTTTTATTGTGTAGATAAAGTAAAAATTTCACCCAGATCCACTTTGCCTAAAAGCAGGGGTTGTGCCAATCTGTTGTATATTGAATTAGGGAATCACTGAGGTTGGGAAAGATTTCCAGGGTCATCCAACCTTTGGCTGATCCTCACTTTGTCACCCAGCCCAGAGTCCTGAGTGCCACATCCAGCAGAAAGAGAGGTGGAATTATTTCTAAAAGTACCACTAAATTTAATCACTGGTGGGGTGGCTTTAATTCCAGAAAAAAAGAAAAAAAAAAAAAAAAAAGCATTTTTTAGCATGATCAGAAGTGGCTTTTGGCAAAGGAAAAGGTTTTCTGGTGAAGGGACAATTCAGAGTTCTGCAGCAGGAGGAATGAATGAATAGATTTGAAATTCCCAGCACTGCCATTAAAAATATCAACACCTTCCCTCAGTTTGTTTAGCAAAGGCTGAATTCTGGAAGCTCTTCCTTCCAGGGGTAGAAAAATGAGCAGAATTCACTATTTGGCTCAAAAAAAAAAGACCTGTCAGAGCCTGGCACCCAAAATGATCCCCTGTCCATGAAACTCCACAGGCAGCTGAACTTGGATCAGAAACTGATCTCAGCTCCTAAAATCTGATTTTAGAGGCAGATCCATGTGCTTCCTCAGGATCCCACCCATGACAGGACTCAAAAGTTGAGCTGATTACACCCTCAAATACAGAACCATTTCTGGAGTGCTCATGTGACTGAATATTTGCCTTTGAGGCTCTGATAGGAACAAAGTGGAATGAAACAATTCCCTCTCCACGTTTTACCGATACAGGAAATTTCAGGCAACCCCCTGAAACTCTCTAACACTGATTTTTACCCCCCAATTTCACCCCAGGGTCAACATGCCACAGCCTGAGAAACAACCCTGGCTCACCTTTTGGAAGGAGGAAGAAGACCAGAATGTAAATCTCAATGTCATGACCCAACAAATCAGTGAGGAAGGACAAAATAAAAGCCATTTTGAGCCACTCGACAGCCAGTTCTGCTTTTGAAGAAGAGAGCTGGCTCAGTAGCAGCTGCAGAAAGCAGAATTCTCATCAGGCAAGAGGCTTTTCCATTGATGTGTGTGAGGAGGAGAAGAAAAATCCCCAGGCAGCACGGGAACCCTTGGGGACACGTCCCTCCTCTTCCTCAGTGTCTCTACTGAGAAGCAAAAAGCCCAGAGGGGAAACTCTTCCTCTAAAAGGAGCTGCTCTGCTGAGAGCTGAGGGACAAATAAGTTCAGTGGGAGCCTCTGAAAGCTCAAACCTCAAGATTTTTTTTTTTGGCCTATTTGGAAATAATTCTCCCATTTCTGGCTCTTTCTTACAAACCATCGCTGCAGCAAAGTAACAAATCAACCTTTGGGGAGCCAACACTTGAGAGAGCTGAAAGAACACGAGCACATATTGGGGAAGAAATGGGATTTGTGGAGCTTTGGAGCAGGGAGTGCAGCCTTTTCTCCTCCCTTTGGAGGGAGAAGCCCAACACTTCTCCCTTCAGCCCGAGGAGATGGCAAGAAACCAAGTTGGATTTACCGTGTAGAGCTCATTCAGGACCTTCATCAAATCCTCCTGGAGCTGCAGCCCCACTTCTTTGCTCTGCAAGAGAACACAGAAACCAAAGTTAATTGAGGAAGACACTGTGGAGGAAGTGAGCACGGGGCACCCACAAATGATTCTGGCCCAATTAATGCCCACTGGTTGTGCTGGCAAATCCAGTCAGTGCCCAGCCCACGGGCACTCGGGGTCACTCTGCACCAGGAGCAGTAATAAACTGAAATCTCACACGGCCACAGTCACTGGGACAGAGATGGAGATTTCCAGGGAACGGGAGAGGTTTTGCATTTTCCAGCCTGAAAAGAACAGAATTTCCCCGTTTTCACAGGATCAAACAAGGCTGTGGGTACAAGGCTTGGTGTGGAGGCTGAAGAAAAGCAGGATAAGGAAAGCAGCACGTAACAAGAATAACTTAATTCAGTTTATGGGGTTTATTCATTCACTGCCTACCAAGGCAGCAATTGTGTGCTCCAACCCTCACGTTACCAGTGTTTAATATCCACTGGGGCAAGCAAATTTGATAAATTCAAGATTATTTATGCCTACAACGTTCAGGAGAAGAAGCAGATAAAGAGGCAACGCAGCCAAACCCACGCTGCAACCAACATTTCTGCCCAGGGAGTCCAGATAGTGCTCAGCCAGGAGGAAAAAACCCAACACCACACTGATAAACTGAAAAGCCAGAAGAGAAAGATTATCTGATTTTAATCTAAATTATTCTTTTCCCCATTTTGTCCAGTTCAGCAGCGCTCAGAGTGTGTTTCTGAGATGAAAAAAAAAAAAAAAAAGGCTTTTATTTAGAGGCTTTTTGTTATTATTTTGGGATTTTTTTTTCATCCTCTGGATTCTCCCCATGTTCCAATCTCATCTTGGAAAAAAAAGGAAAAGCACCTGGCACAAATGCTGACAAAGGAAAACCTTCCCTGAGGAGCCTCTAATTGAGAGAAAAGCACAGAGGTGGTGATTCCCAAGCTCCAGCAGCAAACCTCTGGGATTTCCACCTCTGGAAGCAGAAGGGGCTGAGGCTGCAGGGATCTGGGCTGCTGTGGGGTTTTCATCTTCTTTTGTTCTGTTAGAGCCAGGACCAAAAACTTGAGAGATACAATTTTTGTGTTCAGACTCAGAAGTTTATTAGTTCTAATCTATGTTACAGTCTCCCAAGTTGTGAATTCTGGCTAATAAAGTGAAAAATGGCTCTGTCTCTAACTCTTTCCAAGGTCTTTTAGGCACAAATTAAGAAATGACACCTCAATTATTTTTACTTTTAACCCAATAACCGACCACCCAATAATCCACAATGTGGATTATTCACCCAATTCCAAAACCCCACCCAGAGCCAGGAAGAAGAAGGTGAAAAAGAACTTAATCTACACCTTAATCCTCCATTTACCTTATATATATTACCATATACTAAAGCCTTAAACTCTGAGTTTTGCACCCTGTGCTATCCCACACTTCTATCCAAACCCCACACCCACAATCCCAGGGCTCTCACTCAATTTTGGGAGCCTTTTCCATGGCCTCAGGTCCAATGTTTGCCTGAGGAGTCAGTGACTTTTAGCACAGAAAGCCTGAAATGCTCAGGTCTCCAGGGTTTTCCTGGCAGCCTTTTCCTCCCCGTGGAGATGAGGAATGGCAGTGGCACTGCCACTTCAGTGCCCTGAGCACTGAACTTTTCACACAGAAGGAGCTTTCCAGCCACACGCTGCCAGTGCTGCTGGAACTGCCTGGCCCCAACATCTGCCTCCCCACCCCACTTTTTCCAGCTCATTTTGCTCATTTCTTGAAATTAAAAAGAAAAAAAAAAAAGCAGGCTCATTTGCTGCACAAACTGCTGAAGCATCAATTATACAGCAGAGATTAAAATGAGTATTTTAATGCAGATTCGGGTTGAAAAGGGGAGAAGAAGAAGATGCCAAATTGTCAAAACACAAAACTCTCTCGTGCTTCCAAAAGGAGCTCTGGAGAAAGGAGCTGCTGGATTGCTGGACTGGAAAAAAGCCTTCCATTAAGATGAAGGTAAGACAGATCGCAGGGGACATCAGAACAAGAGCTGTGCAACGAGCACTGTTAATGTAAAACTGTTCCCTGCACTGATTCCACCAGAAAAAAAAAAAATAAAAATTACTAGGAGAATAAAAAGCTGAGCTGGCTGACCCTGATAAATGAAATGATATTGGAGGAAGCAGAAGGGTTTGCTTGGGAAAGGCAGAGGGAAACGGATTGGAGGTCAGGAAAAAGTTGTTGCTCGGGTGCAGTGGAGGTGATGCACCCAGAGGATTTCCCTGAATTCCCATGGAATTCCAAGTGCAGATTAAAGGCTGCTGATCCCACTGCCATGTAGGCACCAGAGATTCCAGCCTCATGCCAGGAAGTGCCACGGAATTACGACCAAAATCCGTGCCAAGGAGAGACAACAACAGCCCTGGCAGCTGTGAGTGTCTCAATATCAACTGCTATTGCAGCAAATTCTGTATTGGTGGTGTTTTCTGCATTACTCTGTGTGCTTTCAAAGGCAGAACGATCCATGGTGTAAACCAGGCAATAAATAAAAGATATTCTGATCAGCTTCACTCTGATCTACCCCTGGCTGTACCTGCAACCACGTCTGTGCGTCCCTCCCTTAACGTGAGGAAGGGCTTGTGCAACAAAATCTTAATTAATTGGCTCCACTAATGAGTTGGGTGTGCATGTGGGGTGGGAGTGTCCCCACAAAGTGTGTGCCCTTATCTGATCAGGTCAAACCCTTCTCCTGGAGATCTGGGAGATGATCTGGGTGGAGGAGCAGCCCTGGGACAGGGCACAGGAGCTGCTCACCTTGCTGGGCAGTGCGAGGTCACCAACACACCCTCCCCAGAATCACAAATCACCGGGTTGGAAGAGACCTCCAGGATCATCGGGTCCAACCCACCCCAAACCTCAATAACCCTGGCCCCAGTGCCACATCCAGTCTGCTCTAAACACACCAGGCATGGTGACTCCACACCTCCCCGGGCAGGGCAGTCCAGCGCTTCATCACCTTTCTGTAAAACCTTTTCCCTGATACCCAGCCTGAATTTCCCTTGGTGCAGCCTGAGGCTGTGTCCTCTCCTTCTGTCAGCTGAAAGAGCCCAGCCTCACCTGAGCACAGCCACCTTCAGGGGCTTGTGGAGAGTGATGGACTCACCCCTGAGTCTCCTTTTCTCCAGGATGAACACCTCCAGTTCCTTCAGTCATTCCTCAGAAAACCTGTGCCCCAAACCCAGGGCTTGTGTTCCAAACCCATCACCAACCTTGCTGCCTTCCTCTCAAAGAGGAGGAGGATTTCCCTTCCTCTGCAAACCAGAGGTGATGAACACACCTCCCCTTCCTCTGGACATCAGGGAGGTGATGAAGAAAAACCTCCTCTTCCTCTGCAAACCAAAGGGAATGAACACACCTTCCCTTCCTCTGCAAACCAGGGAGGTGATGAAGAAACCTCCTCTTCCTCTGCAAACCAAAGGGAATGAACACTCTTCCCCTTCCTCTGCAAACCAGACAGGTGATGAAGAGACCTCCTCTTCCTCTGCCAACCCGGGCAGCAGCAGCAGCCAGGGAATCAGAGCAGGATGTGGCAGCAATGCCAGCCTGGGATGCAGGTTTTCCCCGGCCCAGGAGGCTGCTGTGAGCACACACACACACTCCTTTGTTACTCCAGGGTGTATCTGCACCATGTGCAGGGCTGGAGGTTCTGCCACCCCTGGCTGGAACAGAAATTCCCAGCACGAGCCGTGCCAGCTCCTCAACAGCCTCTTTGTTCCAGCTCTCCCTCCCCTCCACCTCCCCTCTAATTTAATCAAGATGTTTTTGGGATTCTACTGCGGGGCTGTTCCGCATTCCACCCGACATTAACGACTTCAGCTTCCAAATATTTGGGGGGGGATAATAAAGAGGAGAGCTCAGGAATGCTGTCAACATTTTCTGCCCCGGATCTCCGGCCCCAGCAAGGTCCTGTCACAAAGATGGGATGGCTTCAAAAAATCCAAATTCCCTGGAGTTCCTGAAGTGCTTTTCCCCAAAAACCCAACCAGAGCCAGCAAAGGCTCAAGCCACGGGAGGGTGAATGTGCAACACACCGAGATAAAGAGATTTTTATCTAATTTGCTGCCTCAAGTTGTGGTCAGAGGGTGACAGCTGGAGGCCAAATCTGCTGATTCTGGAACAACATCAGGTCTCTGCATCTTTTAAAAGTAACACTTCAATAAAGTGTGGAATAAATACTAAATAATCCCATGCTTTTTGAATGGTGTGGAGTGAGGGTAAGGCTGCCAGCAGAGGAGCAGGGATGTAACACAGAGGTACCAACTCTGCACCTCACTGAGAGTTTTACTCCTGGCAACTGCACATTTATAAATTTACACCGTGATGGAGAAAGATTTTTTACCAACGCCCAGCATTTTAACCATCACATTTCTGTCAAGGGCTGGGGTTTCTCCACGTGTGGCATGCTTTAAGATTTGTCACATCCTGGTGGCAGAGCAGCAGGAGACGCAGCTCCAAAGTAGGTCACCACAGACCCCTTCAGAGAATTAATAATTCCTCCTCCTTGATTACTGCAAGGCTTTTTAACCAACTCATTGTGGATTTGCCATTTCACATCAAACACCCTGCAGTGTACCACGAGATAAATTGTTTTTTTTGGTTTTTTTTTTTTTCCCCACCATCAAAGGTGTTAAAACAGGAGAATTTTAAATCCTCACGTTGGTTTTCTTGATCCCAAACGGGGTTTTCTCCCCCATAAATATCCTCAATTAAGTGGATAACCAGGGAAAGGTCCTTGCCCAGGGAACCTCCCAGCTAAAACCAGAGCAGAAAATGTGTTTTTAAACCCAGCAGGGCAGGCAGAGGCTGAGCTGGTACCTGGCTCAGCTCAGAGGAACAGCCCGTCCTGAGGCTCACAGAATAAATCTGCCCTTCTGCCCATGAACATTTACCAGTCACTTCCCCCTTTCCTCATGTAAAAACGTGTCAAACTGAAAAGAATCAGGTTGTTCAGACACTGCCCAAAGTGAGCCTTCCACAGTCTTTTAAAAAATGTAATTTTCTCCTCTTTTTTTTTTTTTTTTTTCCTTTTTTTCCCCTTCAATTTGAACAAGATTATCAGGCTGCTTCTAGGAAAATTTCAAAGAGACAACACGGGAAGAGTGATTAAAGGGACCAAATTAAAGAGACTGCTGCTCAAAGGTCTCTACATATATAAATAATCCCAAGGGATCCCACTCAAAAGATACGTCTGGAGGCAAGAAAAGCTGATAACCATGCAAGGAACAGGAGGTTGTTCCACGCAGAGAAATGAAGGGTCACATGAAATAGAGAGGGTGACAGGGGGATAGAGGGAAAAGGGGAAATCAAAGCAGGAATCAGCTCAAATAGAAGAATATTTCTTTTTTTGGGGGGGGAAAAAATACATATATAAATATAAAAACAGAGAGGGTGACAGAGGGATAGAGGGAAAAGGGGAAATCAAAGCAGGAATCAGCTCAAATAGAAAAAAAAATTGGAGGGTGAAAATATAAATAGAAATATAAATAGAAATATATACCTAGATACAGAAATGTAGACATAATTAAGTCAAGGGGCCGTGCTGAAGGAGGACAAGCAGGAGAAATCAAAGGAGATGAAGGAATGGGAAGGAGCAGACATCAAAGCAGGAGGATTTTCCAGGAGAGAAAGAGGTGACTGGAATAGCAACGCTGGTGGCACCAGGGCTGGCAGCTCCAACCCTGCACCAAAGCCAGCCCTAAACCATTAACTCTGCCCAAACTACTGAACATCACCTCTTCCCCAAGGTGGAATTATTTATTTGTCACCAGGACAATTCCCCCCACCTCCCCAAGTTAAGAAAATCAACACAGTGTTTCTGTAAAACACTTTTCCTTTCTGTAAAACACTTTTTATCCCAATATCCAACCCAAATTCCCCTCGGTGCAGCTCAAGGCTGTGTCCTGCTCTGTCAGTGCTGCCTGGAGAGAAGAGATCAGCCCTCAGCTGAGCACTGATGGAAGGCTGAGCTGGAGCAGAGACTGCCCAGAGCTGAGAGAATAAAATAGATATTTACTGAAAGGCCTTTAGGACACACCTTGGGCAGGGAAAGAGCCTGGGCAGGGCTGCACCCAAGGTGGGCACAAAATGGGCACAAAATGGGCCCAAAATGGACCCAAAATGGACCAACAGTCACGAGATCTCACATTTTTATAAGTTTTGGTCCATTTGCACCTTGGGGTTGAATTGTCCCATTCCAGCTCCAGGCTGTGAGGTCCCATCCTTGTCCCTCCCTCCAGCCCACCCTTGGTTGTGCTTTGGGGCTGAAAGTTGTCCTTGGTGTGCAGCAGGAGAAGGGTTTGTTTTGTGTCCCTGCTGCGTGCAGAGCTGAGTGACACTTAATTTGAGGCTCAGATCTTCACCCTCGGAATCTGAAAAAGCTAAAACTTGAGGCATCACTACCAGCACCTTTCCTTCCCAGCACAGCCCTTATCTCCCCCAGCCCTGATCACAGCAGCTCAAGGGCTCAGTGACAAAAAGGACCTTGAGCATCTCCTTTTTTCCTGCCTGTCCTCCCACCTCACCTGCTCCTGCATCCCAGCGTGGTTTGAGTGCTTTGATTGGAGAGAAACGGCTCAAGGAAAGGATTTTATGCCTCAGGATCAGCTTTGGGCTGCCCCCAGATGAGGATCTCTGTGTCACCATCCTCTCCACATCTCATGGCAACCTAAACGCTTCCCAGATTTAAGCTGGTAGATTCCCCATCAACATCTACCATCAGGCAGCCTGGCTTTGGTTTGGCTTGTCCCTGCTTTTAACCCAGGAAAAGGTAAAAAAAAGGTGGAAAAAAAATCAGCTTGGAGTTCAGAGATACTCTGCCATCTTCCGTGCTGCTTTGGGGGTATTTTACAAACGTGCCACAGAGGGGGGGTTTATAATTTCAATATTCCTTTAAATCCACGGACTGCAAAGCTGATCTGCAGTATTTTCATCACACAGCTCATCTGTTTTCCAGCCTGCAGCACCTTTTGTACTGATTCCAGCTGCTTCTTGCAGCTCAGGACGGGAAGAGGCTCAAGTGAGAAGAGCACAAACAGAGCCACGTCAGCCAAATTTCTCCATTTATCAGCTGCCACCAGATAAGAGAGGATGCAGTTTTTGGTTGTAAGCACCCAGCACGAGTGGGGCTGTAATCAAACACCTGATCTGGCCTCCAGCCAAGCTGGTATTTCCTGGCCAACAGCCCAACGAGGAGCTGGGATTTAGCAACAAGTGCCTTTTGTTTTTGCACAAATTAACGTGGAGTTTGCCCTTGGCCTGGGAGAAACAAAGCAGAGATGGCATTTTGCTGCAGATTGGTCATTTATTTGGTTTTATTCTAGCCCTGCCACCCAAAATAAAACATAAAACACGGGTTTGTGCTGCTTTGTAAGGGGCTGAAGGTGAGGTTGCCATCCCCAGCCAAACTGGGATAATATCAATTTCCAAGTCATCCTTTGCCAAGGCATTTATTTTCTAGGCCACCTTGCTGCAGCACAGCCCTTGTTGAAATTCAACAGGGAGATTACTCCTCCTTTGGAGGGATTAGAGGAATTGAAGAGTAACTGCCCTTCAATAATCCCGTGTAAGTATCTAATCAACCATAATGTAATTACCAGAAAGTTTTAAAAGGTCAAAAAGGCCTCGGTGTGACGTTCCTTGAGAAGGAGAAGATTCCTCCTTCTGCTCGGGCAATGACTTAGGGGGGAAAAGAAAAAAGAAGAAGTGCAAGAGAAACAGAATGTGAAATGTAAAAACCATCCTCCAGTAAAAACCTCAAGGGCCGGCAGAGAGGGAAGGGCAGAGATTATGTCCTCCCAGAGAAATCACACCCACAAAACTCGTAACACACACCAAGATGCTGCTCCTTCAGGTGCATCTGGACAGAAAACTTCATTTTATGGTCATTTTCCAACAGCCTAAACAAACTGCTTTTGGTAAGGTTCTTTTTAAACTCGAAGCAACAAAATAAAAAAATATCTGAACAACCCTTCCCTTCTCCAGTCCTTACAAGAGCAGAAATAACTCCCCAAGCCCAGCACAGGTTGCAGGGGGTGGGAGAGGGGGCAGAGAAATAATAAATGGCTTTTCACAGCGAAGACTTGCAATGACTGCCCCCGGTGAGGAGGCAGATGCTGCAGCCACTGGCAGATCCCCGCAGGGAGCAGCCATCAGCCCTGAACAGCGTTTTCAAAGCCTCCAGATCGTGTTCCTTGAATGGCAAGAACAGATCCCTAACAGGAGAACCCTCCCTCAATGTCCCACCTTCCTTCCCAGGTGGAAATCAAGGGGACAGGGCAAACAAAAGAGAGCTCAGCTGTGTTCTCTCCTTTTCCCAGATAAGGACAATGCATCCTTTTATCATCCAGCATCGCAGGGATTCTCCCTAATTCTTCTTTGAGCAGCAATTTCTCCATGGCACATAAAATCCTGTCTTTAAAGAGTTGTTCTCCACTAACGTTCAGAGGCCAGTAGAACTGGAAGGTTTTAAAATTTATTTACATTTTCAACATCCAATCAAAACTGTGGAGCAGGCAAAGAGGAGAAAAAAAAAGACAAAAAAAAAAAAAAAACAACAAAAAAAAAACCCAACCTAAATTCAGACCAACAAATTTTAACTGGCCACATCAGGGGAAAATGCCTGAAAAATTCCAAGGCAAATCAAGCCCAAAGGGGAAAAAAACTCCCCCAATAAATGGATCCACAACAAGTAATAGATTTTAGAGGAAGCAAGGTGAAGTGGGGAGCTGGAGCTCTCAGTTACCTTCTTGAAGAGGCGTCCCGAGTCCTCGCTGACCTGCACGAAGCGCGGGATGATGTTGTTGAGATAAATGTCACTGAGGGTGGTGTGGTCCCTGCTCTCCCTCTTCACCTGGTTCAGCAGCAGGTTCCAGCAGTTCACAGGTGACAGCACGTTCTGATCCTTCCTGCAGGGACACAAAGCAGGATTCACACACTGCTCTGGGGCTGGCAATGTGGCTGTGGGATGCTGAGGAGCAGAGGGAAATACAGAAAACACCCCCTCAGCTCCATCTCTCTACATCTCCATGAGCTTTTTTTGTCCCCCAACAAACAGATCCTGTAAATTCCAGCTGCCAAGGGCAAGGCTTTAATTTTTTTTTCCCCTTTGAATTCAGGATTTAGTGCATAAATCAGAGCCTGAGGGAGGGAGGGCGATGGCTCCAGTGTCTCACAGGAGGTTTCACAGTCCTGGCTCAAGAATTTGGGTCTCAACCACAACAAAAAAAAAATAAAAAAAGATTTCAAGCACCCAGTGAGCCAAGCAACATCTGCATAGGAAACAAAACGTTGTGTCTCCTGTGCAAAGCCCATTCTGGGAAGGCTCCTCTATCTGTCCCCAGCCACAGAGAGCAGCACTCCTAAAAGAAACTGGATTTTCTCATCTTTGAACTTTCCCCACCTTCTTTCAGCTGAAGCAGCCCTAAACGAGCAGCACAAAGGGCAGCAGGGGAGAGGAGAGGAACCTCGGATTCTTTGGGTCAGCATTTCATTGATTGGAAGGAATGAGCTGTCTCTCAGGGCCAGAATTTCACCCCAGATGAAATCTGGGCTCTCACGGGGTGCTCCAGCAGCAGATCCAGGAGCTTTAACAATATCATTTATTTCTCTCCAGCTCTGTTTACCATTCCTTTACAGCACAATAACGTTTAGCCAGAAAAGAATAAAACCTGTGGTGCAAAGCCCTGATTATTGTACAAAACTCTATCGGATTTCTTTCCTCCTCAAAGAAATGCAGTTTAATTTCCATTAAAAGGGAATATTCTGCACTTGAAAGGACAGCAATCTCTGCTGCAAGAAACGCTGGGAAAATGGCAAAACTGAGCCAGGGCAGAGTTTCATTACCCTTCTCATGACACCAGCAGCTGGATTTGTGCTGCAATACGGATAATTTTAGATAAAGAGTTTCAGAACAGCTGATCTGGATTTTTTTTCCTTTTCTTAAAAGAAAAAAAATAAATAAATTGGAAAGCTCAGGACTGAGTGCAGCCTGTGATCTGGACTGCTTCACCCACTGACTCCATCTCTGCCCTCTGAAGCTGGCGGAGCTACAAGTGAGAAAATTACCACGAAGAGTTTGGGACTGAAACTTCTGTAGGAACCAAAAAAAAAAATTAAATAAATCCTCAGACTCTCCACCAGCTGACCAAAACCCTGCCTCAAAACCCTTCAAAAGCCCCAGTTTTTACTCCTGGCAGCCTGGAGGAGCTGGGAGCCACCAGCACCAGGAGCTGTGGCTCCAAGAACCCCCCTGGGAAGGAGCAGGAGTTCTCTGATTCCCTAGGGAAAGGGAAGCAGGAGAGCTGCAGGAGTTAAGTGGCCAAACCCCAGCTGTCCTGGCCATTCCAGGGCAGAAAAAGCAGGAATAAATACAGGAGAGGCTGGTGAGGGAAATGGCTGGTGGCTGCTGGCGCCACACGGGTTGTTGACACACTCGCTGTGGTTACACATGAAAGGAAATCCTGCAGGAGGAAAAATCACCCCAAAACCCACAGGCTGCCAGGATTGTCACCTTCGGGATGCTCGAGCCACACACAGCCAGATTCTCATCTGAAATCCCTTTAATTTCTTGCTGACTCTTGGTTTTCAATAACCCCTTCAGTGCCTTGCTGGACGGGCTCTTGCTTTTGTACAGATCCAGCATTTTCACGGCAAGGAAGGGAAATAAAAACCTCTCCTGAATTTGCTAGTGATGATTTCCCCAGCAAAAAGCAGATCTTCGAGGCAGAAACGAAACAGAAAAGGAAAGACTCGCTTCAAAGCTCCCAAGCATCCTTTAAAACTCCTCACACGGTGACTTTTACAGCACCTCTGGAGCTGGGCTGGGACATGGAGCAGTTTTCCCAACAGGAGCTCTACACCAGAACCTCTCCAACCCTCACCAGAAGCAGATGGCAGGGAGCAAACTGTGATGCCCATGAACCACTGCAGCCCTCAAAGGAGCTGGCAGAGGCACTCCCAGCTCCATGTCACCACAGAGGAGGGATGGGAACATCAATACGGTCTGGTGGGTACAACCACCCCGAGCCCCATCCCCACACACCCTGCAGAGCGACAGAATGTCACCCTGGAGAGATAAAACTGATGAGATCAACCCCCAAAACTTCAGGATGAGGATGTGAACCTTTCCCAGAGCGCTGGTGCTTCTCTACTGGCAGCAACTTTCTGACTCAACTCCCCCGCGGGCGAAAAAGGAGGAGGCAGAAGATGCCAAGGCGCAGGATTATTCCAAGCCCTGTTTCTCCTGGGGTAAAGATGATGTGGTGATAGTGAGCACGGAGTGTTTATTTAGGTTAGACCCAAATGGCAGCAGGATCACAGCCACGGGGGCAGCCTGGCAGCAGCAGGAGGAAGCTGTGCACAGATTTTTAGGGAACCACAAACGATGGAGCCCTTGTGGTTTTCTGGGGTGTTATCTTGATGGGGTCCTGTGCAACTTCCACTTCAAAGCTTTCAGCTGGGCCTCAGAAAGATCATAAGGGAAAGATTGAGTGTCGAGGATCTTAATGAAATCACTCATTCATACGAGGGACTGGCAGACAATCCAAAGGTTGATCTGCTTGGAGGCAGGCAGGGGAGAGACGCCAGCGACACTGAGCTGGGCACGGCAAGCAAATGGGAGAAAAGTCATCTTACAGAACAGATTCCAATTAAAAAAATCACCAGTAACAAAATAAAATAATAGATTAAAATTAAAAAAAAAAATCTAAAATCATACCCATAGAAAAAGAAATAGGGGCCCTGTGTTTCTACAAGGCAAAGGAATGAACCAGATGAGAATGAAAATGTTACTGAAGGGAAAGATCCTGTCCAGCTTGGACTTCCAGAGATCCAGGGGCAGCCACAGCTTCTCTGGGCACCCTGTGCCAGTCCCTCCCCACCCTCACAGGGAGGAATTCCTTCCCAATACCTGACCTGAATTCCCCTCTCAGTTGGAGCCCATCACTTCTTGTCCTGATGAAGAGTCCTTCTCTAAGGGACTGTCCACGGCACCAGAAAACCTCCCTGACCATCCTTGCTGTGGATGAGGTGTTGAAAACAACACCTGAAGTCTCCTGTTCCACCTCCTGCTCTCCCCAAAATATCCAGATTTCCCCTGGAAGTGTCCAACAGGCTTCTCCAAAGCTGGTGCATCCCAGGACAGCCAACTGTGCCAACCCTCAGAGCTGGAGCCGGGCCAAGTGTGAGAGCAGAGATTTAATTGTCCCTCTGAATACTCCTGCAGCCCTCTCTGAGTTTTGTCCTCTGCAGTTTGCTCTGGCAAGAGAGGCCACAATCACAGAGACGTGGTGTGAGGCCAGCAGCACTGAGATGATGAAGAACAGCACAAAAAAAAGTTCTCCCTGAGGTTTTCCATCCATTTCTGGTCGTGTATCCCTGGCTCTCTGCCTTCACAGAGGTCACTGAATCAATGGAGGTTTAATGCTCACAAAAACCTTCCAAACGGGGTTATTTGACAGACTCAGAAAGAAACGTGCAGGACTCGGTTTCAGCAACAAAGAACCACAAAAAGAGCCTATAGAATGTTTATTATTATTATTATTATTAATAATAATAATGTAAGTGGAGCTCACGTGGTTCAAACACTTCTGCCAATTCCTCCCTCACCACCCGTATCATCCCTGCTTTACCAAAATCACTTTGCTCTCAGGAAAATTAAAGCTGAACTTCTCTGTAAGCTGCTCATTCCAAACCCACATCTGATTTTCCCTGACGCAGCTCGGTGTTAATTGCAAATTTTGAGAATTACAAGCATGGACATCCATGCTGCTCCCTGCCCTGCTCTTCCAAAAGATTCCAGTTATGAACATCTGTTGTTTACAAGTGCTCAGCCTGGAGGTTGCCAGACTTATTCTGCATCTTCCACTCGAAGGCAAAGGCTGCCAGAAAGCCATCTGAATTTCATGCTGGGATATCCTGGACATTCAGCTCTCCAGCTGACAATTGCTACTCAGGATCCTGCTTCCAAAGATTATCTTGATTTAAAATATGGCCTTAAAATAGCCTTGTCTTGTCTTTTTTTTTTTTTCTTTTTTTCTTTTTCCATTTTCTCCCTCAAAAGCAATCACTCCAGATTTACTACGGTTTTCACATTGCTGACTGATGATTTGAATAGGCAAATGCCTCCAGGACAAAAATCACATGGAACAGGAGAACTGGAGGCTGGGGATTGGAGGTCCCAGGGTCTGAGAGCAGTGGGACAGAGCCTTTTTTTTGGGAGGGCTGAAGTCACACCCAGCCCCGCAGGGATTCCAGACCCAAGATGTGAGATGGATGCTCTGATTTACACCTCAGGCACCAAACCTGGGACAAACAAGCTCCTGCAGCAACCACAGCCACAAGACTTGGGCTCTGAAAACCTACCACCAGATGCTGAGGAATCTATTTAACATATCCCCTAAATACTGTGTGTGACCATTCCCTGTAACAGCCTAATTGAAAAGAAGCCCAACATTCTGAAAAGAGGCTCAGTGAGGTCTAACAGAGCAGTTTAAAGCAAGTAAAACCTGGGCTGAATCCAACTGCCACCAGCTCCTGTGTCACCCTGGCTGAATCAATCTGTTCCTCTCCCTCAGACACACCAGATGAGGGTAACACAAACCCACCCCTGGAAATCACTTTAAGGTGCTGTGGTGAGGCTTCAAACTGAGCAGTGCAGGGCTCCCCTTCAGCCCAACTGGGAAATTCCTTTCCTGCAAGGAAAGGCTGAGAGAACTGGGTTTGGAGAGGCTGGAGAAGCTCTGGGCAGAGTTAACTGTGCCTGAAGGAGCTGGTGAAATATGGAGAGAGATGATTTAGAACGGGCTGGGGGACAGGACAAGAGGAATGGCTTCAAATTGATACAGGGAGGGTTTAGAAGGGATATTGGGAGGAAAATCTTTCCTGGGAGAAACTGGCACAGAATTCCCAGAGAAGCTGCAGCTGCCTCACCCCTGGAAATGTCCAAGGCTGGGTTTGGAGCAACCCGGGACAGTGGAAGGTGTCCTGGATGAGCTCTAGGGTCCCTTCCAACTCAAACCATGTCGTGATTCAACACAAACGTGGCCTCCTGCTCAACTCTGGGACAGCCACATCTGAGCAAAACAAACCTCCCCAGGCTTTGGGGAGCCCAGAGCAGCCTGCACCTCCCACCCTGCTCTTCCCTCCCAGCGTGGAGGAACCCACACGCTCCAATTCCAGGGCTCAGCCCCAATCCTCCTGGCTGGAGATGATTCCCTTAAAGGAGCACAGTGGGAGCAGCAATTCCACCAGAGCTGCAGAGCAGGAAAGCAACATGCAAATTACAGGGTGGCTGCCTGACAGATTTCCGTGTGTCAGGAGATCTAAAAAGGGGATGTGCCACGGGGAGCA
This sequence comes from Sylvia atricapilla, assembly GCF_009819655.1. Taxonomy (NCBI): domain Eukaryota; kingdom Metazoa; phylum Chordata; class Aves; order Passeriformes; family Sylviidae; genus Sylvia; species Sylvia atricapilla. The sequence continues at coordinate 1,512,151 of NC_089164.1, forward strand.
GGCAGGGAATGATACGGTACCTTCCGACGTAATTACCAGCTTCTGGGGAGAGCAGCCTATTATGGGGTATTTATAGGGTCAGGCAATTACAGAGCTCCTCTCCCAGACGTGTAATCCCGAGGAGCAGGGAGCTGATGGCTGGGCTTTGATGGATTCCAGCATCTCCACAAGAGATGCCAGCCACGATATTCGCCGTGATTCAGACGGGATTTGCTTCCCTTGGGATCCCTGTGGCGTTCTGGCATTCTTCTGACTGGCACAGGAATGACCAAACAAGTGCTGCACGGCCAGCCTGACCTGTGCCACGGCTGAGCAACCCTGCCCACACACCCAGCAGCCTCAGACTTGGGGGGATTTTTCTCTCCTTCCAACTCTTGGCCGAATTAATTTGTGTTTTTAGGACTCAGAGCTCGCAGGGATGCCATATTCCAACAGCAAGGAGTTTTTCTGGCAGGAGCAATCTGCTGCTAAAGTAAGTGAAATTAGGAGCCTGAGCAGCACCAGTCCTCTCCCTGCAAATCCTGCAGGATTCTGTTCAACTCCGGTCAAAAATTCCACTTCATAAATTCATTCTGAATCCCCAAGCAAAAGGTAAGTTCTATGCAACTTTCCCGAGCTGAACACAAAAGTGTTTCTGATGGGTTGTTTCACTGGGTGTAACATAAAGAAAATCACCTCAATTTTCACCAGAAATAACAACAAAATCAGCTGAAAACACCGATCACACCTGCGGAGGAAAATCGTAATTCAAGACATCATCTCTTTAGTGCCATCTTAAAGGCACCTGCAGGACGTGCAGAGTTTACAGCTGTAACAACACTTTCACTCTAAAGGAAAAGAAAAGAAAAATCCTTCAGACTCTGACAGGTCCATGGATATGCAGAAAAACTCTTCCCCAGTCTGTCAAACAGCTCTGCTCTGCTTTCCTGAGAACACAGCAGCACAACGTGTGCTCCAAATGAGAACTGAAGTGAACGACATCAAAGCTGTGCAGACAGGAAACTTAAAATGGTGCCTCCTTAATGGCTTCCACAAAGAGAGCTGCTGCAGCTGGAAACGGGAAGCTGCTGCTGTGTCCCCACATCCCTCCAAACACAGCAACAAACACAAACACAGGGAGAACGTCCCGACCCAAACAATGCGAAAAGTGACGCTGCGCTTTGGGCGGGGGCAGCCCCAGATGGATCCTCTCAGCCCAAAATGTCCAGAGCACAAATGATTCAGATCCCAAGGCTGCTGCTGCTGCTCTGTGTTTTCCCCAGCTGCTGCCCTGGTAACACAACCCAGCAAGGCTGAGCACTGCCCAGATGGGAGTGCTGTGCTGGGTTCACGTGGCCGTGCCACGCAGCCCCTTCCTCACCCACCCCACTGTCCTACGGCCTGTCCTCCTGGGAAAAGCACCTCAGAAAAATCGGGAGGATGTGGACCCAAGTTCCATCTGCATCACTCATCCCAACTCGGAGAAGTGGGGAAGAACCAACATCCAGCAAAGAGCCCATCCAGACCCAAGTGTAAATGATGCTTCAGGAGATTGTCAGTGAGGACATGTTTAGGTTTTAACTGAGTCCCACCAGCTCGGTACCCAGGGATTCCCCCACCCACAGAGGCACAGCTCTCTTTGGAAGTGCTACTGGCCTTATTTCCCTGCTGTTTGAAGTGATAGTAGCAGAGCTGCAACACGACTCCCACGCAGAGCGTGTGTGGGATCCCAAAACCGGAGAACTGACAGCAGGGAACAGATTGGGAACAGCTTCCCTTCAGAAAACCAAAGCCATTGACACTGAAGGAAATCCTGGCTTTGTCCACCGAATCTGGCACACAGCTTTGCCCACCCTTCCCTAGAAAATGACTCCTTTTGCACATTCCAGTTCTTGCACCCCATTCCCTCTTAACAACATGTGATCTACCGGGAATTACTGACACGAATGAGCACCCAGAAACTGGGAATGGCTTCTGTGTTCAACACGAACCTGGGGGATGTTTGTCTCTGGAATTCAGAGCAGAGCTGGTGCCTACATTCACTCCAACAACTCTCTTTTCTATTCCTATCCTCGCAATCAATTCTACAGCAAGAGAGGTGAAAACAAAAAAAGGGCAGAAACAAAAGGCAAATACTCTACTTGAATTGCTGGTCTTTGGTGCTCCTAGTTTTAGCCAGGAATCTCTCAGCCAACTTCTCCAAATTCCTGGAGTAATCCATCTCAATCTCTGCCTTCTTGCGGAAGAAATCCTGCAAGTCCTGCAGTAACTGGACCCGAAGCTCACACTGCTGGTCAAGGCATTTCAGCTGCTCTACCAACTGGGCACGGATCTCTGCAACAAATAAAAGCACTGCAGATTAAACACAGTCCCATCACAGCAAACACCATCAATTCTCCAGCAAAACATCGTTAAAAAATACGTTCCCTTGTTAGTGTCGGCCAGGCTTCCCTTGTGGTGATTAACTGGATCTGCAGGCAGAAAATGACTGGGGCTGTTGGACACAGCAATGGCAGGAAATCCATCCCAAACCCTGCAGCCTGCTGCACAGCAAAGCTCCGCTGCTGAAAAGTGCATCACTTACAAGTGTCAAGTGCATTTTTGGCATGGGGGGGGACGAGTGGTCACGGCCTAAAAATGTCCTGAATCTCAGTGTGGAAAAAGGACTGAAGGCTGCGATCCCCCCAACGTCAGCTCAGCAAATCACTGCAGGGAATTTCTATCAAATTCCTCTGCAAACGACTCCTGATGCAGAAACAAGACATTGCACGTTCTGGGGCACTCCCCAAAGGCACCAAATTCAGATTATTCAGTTTGTTCCTGAGTCTCCAGCTGTGCAGCTCATTATAAACCGAGCCATGAAAGAGATGAAGAAACCCCTCTGGAGAGCCAAGACCAGAGCACTTCCCATCAGGAAATCATCTCCAGGAAGGCTCCTTTTCCTTTTAAAATATCTGCAAGAAACATATCTCCATCTAAAGCCCCCATAAAGCACGCAGATATAGGTGTTAAGACTACAAATAATTATTAATTTATGGCCATAATAATCACAGCATAATTATTATGAACGTCTCTAGGTTAACACAGTATTTTAAAAGCTGTTTTCAAGCATTTCACAAACATGAAAGGTTCTCCCATTAGCCACGTGTTCTCCTTATCCCACTGATGCTGAATTTAAGGGACAGAGTAGTAAAATGACTCACTCACGGTCAACCAGGGCAAGAAAACACAGCAGAAGTGTGTCAGTCCCGGCTTAAAAATGCAGAAATATTCAGTGATGCAGCCAGCAAAGGCTATTTGGCTTTTACACAGGCAATAAACTCAACATGAAATCAATAAAATATGCCCTTTCATCTAAAGGTCTTTGAGCAGTGAAACTGCAGAGATTTGCCACGGCCCGACTGCGAGTGCTGCTCCCTCCAAAGGTTTTCCAAGATGCGTCGTTCCAGGCTGAACCCAGAACCAGCAATAAAATTTCAGGTTTCACAGCTTTCCTCACACCTCCACAGTGCGACTGCAGGCGCCCACAACTCCATCACCACAAGGGAAGGTGGGCAGAGGGAGCATTTCCCAAATCCGAGTTGGTTTTTTTTTTTTGGAAATCAGCGACTTCGCCGCCGATTCCTCAAATACGGAAAATCGCGGAGAGCAGCTTGGCTCCTCTGCGAGTTTGTCCCTTTGCCCAGGAAACAAAAAAAAAAGAAAAACCACCAACATCTGGACCTCCATGGTTTCATTCCTGCCATGCACTCCCAGCATCAGTGGCCTCGGATCGTGCTCACATCTGCGGGAACAGTTTTAAGGAATCCGGGATTTGCCGTGAACAAAACCCCGCATCTTTATTTTAGGGACTCCCAAACCCAAACCACATGTATGGAAACATGGCTCCCGGGCAGCCTTGCCAAAAAGGAAAAAAAAAAAAAAAAAAAGGCAAAAAAACTGCACAAATGTGGGGTTTTTCAAGGTTGAAGATGACCTTGATTAGCACTGAATTTGGTTGTTCCAAACTTCTTGGCCGGTGGTGTCCAGGGGTTTTTGCTGCAAGGAGGAAATACAGCCAGCAAGCTTGTTGAAAGGGAGGAGTCAACACTGTAAGGTGAGGCCAAAGCTGGTCAGGTTTATTTTTTTTCCCCAGTAGAGAATCTTAAAAACCAGAAAACCTGTGTTTCTTCATCAGGAAACAGAGCCTAAGGCAAACACATTGATTGTATGTATAATTCTTTAACCAAATCCACTCCAGCTCTGCCATTTCCCCAGGCTCAGGGATGCCCCAGCTCAGGTGGGAAGAGCGTGGGGTGACCCCAGGAAGGGCTCAGCACCCTCTAAGGGTGACAAACCCAAGAGGAACCCAACCATGGACGGGCAGGGAAGCACAAACCACACGGGGTGAAATCTGGAGGCTGTATTCACCTCTGCTTTTTGAGCTGCCTTTGCTGTCTGCCCCATCCCAGCTGGTGTTTCAGGACCAGCGGGGCCACGGGGAGAGCTGGGGATGCTCACACACACCAGACCTGCCAGCACTTATGTAAAACTTTGCTGCTGATGCTCAACATGTGCTGCACACACTCAGCTCCAGCCACAAACCCACCCAAGGATTTGCAAGGCTCTGCACGGGTGACAGGTTTAACCAGGGAAATGCAAACCAGACACTCCCATCCCACCTGAGGCTTTGCCACTAGGACTTTTTAAAGCAAAGGAGGTGATAACAGCACCAAAACTGCCAGGAAGGTGGCGTTTCCTTGGTGCAATCACTCAGCTCTCCTGATCCTTAACCTGACACTCACCTGCAGCTCTGACATCCAAAAAGGAACATCCTTCTAGATAAGGAGCATTAGAAAGCTCTTCCTCTCTTTGTGTTTTCTCCTCACCAAAAGGGATGTTCCCAACACAGAAACAACTCTGCGACCTTTCCAGAAGCTACTGGACAAAAGACACTAATTTTAGTAAGTTGAGGACCCATGGAAAGGGATCCCACAAAGAAAACCCCTGAGCAGATCTGGTGTTTTCTGCCAAGCACATTAGGAAAGAGACTCGGGATTCAAACGCAGAGGATTTGGCCTGTGATGTTCTCATTTGTGCATTTAGGGATTGCTCATCTGCCATTTTTCGGAAGGCAGCAACCTTCTGAGCACGGAGGAGCAGCAGACACCTTGTCAGAGGAGAGGACTGGGGCAGTGATGGCAAACAGCAGATTCAGGCAGATCGTGGCAGGACCATCCATCCTCTTTGGTGCCTCCACCAATGGATGTCTCATGAGGGCAACAACCCAGAAAAACTGGACATTGTCCACGGTGCTCTCAACTGGAAAACCACCTTCTGGAGCAAAAGCAGAACAACAGAGGACCCATTCCAAAAACGCAGCAGCTCAGAGAAAAGATCAGCAGAACACGAGTGTTTCAATTAGAAAATCACAAGGCAGCTCCAGCTCTGGGCTCTCTCGAGGTGGGACACTTCACACACGCCTCTCTCACTGAACACAACCAGCAACTTCTCCTTCGGCGTGAAACGCGATCTCAGCACTTTTCTTCATGAAGCAAGGCAGTGTTTTGGAGGGAGCAGTGACAGCTGATGGGGCTCCTGCAGGGAACAATGAGCCTTTCAGCCCCGGCTTATCGAGGCCGTGGCGCTGGGCTGGAGCGAGGCAACCTTGCTCATCTTTCAAACACACGCCCCGCAGCCCTCCGCCACAAAATAAAATCAAGAATGCAGGAATTTCCTGAGGCTTACTGGGCTTTCCAGAGTATAAAGTGTCTGCTTGTTTTCCCACTGCTTACACAAGCAGAAGGTATTTTATTTTATTTTTTTGGGGTCTGCTCTGAGCACATCCCCCGGCGGAGTCGGGGCCGCGCGTGCTCTAACCCCAGGGTCACCGAATTACACGGGACCTTTTCATGTCTCCAGTCACAACAACCACTCCAGCCCTGAATCCACACTCCTGCACCTTTTCATCCGCACAGGTTGTTAGGTTAACAACCACTTTAAACACCAAAAAAAGGCCTTTTCCCCCTCCTTTCCTTCAGATCTCGGCGATCCCACCCACGGCGATGGCTGAAGGAACAACCTCCTGAAGATTCTGCTCCTGCTGCCACCTTCAAGGGCCTGAAGGTGAATAAACACACGTTGGATTCATGGTCAAGATGCCAGGGGCAAAATTAGGATTAAACACCAGGTATTCTTCTGGTAAGCCTTGCCCTGTATTGCTGAATTCTGCCTATTGTGTTTCCAGCTCACGTGGCTGACAGCTACATAACACAAACATCCTCAGTGGCCACACAAAGTTTTCCATCCACCTCAAACAAATGGTTTATTCCATCACTGGTTCATAAAGTCACCTGGGTCACTGAGGGACAGCCCATTGCATAATCCTGGACATTTGCCTGACTTGACTTTTATCCATTCTGCAGCCACCTTTTCCACATTCCATGTAGGACACGGGGGGCAGTCCAGTTCAAAATGAATTCAGAGGGTAAGGAAGCATCTTCTGCCTTCTATACTTCAATCCCATTTTCCATTCCCCATCCAGAGCAGCTGCCCCATCCCTGGAAGCATTAAAGGCCAGGTTGGATGGAGCTTGGAGCAACCTGGAAGGTGACCTTGCACATGGGCAGGGGGTGGAACGAGATGAGCTTTAAGGTCCCTTCCATCCCAAAGCATTCCATGATCCTCAGCATCCTCAAACTCCACCAAACACAGCAGACTTCTGCTGAGCTCCTGGCAAGGATTTGTGTTTCCATCAAACAATTCCACCCAGAGCAGGGGGATATCCACAGTGACTGGGACTGCACCTCGCTCTGGTACAGCACCCAACGCCCACCTTCAGAAAAAAACTCCCCAAACTTGACTTTTTAAGGCTTGAGCATTCTGTAAAGCTGGAATATGGAACCAAATCTCCTGTACCAGCTTGTCCATTCTCCCACAGGTCACACAGTGACCTAAGGAAGGGCGACCTCGGAGCCTGGAGCCCTCCATCACAGACTCTAAGGTTCCTGCACCCCGCAGGATCGTGTAGGAGAGGTTTGAGCTCTCCCCAGGGATCAGCTGGAACTGCTCCAGCTGGATGGCAGCAGGGTGAAGCACAGGCAGCCAGCACAGGGCACCAGGAGGAGGCACGAGCAGCCCCAGCCAGTATCTCTCAGCCATCTCCTGCATCCACGCCGTGCCTTTCCCAAGGAGTCCCCGCCCCAGCCCCGGTGCCACGCTGGATGAAAAGATGACAAAGCTTGGGAAAGGAGTGGGATGGCAGCAAAACACAACCACCAAGGCCCGGCTCCCGCCCAGATGAAACAGCAAAGCTCTCACCCACACGGATCTGCTGCGCCGGGCAGAGCCTGGCCCCAAACCCAGCTGTGCCTGGTGGCCCCACGCCTGTCCCCATGGCATGGCACTGCCAGCCCAAGGGACAGCCCAGGGACAGCAGGATGCAGGCAGGAATGGGAGGGTGGCAGCCAGCACGGGCTGTGTGGCTCAGTTAAGCCCTGACTAAGAAGGAACCACACTAAACTGCACACCCAGCCTAACACCAGCTGATCTTTCAGCTCGTATTCACAGCACAGGAAAGGCAAAAGGAATTAAATCCCCGCTTCAGACAAAGCTGGAGCAGTGGTTTTAGGTCTTGTGCCTCGTCCTTTTTCAAGCCCTGTTCTCCTGGAAGCTGCCACACGCTCAGGTGCTGAATGAGATGTCCTGGCATCCCCCTTTGGACACTCCATGGAAGTCAAATTCAAGATTACAGCTGAGTTTCAAGCCAACACTCCATTCAGCTTGCAAAAGTTAAAACAATCCAACACTACAGCTCCTGAGTGAAAGCAATAACTGTTTAAATATACAAGTAACTTTCAGAGAATGTGCTGAATCACATATTTTGACATGTCCTTACCACACCACTAAATTATTCACATTTTCTCCTGCCATCACTTAGGAGAGGCTGTACTCCAAGAGTGAAGGACTTGGTACTTCTGACTATTTTTATTGGTACATGATTACAAACAGGGCTGTGACTAATGACAGGCCCAGCCCAGCAACCCCAATGTGGCTGGGAGGTTTAATGACTTAGAAAAGCCTTTATATATTAACAGAATTCCAGGGAGCAAGCTGTGTCACACCAGCCAAAAGCTGTTGATCATCACAGCCTTAAAAATCTCCCTGGTAATCTAAAAGCTCGGCTTTGAAGTGAAAATGATATAAGAGGAGGAAATGCAGCCTTTTGTTTAAGACCAGAGCCAGGAGGGAGATTCAGGTTCACAACCACCGTGAGCCCTGCAAAAGGTAAATATTCTTTCTACAGCCAGATTCTCCATTTGAGAAATAATAACGACGGGTAACACAAAGTGACAAGAATCCCTTTGTAGTTATAAATATATAAACAGAGCTGGAGGTGTTGGGAGCTGAAATTCTTTCCAGCAGAGACTGATGGAATTGTTTTGAGGTGCAAGACGAGCGCTGGGAGATTTGCATTAATGAAGGGAAAGGAGAGGACGCCAGACGTGCTTAAAAGCAGAAATTAAGGCTGGTCTCGGTCTCAGGGAAGAACTGAGGATATTCAGCTTTTATTTCCCTCACCTACACACTAATATATGTGCATCACTAATGACCTGGGGCTCTCAGCTTTTTGCAGGCACCAAAGAAGAGCCACTTGCAGGAGCTGTGTCTGCCCTGGGTGCTGCCCCCAGCACAGCTGGCACCCAGGAAATTTATAAAATTTATAACCTTCCAGAATGCCACTGCCCACAGCCAGCCTGGACATGGCTTTTCTGTATCCACACATAAAAAACCCCCTCAAATACACCCCTCATCTGATACTCCCAGACTGCAAAGTGATGTGAGGCTGCAAAGTTTTAAAGCTGATGCCCCAAATTCTGCCATTAACCGTGCTGACAAAGTTGCCAAGGTATTTAATCCAGTCAGCATTCAAATTAAATATTTAATTTTTTTTTTCCTGTCTAATGAAGGTCTCTTTTGCTATCATCAAAACACAGCCCATGCTGTTGACTTTTGGGGAGGATGTTTAAAGCCAGAACCCAGATTAAATTCCCCTGGGCAGGGATTCATGGCCCTAATTCCAACAGCAGAACGTGAGCAACTCCTCCAAACCAGCCTGATAAGGGGGAACGTGTTTGAGTACATCAGGTAATAATCATCTATTTTTAGGTTCTACAACTGTTTACTCAAAAGAAATAAAAGTTTATCGATACTTTTCAAATAACCCGCGTGCAAACAGCAGGAGCTTTGCAGCTCCCCCGCTCCAGGAAGTTTCAGGGCTATTTTAGGATTGTCTGTACTCAGTTAAAGGTTTTCCCCCAAGTGACACCAAGCCAAAATAAAATAAAAAACAAAACCAAAAAACTCAGGCAAAGCTTTGCTTATGCTTTTCCAATTTCTGAATGCTGGAAAAAGCACCACGGGCAAGGAGTAACACTACATTTTATCACTGTTTTGCAGCATGGAATTAGAGGAAAAACAATTTAAAAGTCATTTTGACACGTGGACTATTACTGAAATCAAAGACAACACACACACACATCCCCCAGTTCATATTTTCAAGATTCAGAGAATAATTTGAACTGAAAAAAACCTCTTTGTAGCCTCCTGTAATGAGCACCCCGAGTGTTGTGTGGCCCTGGGAGGCAGGAATTGCTTTGGGGCCACTAAACAATCTGGAATAAAATGTTCTCCAAAGAACTTTTACACAGTTATTTCAATGGCTTCCTCTCCTGCAGGGTGACAAAGCCAACACTGCTTGGATAGCGAAAAAATTGGTGAATATTTTTAATATAAAGGGTTTTTTTTTCCTGCTTTAGTTCTCTTTTTTCTTCTGGCCCAGGGCAAACCAAGTCCTCCTGAGGCACCAAATTCACATTTTCCATCACACTCTCCTACTGCTCACCCAAACCTTTCTCTCAGAAAGAAAAGGCTCTTGCCTCAAACCTTGCTGTGTTAATCACAAAAAAAAAAAATCACCCAAAAAAGGTGTTATCAGTGCAAGGAGCTGGAGATGTGCTCCCAGTAACAACAGGGAGTAAACACAGCACTCAGTGAAGCTGTGCTCGACCCATTTTCCAGCCAATTCCTCCTGAGTTCTATGACTAAAATGTAAAAATGTAGAATATTTCTGGATCCTCTCCGGCAGGGAGAGCAGGAGTGGGGATTCCCAGTGGGTGCTGCACCAGGATCACACCCCAGGGAAGGGAAATTTAACTCCTGCTCCTCCACCAGCCCCTGGACCACCCCAACCCCACTGACACTGCTCTTCAACATCTTCAACACCACCAAAATAAAACCCCAAAAAAAGTCACGGAGGAATAATAATAAATTTCTCCTGTTTGGGGGAAGGTTCCTGAGCCGTGATCAATGCTGGACCTCCCCATGGAGCATCAGAGTGCAAGAAGTGTGGGCAGAAAAGGTGATTTTTGGGGCACCAAGAGCCCCAAAAGTGTGGGAAATGCACGAAAACACCCCTCAAGAACCACGGTAAGAATTCATTTGCAAGCCCTGAGCTGCCTGGGCGTGGGGCAGGAGGGAAGGAGGCAGCCAGGGCTCTTCCCTCCTGAGCAGGAGCAGATTTGAATGAAGAATGTGGTGCTGCTGAATTCCCAAAGCACCCCAGGTTCCTTTGTACAGGGAGAGGCTCTCCAACAGAAATATCTGTTTGTTCTAGAATAAATCCAGCAGGAAGAAGCAGCAGAACAGGTCCAGGAGACAAAAAAAAAAAAGAGCTGTGTTTAAAGATGCTGCTGACCCCGTGCAGCTCCAGGTGCTCTGCAGAGGAACATCCCAGGGCACATCCCAGCTCCTGGATCCACCTGCAGCCGTGCCAGGGGGGTTTGGAGGGGTGTCAGCACAAGGTTCTTCCCTCACAGGGTGCTCAGGAACTTCTCTCCCCCCAAAACACAGCCCTGGGTGTGCGATGGGTGCCGAAAGTCTTTGTGCAACAGCCCAGAAATATTTTCGTTTTCTTTCGCCCCAAATCTCCGATGCAGAAAGGTGGATTTTAGGGTTAAGAGAAATAAAAAAACCCAAATCCTTCCCTATTTTAAAAACAGTTCTGGTTCATTCCTCCCAACTCCTGCTTCCAGCAGCTTCTGCTGGGCTTTTCTGGCTTATTTTAGGGAGAGTTTCTGTCTGCAGCCCTTCACCTCCCCGTGTTCCCTCTGCTCCACAGTGCAGGATCTGTGTAGTAGCCACAACTCCATCCTAAAACCTTACACATCCTCCTCCTAAGCACTGAGATTTCCTCTGCTGCTGCTGCTGATTAAAACAGAAGTTAAACCAGGGCTCCTTCTGCCTCCCAAAACTTCCCCTGTGAGCGTTTCAGCTGTGTCAAACACTGCGAGGGGTTTATTTTAACAGCGAAACGGGCCCTAAACTGAAGTGAATTATTCATCAGAAACGTGATCATTATTTCTGGCATCTCCCATATGCTCCCAGTGCCTCAGCTCACTCCAGGAATCCCAGTCTCAGCTCTCTGCACATCCCTGGGGTGTCACATCCCAGTGCTGCACACACAGACACCTCCAGAGGTGACAACACACCACACACACACACACAGAGGTGAAATCCTCTACACTCCTCATTATTTCTTCAGCAAAACGGTCCAGGGATGGATGAAATTCCCCAGACCAAATTCCCGGCCACCCCCTGCAAAATCTTAGTTAATTTGATATTATAATTTTTATTATAATATCAAATTATAATAATAATAACTTCAAAATATAATATTATAGGTGCTCAAAGTTTGGAAGCGCTGAAGAATCTGGGATGCAAGAACCATTAACATTTAAAATCACTTTTTCTGCCCAATTCACCAGACCTGAGAGTTGCTCTCTCACCCACCATTATTTCATACAAAGCAACATCAAGTGCATTTGTCAAATGAGTAAAATTGCCAGAACAAAAGTGGCAATTTACAACTTACATGCCTTAATCTCTCCAATTAAAGGAAGCTCCTTTGGTGAATTATGTCAGATATTTAGAGATACAAACAGAATGATTAATGCCGGTGTCTAATTGAATTTCACCTCAGGATTTCTTTGCCTCTCTCCCCTCTCTGGTACCCAACACGTTCCCATGAATAAATGATGGAGAAAGAAATGACGAGAGGAACAAAAGGGGACATGTAAACACTCCTCCAGCACAGCAAACTCAATTTCAAAATCACTTCCAGCAGGCTGCCAAATTCCAGGGCTGTCTTGGGCAGCCAGGGGAAAGTCAGACACACGTGGAGATGGTTGGTTTTTTTTGTAATCACATGGACAATTTTCATCCTTGCTTTGTGTTAAAAAAACCCGACACCGAGTCACCTGGAATATTTCCTAAAGATGCAAAAAAACCACCTCAAAACCCAAAAAAAAAACCCAAAAAAAGAATAGGATGAAGCTTCACTTTAAAACCAAGTAATTATATAAGAATGAAAGACAACCTCGAGTTAGTCCCAGCATCCCAGAAGCATCCTGCGATGAAATCCTGGGATGAAGACCCTTCCCTGGGGACATCCCTCCCAGCCCTGGCTCAGGTGGACTCACCTGGCTGGTCCCGAGCAGCCCAGCCTGGGGCAGGCCAGCAGCCCCTGGACCTGGCCAGCTGAACCATGAAGGATCTCCTGGAGCTCCTCCTCGCCTCTGGAGCAGCAGGGAAAGCTCTCAGTCCATGGAGGAAGAGGACAGCGACTGTCCCCAGGAGTCACCGAGGTGAGTCAAACAGACTGGAGCTGTCGGTGCCTCCCTGTGTGTGTGTGTGTGTGTGTTTCTGGGAGGGTTTCTGGGCTATTAATTAACCCGGAGCATTCCAGGGGAGGTGAATAATGAGCATCATCACAGACACTTCACAGCTGGCTCGAACAACATCAAAAAGGTCCAAGTTATTTGCCCAGGGTACCAGTGGACAATGATGACAGGGCTGGTTTCCTCCAGAGCAGCCTCTCATTTTCCTCACCAACATTAAAAAAACGCCCCATAAAAAATCAAAGGAAGGCCTCTTTGGGCTGCCAGGAGAAATCAGTCTGAACTGCCTGCATAAGAAATCAAATTGGAGCATTGTTTTAATTCAGATATAACACACCTAAAAAGCCAGACGGGAGCCTAACTGAAAACCACAAAACACATTTACGTTAAATAAAAAAACCCAAAAAACGAAACAACAAAGTGCTCCAGTTTCCCTGTTGCTCTCTGGCTCGGTCTGCTCACATTCAAAAGGAGTTTAGAGCAGGAATACTCAATGAAAGCAAAGCTATCCCAAGCAGGATTTTCCTATTTAATCCACAGCGTTAATTCCTTCAGGTATAAATATTCAGCTGTGGAAGTGCAGCACTGCTGTCTCAAAAAGAACTCACATTTTACTCCACAGCGTTCCTTGTAAAGGAAGAAATGAATATTTGACAGAGCCTGCAAAGCTCGAATTATGTGAATCATCATTTTTCTATCAGTTCATTGTCAGCTACAGCAACACCCATTAATCAGCACAGCTTAGACCAGAGCCAGAACAAGGAGATGCTTATTTTTCATAAGCTTTTGTCAGAGAACTGACATTAAAATTCAGGTCCTCCTTTTTACACACGCACACGTGGGCTTTATCATTTAGAAACCATTTATACTGCTCCAGCATTTACAATAAATGACTCAAGGTTCAATAAAAGACCTGACTGCATGCACTGTTTGGAAGACACACGGGGCTCTGCCCAGTCTTTGTGCAGTAGTAACTTCTACAATAAAATTTAAGTCTACATCTGATTTTTTTTCCTTTTCCTCTCTGATCCCATCCTGGTTTTTCTGGGGGAAAAAATCACCTAGTTCCCCCCCAAAAAAGCTTTTTCCAAAGAAACTCAGGTGCAGCCCACCACACAAACTGCAGCTGTGCACTAGATGTGAAAGGGATAAAAAAATCCCCATATTTTACAGACATTTGTATGAATAAAACTTAGAATGATTTGAAGCCAGAGTATGAGACACAGATCCAGGTATTAACCTGGATTCCCAGCTTCAGCTGGATAACAGAGATAACAGTATTCCCTGAAATGGAGCACCATGTCCAGCATTTTCCATGCATTTCCTGGCTGCTTTGGCTTCTCCTCTGCACACCTCAAGCTTGACCTGAGCCCTGATTAACTCACCTCATTGTTTTTTTACTGAGATGAAAAAACAGCACAGCTCAGTCCCTAAAAAACACCACTATAAAGAAAAAATAAATCCAAATTTCATAGAGCCCTAAAACCCCAGACTGGTTTGGGTTGGAAAGGACCTTAAACCCACCTTAATGAACCCCTTCCAGTGTCCCAGGGTGCTGGGGTTGAAATTGAGATTTAAACCTCGGTTTTAACAGTGGGACAGGAGGAAACACACTGCCTGCTGCAGTCACTGGGTGTGAGTTATTTCCCCGGAGTATCTGAAGCCCCAGCCGTGGCAGAGGAGCCCCAGAAGGAGCTGGGACAGCCCTGGACAAAACCTACAGCCAACAGCAGCCAGGGCTCCTGTCCGCAGGCACCGGGATGTTTGTGCTGGTCCCTTGAGTGGGGACTGGGAACACCCAAAAGCCACCAGCCAGACCCACAGCCCGCATGGAGAGGGCAGGAGGGGATCCACACAGCCCAGGGATGCCGGGAGGATTCCAGGAGGATTCCCAGAGCCCAGGGATTCCAGGAGGATCCACAGAGCCCAGGGATTCCAGGAGGATTCTCAGAGCCCAGGAGGATTCCAGGAGGATCCTGAGAGTCCAAGAGGATTCCCAGAGGCCAGGGATTCCAGGAGGATTCCCAGAGGCCAGGGATTCCAGGAGGATTCCCAGAGGCCAGGGATTCCAGGATTCTCAGAGCACCCAGGAATTCCAGGATTCCAGGAAGATCCCCAGAGCCCAGGGATTCCAGGAGGATTCTCAAAGAGCCCAGGAATTCCAGGAGGATCTCGAGAGTCCAAGAGGGTTCCCAGAGTTCAGGGATTCCAGGAGGATTCCAGGAGGATCCTGAGAGTCCAAGAGGGTTCCCAGAGCTCAGGAATTCCAGGAGGATCCACAGAGCCCAGGAGGACTCCAGGAGGATCCCGAGAGCACCCAGGAATTCCAGGAGGATTCCCAGAGCCCAGGAGGATTCCAGGAGGATCCTGAAAGTCCAGAGGGATTCCCAGAGCCCAGGGATTCCAGGAGGATTCTCAGACACTCAGGAATTCCAGGAGGATTCCCAGTGCCCAGGGATTCCAGGAGGATCCCCAGAGCACTCAGGAATTCCAGGAGGATCCCCAGAGCACTCAGGAATTCCAGGAGGATCCCCAGAGCCCAGGAGGATTCCAGGAGGATCCTGAGAGCCCAGGAGGATTCCCAGAGCCCAGGAGGATTCCAGGAGGATTCTCAGACACTCAGGAATTCCAGGAGGATTCCCAGTGCCCAGGGATTCCTACACCAACCTGGGCAAAGTCAGGGTCAGCTCAGTGAGGGAAGTTTCTCCATCCTCCTTGAGGAAAAAAAAAAAAAAAACAAAACACTGAGGTAGAGAAAGGAAAACTTCCTCCAGAGATCCAACCAACCCTGGGACATCCCTGGTTCTCAATCTCATTAATACACCAAAATTAACGGAGCATTCTGTTTGGGTTTAGGGGGTTTTTGTTGGAAATATCAATGTTTAGCAAAAGCCTGGGTCAGGAAGGTTTACAAATATTATCTAACAATACTGAACACACAAATAAATGGTGCAGTAAAACCTCCATTGATAAAGCCACACGTGTAACTTTCAATTAAACTTACTTAAATTTGATTTACACGCTGACAACATCTCAGACAACTTGGGAAATGCAGTTATTGGCAGGGCTGAATTATGAATTATCAATACACAACATTTCATTAGCTCGTACTGCTCGTTAGGTGTATAAATCATTGATGCCATTAAGCTGTGACTGACACTTGTGAATTCTCATGGTGCTGGACCTTTACTGTGGAGAGACATTCCTGTGAAGAGCCAGGCCAGATGGATTTGTTATCACCATTTAAAATCCAACACTTTCACAGGAACATCAGAATAACTTAGAGAGGGAAATGAGCAGTGAAAGCTTCAGCTGCTCCCGGTCCTATTTTTGTTTTTTGTTTTTTGTTTTTTTTTTAATCCTGAATGATAATTTCCCATTAACACAAGAGAATGTTTTTTCACTCCTATAAAGCCATCAACCCTCCGAAAAGAGTGAGTAACCTTATCAAAGCAAGCCACTGCACCTTCCAGTCTGACTCACACTGAGACCATCTGGACAAAACATTCAGACAAGAGCTTTTAAAAAAAAAAAAAACAAAAAACAAAAAAACAAAAAAAAAAAACCAACATCTTGAAACAAATTGCCAGACAGGATTACACAAAATGATCCGTCCAACGTGTTTGAGACAGCCAGAAAAAAAAACTCTTTAAAAGCAGACAGAGGGGAGGAAACGTGGATCCTTCTGGGATCCACTCATGGCTTATCTTTTCACCTTCCAGTTTTCCAGCTATAAACCCAAGAGCAGCCCCTGCGCTGGGGGCTCCAGGCAGCCTGAACCCTGGAGTCTCTGCAGATGTCCAAGGAGCTTTGTCACACCAGCACTCCCCCAGCACCAACAGCCTGCCACTGCTCCCTCCTACCCACCAGAAGGAAATAAAAATACTCAAATCTGGGTAGTCTTGCTCATTTCTGCCTCAATTTGCCCCGATAGCAATCAGCAATGGCTCCAGCTATTAAATAACCCCCCCAAATCTTGGACTTGATTATCCAGGGTAGTTTTTATCCTTTATCTGCCAAAGCAGACACGCTGATCCAGCCAAGGCACTGGATCCAGCTCGCTGCACATTTGCCTTTCCCATTAAGGAGCCCAGAGGTCATTTGCCAAAGGACACACAGATAAAGCAGACGAACTTTCCACTACTCCCCGACAGCTTAATTACTACCCAGAATCTGGAGCAAGCCATGACAACTCTGCATTCGTTTCCACATTTCGTTTTTATGACACTCCAACATCTGCGGAGGATGCTGTAATTAAAAAGGAATAAAATTATGGTTTAAAAAAAAAAAAAAAAAGAAAAACAGAAAACCACCAGCAAACCCTGGACACAGTCATCTGCTCAAAGAACAGGGATTGCACAGCAAGCGCTCTGCAGCAAGACAGAGTCAGTGTGCCAGCTTCAAAGTCCTGAATTACACCCGCTGCAGCAGCCAGGGGAGGTAAAAATGACTTTTAAGAAACCCCTGAGTTTCACAGCAGCACTGCTGATGCTCCACACTCGGCTGTCCCGTGGCTGGGGCTGTGCTGGACTGGGAATTAACCACATCAAGCATAAGGCATCCATCCCTGCAGCATTCCTGCATCCGAGTAACCCAGACAGCAAGGCAGAGGGGTAACGCCTCCCTAGAACAGTCCAGTTTTTAATCTCCTGAGGTGTAGCTAAAAAACCACTGCAAGGGGAAGGAAGTCAGGCCAATCAATCGGATCCTCTCCAGTTCCCCACCTCAGCCCAACTTGAAAATCCTCATTTCCAGGCACAGTGACACTGAGCAGCCCAGATGATGGACAGAAGGACTGGGCTGGCACAAACAGCTCCACACTTGCAGCTTGCCTCAGCCACAGCCACAGCAATGCAGAATGATGTTCCTCAAACTGGAGAGGCTGCAGAGGAAGGAGCAGAGGTGCCTGGTGACAGCAGCTGCTTCCCCCAGGCAGCCACTGGAAGCAGAAGCACGTGGCAGCTTCCTCGCAGAAAAAGCTCTGCCCTTTACAAAAATAAAGTTGGAAGAGAAACTCCTTCTCCCACCTGTCCTTTGTGGAGAGGATTTCAGATGTCATCCTCCCAGAGGAGGGCTCCAACCCAAACCACCCGATGGACACACTCCTGGATCACTGATTCCTGCTGCAGCATCCACCACCACCACCTCGAGTCACATTTAACAGCAGCTCGGACTTTCCTTGATTTCACAACACGCCCGAAATAGAACGAACAGAAAACTCTTTCCTCAAGAGGTTTCAGTTCCCTCTTTTCCAAATTGCGTCACCGCCGGCCGGCAAGGCTGGTCCTGGTGTGGCACACTGGGGTCTCCTCTCAGGAGCCATCTCCCTTCACCACCTCCCCACGAAATAAAAACGCTGAGAGGTCCCCAATGAGAGGAGAAGCTCCTGGAGGAGCCGTGGCTCTCAGAATTAAAACCACCACAGCACACGACGTGCCGCGGCTTTTCATTCCGGCCATTGTCCGCCAAGAATAGCCCCGAGCCCCACGGCCACATTGTGTGCTCCTGTCCACCTCCCTGCCAGAGCTATTTAAAGCCCCAAACAGCTTCTCCTTGGATGTCAGCTCTGGCTGGGAAGTCGGAGCCAAGGCACTCATGAGATTGTGGATTTTCAAGCCCGCTGCGGGGTGGAGTTTGTGATTAAAAAAAACAGGAGAGGAAAACTCAGAGAGAAATCACCAGGGCAGGTGTGGAGAAGCAGCACATCCATGAGCCAGCTCCTTCACAGGATCACACAACATTCAGCCTGGAAAAGACCTCCAGGATCATCAAGTCCAGGCTGTGACAGATCCCCAAGACCGTGAAGTGCCACCTTCCCAACAGGAGCTGGCTGATGTCACCTCCAGGTCACCTCCATTTCCAGCCTGGGTCAGGTTTTTAAACACAATTCCTGATGGAGATTTCCAGGACAGAGATGCACAGTGAACTTATCCTCTCACAATAAATATATCCCAGTTACACTGCTCCAAGTGTGTCTGCACTGAGCCACAGCCCAGCGATTTTCCACTGAATTACCTGAATTTTCCATTGAAATACCTGGCCAGGGGCTGTACAGACTCATTCAGGTGCTCCTCTGGCACACTGCTGGGGTTTGAAACAGCGAGGGTCACTTTTCCATTGAATTTCCTGAATTATCTGGAATTATTAAAACCCCACTGATCCGGCATCATTCCTCCGCTGACAGAGATAACAGGTACTGTGTGATCACAAAACCACACAGCAAGGCAGCCACAGAAGCTGAAATCAGCAGCCACTCTGCCTCCCAAGAACAAAACAACCCCAGCAAACTTCAATCACTTCGCAAGGAAATCCAAATATATCAAAACCAGTAGGCACACACTGGGAATAAACGCCAATGCCCAGGGATGCTGCTCATCTCAGCACGACTTCTTAATTCTTTGTGAATAATAGCCACTGACAAAAATAAAACCAGGGACTCAGCCTATGTCTAGAAACATCAATTGTTGTGATTTGCAATTGTCACAGAAATACTTTTAAAAAAACAAAACCAGCCCCATGTTACTCCAGCCCCATCAGCACTCACAAGACAGCTGCAAATCCAAGGCAGGATTTCTCCCTCTATCTGCAGCTGTGCAGAGCCAAAAAAAAACCTCCTCCCGGCTCCAGTTTGGGTCCAAAAGGAGCAGAAAAGTGATTCATCCTCCCACTCTGCTCCCATTTGTGTGCCAGAGCTGCCAGGAGGAGCCCGAGCCCAGCAGCACCTTTGGCAGCCTGGAGCACTCCAGGAGTCACTCCCAACACGGGGAACATTTGGTGACATTTCCACCGGGATGAATTTCAATCAGGACCTGTAGAAAAGATGAAGGTTGAGTCATCCACTTTGACTTCTCGTGCACCAAACTGGGTTTTGCTCCTTCCCCGTTTGCTGCGTGTGAACCGTGAGGTAAAGGGAAAATATAATCAAGGAACCTCTCGGCAAGAAAAGGAGGAAAAAAAAGAGCCTCAAAAATGAACTCGCTGATGAATTCTCTTCTGCTTGCTGTGCTCACTGGACTTCTGACTTCATCTACAACAACCCTGCCAACAGGAGAAAACTGAAAATAACCTCTACCCCAATCAAAATGACAGCAATTAAGCCATTAACAAGCGGCTTGGAGAGCTCAAGCCATGAGCCTGGAGTGCTCAATGGCATTTTAAGCTTTTCTAGGGAAGAACCACTGCTTGCTGCTACAACCCTCTGAAGGCTTGAATGGATGGTTACAGAACTGCTGCTCAAAAAACAGCTGCATCTGGCTGAGCAAGAGAACTAAAATTAACCCCAAAATAAAACCCCCACACCAGCAAGTTAATAGTAGGTGTAGGAAAAAAAAAAAAAACAAATATTAAGACACCCAGTCTGCAGTATTAGTTTATTTAGAGCAACCGCATTATTAAGCAATTTGCCATCGGTAATAGGAGCCATCCCCAGTGTCACCAGTGCATCCCAGGGATGAGCAGCCTGACCTCCCAGTGAGCCCTGGCACGATGGAAATGAAACCACCACGGACCCAGGCACTGGCTGAAGGCTCCAGCCCAGCCTCATCGCTGCACAGCGGATTTCTCTCTGCTCCTGACACGGTTTTCCCCTTCCTCCAGCACATCCGATTGCTGAGCAGAGTTTTCCCTGTGTTCTGCTGGAAGCCAGGCACGAACACCTTCACCTGGGGGAACAGCCTGTGGGAGCATGGAGACAGGAGCACAGCAGCCTCCCCGTGCTGGGCAAAAGCAGCTCAGGAAGCACCAAGGAATTCCCAGCACCAAAACCAATGAGAAGGTCTCTGCAGCAACAAGGAATCATCTTCTGTTTCCTCTGGCACAGCCCCTCTTCCCCACAAACACCCCAAAAATCCAGCCCCCAGGAAGGAGGGAGCCCACGCCAAGGAAACGGGGTTTGTTCTAGGCAAGGAAAGGACAAGGAATCAGCCCACAAATAGTTTGCTGCGCTTGCTCTACCCCCAAAAAATACATTTAATGTCCAGAAAGTTCCTCCTGTTTAGATTAAAACCCTTCCCAAGGCTCAGGCTCAGCGGGAATAGCCAAGGTTGGCTCCAGCACTCCTCACAGATGTTGGGAAGTGGCAACACAACCCCAGTGCAGGAGGTGGCAAAATGAGCATCCTTCACATTCTCACCTGGCCTCTCCTCACGGCAGCTGCAAAGACTTCAAGGTTTTAAAAAACACAAATTCCACATCCAGGACTGGCAAACCGGCCTCTCTGCCAGCACTGAGGTTCACACAAACCTCCCACTCCTAAAAATAAACCTCAAAGAAAACAGCCATTCAAAACTCAATCCCAACGGAGCGAAAAGAACTTTGGGAGAATCACCAAAAAAAAAAAATAAATTGGTGGTTAAAAATAGCGAACCTGATTGTTTGTGTTGGGAGATTTCAGGGGAGTGTTTATGTCCTTCTTAATCCCCAAAACAGCGGGAATCAGAGAGAGGAACCAAGTGAAGGCAGAAAGGAACGAAGGAAGGGATAACTGCAGACACATTTCAGCTTCCTGACAATCTGATTCCAGACTCTACAAAGCTCTGACTCATTCCTGGAGTTGTTTTTTGGTTTTTGGCGGTTGAGTTTTGTTTGAGGGACGAGCTGCATTCCCCATTCTCCCTGTTTCCAGCTGATCCATGGAGCACCTCCGGCTGGACAGACACCTCATTCTACATCACCCTGGGATTTGTCCTCCTGTCCCCTCCAAAAAACCCAAGAGAAACAAAAAAACACCACCAAAAACCCAACCACAAAAAAATAATCACAAAGTAAAAGCACTGTGCAGTTATCTCTCCTCTGTCCAAGTAATTTTCTTGAAAAGAAGAGGCACATCCTGTCCAGCCACGCAGGCTGCACTGCCAGACAAAAAAAAAAAAGACGGAAAAAAGTTCAGCGTTCTCTCAACGTGTTTCAAGATGTGTAACTGAATCCCATAAATCTCACCAGAGACCTTGATTTAGGTCATTTCGAGTAATTCACTACCATTTAATCTCCTCACCTACTTTCGGGCTGCTCGGAACACAAAGGCTGAGCAAGATGTGCTGAAAGCCCCGATTCAGGGACCTGCAGAACACAGACTCCCAAAAAACAGATCTGGATCAAGGGCAGGAGGATCCCTGGCCTCAGCCAAGGCAAAAAAATAAAAAACCCAGCTCCCACAAAGCTCTGACACAGTCACACCAGAACAAAGGCTGGTTTCAACTCGATGCTCTTTCAATGATCACAAATAATCTCTTCAAAATGAAAACAGATTTAATTTTAAAGGAGAAAAAAAAAAAAAAGGCAAATTTTTATTCATGCCTGTTGTAATACATGTGCAGCTCTGCCCAGGAATAATTTGATTATTTAGCTTTAGGTAGATGAACCTAAAAATAACATTTTTAAATAACGAGAAATAACATTTATAATGTTGAAAATCTGCCACAGGAAGTTTCAGAAGCAGAATTCTCCAAAAGACAACCCTGGCTTTTCTGGGTTTTTCAGGCATTAAAGATGCAAGAGTTCTCAATTCTAATTATCATATATGATGTAAAAACTCCCTCATTTACACCAAGAGGCAAGGGAGACCAAAATCCAAGCCGAGATGTTCAGTGAAAACCGGGAAGTAATAAAATATAAACTTCAAGAAATCTGTGATAGAGCTGAAGAGCTCTTTAGTGTGTTGAAAAGAACATTGTGTTTGGGCTCCTTCAAACGAGCCCAGATAAATAAATACTTCATACACTGACTGATAAAAAGCGAAAGTGCTTTCCTACCATCTGATAAAACCCACTCTCTGTAAGAGAAACGAGGATCCGTGCTCTAAAAAAAGTCAGTGGTCAACAGGTTTTGGTGTCAGTGCCATAAGCAGGAGCAGTGAGACTTCAGGGGATCTTCACTTCGTTAACAAAATCAGCTTTTGGAGAGGCACAAGGCAAGGAGCAGTGAAAGGAAAGGAGGTGGGGAGGAAAAGGAACCTGTTCTCCTCGTGCTCCTCAGAGCTGGATTTGTTCTTCCCATCGCTGTCAAAGACTCAAAGCCATTCTGCAAACGCAGCAAAACCTCCCCACAGGACAGCCCAGGCCGGGCTGGCTGGATGCTGATGGCTTCCATTAAACAAAAATAAATATAAATATATATATAATAAAATAAATATATAATTATAAATATATATAAATAAATTATATATAATTATAAATATATATAAAATAAAAACTCTCCCCATGCCCTGCACACACCTTTCCACGCAGGAGCTCAAAGCAACACCTCTCCCCTCCCTTGCAAAGGAGAGGCATCGATCTTTTGGGACTGATAAAAGGTGTTTAAACAGACAACACATCAATAACTTCTTCCAGGGAGGACCACAGGCAGCTTCCCCCAGATGCAGGAGCCTTCAATTAAAGGTACCAGCAAATTAGCAGCACTTTCATCCCAACCAGAGCAGCTGCCGGAGCTGCTCTGGGTTTGGGACAGGGTGGGGTGCAGTGGGAACTATTTGCATGAAGCTTAATCCTAAAACCACTGCAAACGATGTGAGGGAGCTGGAAAAGGCAACAGAGAAAATTATAGCTGCTCCTCCAGCTGCCAGCCAGCGTTTATTGTGGAATTCACAAGCTGCAGATGCTGCTGCTCTGGAGGAACCTCCAGCAGCACAAGAACAACATTATTTCTCGTCCCTCCATATGGGATTATTGGATATTGGGGAATTTCCCCAAACCTCCCTGTGGGTTGGTCCTATTCCTCCCCAAAATGCTGCTGATGGAGCCTTGGGTCTGGGTCCAGCTCTGAGCCTCTCACCTCAGGAAGGACAAGAAAAATCAAAGAGTCAGGAGCAGCCAAGCAGCAAATGGATAAATCACAGCAAGAACGCCCAAACTGTTCCAGGGTGTTGACCAGAAAATAGAGTTCCAGAAGAAAATAAAACAAAGAGCCTCAACCAAACCCAAACCAAAACATTCCCTTGGCTGCCAAAAGCTGTCACTGCTTTCAAGACATAAAAGAAAGCTCTACCTGTAGGGATTTTCCACAGGGGCCAGTGCCAGAATTTTTTTCCTGAGTTCAATCTGAAACCAAACTACCACCTGAATTTCCACGGATGGGTTTGGTGGGGAGAGTTTTTAGCCCAGATTTTCAGGGAGAAAAGGTGAAAAGTGGAAATTAATGGATGCAAGGAGCCCTTCCCCAGCTGTATCCTATAAAGTTCACTGTGATGGGGGAAATAATTTGACATAAAGCCTAAATTAAGATTAATTCCTCAAGGAGGAAGACAATGGTTATAAATGTGTTTGGCATTAGGCAAGCGGCCTAAATAAGGGGACTTCTCTTACACTTTTGTGTAAATTAATTTATCCTTGCAGTCAGAAATTCATCATATCACAGAAGGTAACACCAGCACATGGATTGATAAAAGTTCAGACCAACCCCAGAGCAAACACAGGCAATCTGGATGGCATAAGGAGGGAGAAAAGGCAATTTAACAACCAGCCACCAGCCTTCACACACACAGGAAATAAAACCAACACTCCAGGGGTCCAAAAATCAGCTCCAAGGGGTGCTCAGAGCAAGTCTGGAGTTTATCAAACAGCCCTGGTCAGCACAGCAGAAATCTTTGCCAACACAAAGTTCCCTGCTAAGGAACCTCACACGTTTAGTACAGACAAAATTTTTGCCTTGCAAATAACCAGAAACCAATAATGTCACAGCTCAGAGTCAGACTATTTAAATCTCTCCCAGCCTGTCAGTGGGTGCTGTCCATCCCTCTTTTTTCCATTTTTTATTTTTTACATTTCTACAGCACAACCCACAAGCACCAAAAAAGAAAAGGCAAAAAAAAAGGCTTTAAAAAAAAAAAAAAAAAAGGCAACAGAACAAGGAGTATCCAGAGTTTTTAGACATTCAGCTCCAGGGGGAAAACACGAGAGCACAGTTTCATTCATAGCAAGCTGAGTTTCCATCCAAACATCATCAGTGTATCCTGTGACCTTTGTAGTGCTGCATTTCTCCCTCCCTTTTTCCAGCTGCACGCTTTAAAGTCCTTCAGTGGCAAAGCCTTTTTTTTTGTCCCTATTTCAGCATCTCTCTGCAGCTCTGGGTTCCTCCCCTGGGGCTGGGACACACACGGGGCACAAGGAACAACCCACGAATATTGGAGCTGGTTATTTCTGAAAAGGAAAACTGGGATGAAGCCTCTTCCTCCTCCACCAGATGGAGAGGAGACAGAAAAGTTAGGAAGGGTAACACTCATTAAAGAGACCAAAGCAAAGGCAGGCTCCTTTCCAAAACCACTTCACAGGGATCTTCGTTTATTAAATTTCTGTGTGACATTATCAAACATTGAAGGGGAAAAAACCTCCATGGACCTGCACCTCCACACTCTGCTTCATCTCTCATTCATTCATTCATTCCCTGCACAGATTAACCAAAATTGAGGCTTTTTCCCCCCATCACAGCAGCAATGGCTGTTTCCCATTGATGTGATTTCTGTCCAGGTTTTGATGCATTTCAGGCTCACCAGAACACACCTGTGATAATTTGCTTTATGGGGTGCCAGGTCTGAATTCACATTTGCCAAGAAACCCAAATAACACACGGATAAATAAATGGACAGATAAATAGGCAAAAAAATATGTTATTTCAGTAAATAGGTAGCTAAATAAAACCCTGACAGTGGATTTGCCCAATGCTCCAGCCAGGAAAGCAACCCTGCCAGAGGGAAGGGATTGTCAGCATCTTGGCACATCCAGACAATTCCCTGATTCTGCTTTACAGGCACATGATCCAGCTCTGCCTTCCCAGGAAGGTGGAGGAGCATCAGCTTCACAGCAAGCCTCATTTCCATCGGGGATGGTTATTCACAGTGCCAGCCATGGCCCCGGGAGGAGCTCGCTGCTCACAGCTGTCATTTCCCTGGAAAACCCTGGAGACAGCCTCCTCCAGCCCTTCCCAGAGGAACTGGGGTGGAAGAAAGGAGAATTGGCACACGCCAGGGAGCCCCCAGCAGCCCCAGCCCTGCCCACATTGAGGAATTACACCTGGTGAGGAGTGGAAGCTTCTTGGATACACAATCCTATCCCCCCAAAAAAATCTAACACAAACAGTGCTAAATGAAATGCGTAAATAACTCCTGGTTTTGTTTCTCCTAGGAGCAGCAGAACCATGTAAAATGGGTGTTGAGCAGGAGAACGACAAGAGCGCTGCTCTAGCGTGAAGTTGGGTAAAGAAAATGCGGAATTTCCCAATTTTCCCACCTCAATTCACAAACTTTGAGCGTGCCCTGCAGAGGGACTGCACTGCTGGCCCAAGACACGCTCAGGGATTCATTCCCAGGCAACAACTGGCGTTATTTTAAGTAGGTTCAACTCCCCATCTATAAATTGCATCCTTCCATGGTCTCCTCCCTGCAGGAAAACCATCGGCCAATGACAGTAGTTAAAAAAGAAAAAACCAAACCAAAAATCCTTCCCTACTTGCAAGAAGCTCTTCCTGGAAAGTCCAGTGATTTAAGCAAAAAAAAAAAAAAAAAAAAGGAAAAAAAAAACCCAACAAAAACCAACCCAAACCCAATGTCAGATGTAGAAGGACCAACCAGCTCGTCCTGCTGCAGCAGCTCAGGGCTGGAGGTTGAAATCCACGCTGGGTTTGGAGTTAAATCTGGTTATTTAGCTCCTTCTCAAGAGTCAAAAAGCCAGGAGCTGCTCATGTGCCACAGGAAAAGGCAAAAAATTCAGCCCATTTCACACAAATCCAGGTGAGGCATAAATGGAAACCCTTAAAGACCTGAGAATTTCTGCACCATATTTAGCAACACCTTCAGAGAAGCTGTTGATTAACTCCAAACTCAAAGCAAAACAACCAGGTCAGAAGATCTGGAGTTTAACTACAGCAAATAGTTGCTCTGCTGGCAAAAAAAAATTTACATTGTTTTAAATGGTTCCAATCCATTTACAGCATCTCCTTGGAAAAACACCAGTTGAGCTGCCTCATTTTACATCCCTGGGGGTTCTGACTTCAAACACACAGAGAATTCAAATGACCATTATCCAGGGATTTCACAGAAATTCTGGTTTGTCCCCTGGAGCATCGCAGTTTGGGAAGAAAAGGGGAGAGAGAAAGTAGAAATGGAGATTTGTCTCTACTGATGGAATTTCTGCCAGGTCACAACCCTTTCTCCCATTTTTTTCCACATTTTTATCCCACAAGAAATCCCCAAAATTGCATTTGTTTCCACTGCCTACAAAGCACTGAGAGCATTCCAAGAGCGGGACACCCGTGATGCTGCAGGAATTCTCTGAGAGGAACCATGAAATCTGTGAAAGTCATACCAAAAACTGAACTAAATCAAGTTGTGAGTAATGAATATCAACTGTGCATGGCACAGCGAAAGCCACTCGAGGGAACATGTGTTTGAACATACTTTCCATCTCAACAAAGGTTCAGATTTTTCACTCTTGGTAACGACAGCTGAAAAAAAGTTGACCAGGCAAAGAGATTCTTCCAAGTAAATCCCTAAAATGGCCAAAAAAAGAAAAAAAAAAAAACAACTTAGTAAGGGTTTTAAAAAAAGAATAAAAGAGGAGTCCAGCCTTTTAACTGACAGGAAAAGGCGAAGATACTAATTTGTAACCTCATCACCAAAAGGAAATCATTTAGAGCTAAGGAAAAATGTCCTGTCCCTGACTTAGGAGTCAGGGAAAAGTGGCTATTACCAGTAAACTTTTTATAGAACCCTACTGGAGTTACACTGGCAACTCCTCCTGCTTTTGGAGGGAAGTGCAGCACTTAAGAGGATGGAGTGGTTTGGTCAGCTTTGGTCTCCAGCCTTCCAACACCTGATGAAACTGCAAAAAAAAGGGGGATTTTTAGAGCTGGAGAGGAAAGAAGGCAGACTCTGCATTCCTTCACCTCTTTCCATCCTCATTAATAATCCATTAGCAGGAGTTGGACACAAAAACACAAACTGTTGCTGGAACATCAAGGCAGTCCCTTTCCCCCTTTTTTTTGGCACCAAGGCATCTTGGCTGGCCCAAGCCAGCCCCAAAAACTCAAGGGATTAGCACTATCAGGAACTGCAGAAAACCAGATGATTCCAGAGCCTAGAGTTGGGAGCAAGTCATTGTTGCAAACAAATGGAATCACTTACAGGCACGGAGCCGTGATTAACTGCAAAAACCCCTTAAAAGGTAGTTTCACATTTGAAATGGGAACGTTGATCCAACGCACGCGGAGTCAAAATAGCAAAATTCGGGATTATTTCGCTCCACCACACCGAGGTGAGCGGCTGGAAAGTCTCTTTACGGGGTGTATTAAAAACTCTGGGAATCCCCACCCAGGTGGTGCAAGGATCAAGCCACAGCGTGCGGTGACCAACCTGGAGACCTGAACACAGAAATCAACATTTACACGCCACATCGACACTGAAAAAGCCCAAAAAAAAGCCCAAAGGGCACAGGTCCAGCAGTGAAATAAATGCCAGTGATTTCAGCTCATTGAGTTAAAAACCTGAAGCCTGTTCTGTAAAAAAAAAACCAACCAAACAACTTTGCAACCATTGAGAGAAATGCAAATTTGCAAATTTTTGGTTGAAATCGTTGCCAAAAGCATCCCACTTCCCTTCCAGCCCTCAAATTACAGCTGCTGAGCCCGTCACAGCTACTTCTGCAATCTTTCACACCCAGAAGGGCTGGACCAGTCAGGAGGGTTCACTGGGATTAAAAACTGCTGAGCATCCCTCAGGAAGATGGACCATACAAACGAGATTTCCACACGGCATTAAAGGCAAAAAAAAAAAAAAAAAATCACAATCAGATCAAACACTCTCTCAGATGTTCAACACTGAGAGGAGGAAGGGACTCATCCGAAATTTATCAGCCATTTTGGGCAGGTTTAAGGGAAAGTTTTGGACATTTCAGTGGCCTGAGTGTGATGGCAGCTGGGAGGTTGCCT
Organism: Sylvia atricapilla; assembly: GCF_009819655.1. Classification (NCBI taxonomy): domain Eukaryota; kingdom Metazoa; phylum Chordata; class Aves; order Passeriformes; family Sylviidae; genus Sylvia; species Sylvia atricapilla. The sequence goes on from NC_089164.1 coordinate 1,540,761, forward strand.
GGAGTTGTTCTTATCAGGAATCTTCCCTGAGCAAAGACAAACTCAGCTCAGCAACCACGCAGCCACCTCTGGACTCTGCTTGTTCCTGCTATAAATTACCTCATCCATTTGTCATATTTTTAGCACTTTTTGGGCTGGGCTACAAGATCTGCAGGAGATGCATTTTAACCTTTGCTAGCGACTACTCAAGGACAGAAGTGGTTTATGAGCCCACGCTGTGTAAAAAAATGTCAGTATTAAATTTCCGCAGCTCAAACCATGGAGCTATTTACTGAAGCTTTACACAAACTAATTAAATATAAGGCTCTCGTGGGACACGAGGAGAAAGAAAAGGAGAATTAAGAGATAAATCACTGGCTTTTCTTTCCTCAGCAAGTGTACACTCCAATTTAATACATTAAACCAAAAAAAACACCCCACCCTGACAGCGTTTGCTCGGGCACGGGGAGGCAACATCCCCAACCTCACATGGAACACACTGCACAGCATAAATTAATTATCTCTGCCTCACCACAACTTGCACAAAGGAATTGGGAGAGACAATCCAGACAAGGGGATGAGCTGGAGGATATCAAAGGCTCCACACGGAGCCCCGGGAACGTCACCCTGCAGCTTCCCAGGCTCCGTGAGCACATGGCACGGGGAGGAATCAAAGCAGCTCTTCCCTCCCCTGCCGACCCTGGGTCGTCCTGGCAGGAGGATTCCAATGGACTGACACGGATTCCTGCTGGAGTTCCCTCAAAAAGAGGCACCCCGAGGACCCTCTATCCGAGAGCAGGGAGGACAAACCAACCAACCAAGATGGAAACAATGACATGGAACCAAGCGGAGAAAGGCTGGAGTGTTGGGGCAAATCAACGAGTCTGTCACCCCAAGTTTGCCTGCTTTTCACTGTTTGTATTTTGTTCTCATGCAGCTTCAAGAAAACGACGTGTGTTTTTAGAATTTATCTATTTGGTTTATATATTTCTCTTCTGGGAGGAGAAAGGTGATTGATGGTGATGTCCACCAATGAGGTGGGAGAGGTGACAACCTGTGCGGCCAATCTTTGTCAAAGGGTATATATTGGAGTCAGAGAAATAAAGTTCAGAGCTTTCCTGCTGACCTTTTTCCTTCTTTGGTGTCCCTAACAGTGACACGAGTCTGGGCACCTCTGTGGGTTAATTCCCTTCTGCAGGAGAGTGGGTTTGGAGCTGAACCTCCAGGTGTGTGACACCGTGGGCTCACTGGGCACTCCAGCACATCCTCTGGTGGTCACCTCGAGGCTCACACCAAGAAGAACTCCAGGCTGTGTCCAGCCTGGTTCCATTCACAGATGGTCACCAGTGAGGAGCCCCTTGTTCCCCTGACCACTGCATGGCAGCTTGGCTTAAAAACACCTTCAACTGCAGAAATTAACTCCATTCAAATGTTTATCTCCACACACACACACACAAAGCACAGGAAGAGGCAACTCCAACCCAAAAGAGGCAGAGAAATGGCTGTTGGGAGACAACAAACACCTAAAGCTGATGGTTATGGGACAACAGAAAGTGTCACTCATCCACATCCCTGGAAGTGTCCAAGGCCAGCTTGGAGCAGCCTGGGATGGTGGGAGGTGTCCCTGCCCATGAGATGAGCTTAAAGGTCCCTCCCAACCCAAACCATTCCAAGATCTTTTGCCCTACTGCCCCTTTTTCAATAAAAAACACCGAGCTCATTCAGCAACAAAAAATCAAAAATTTTGCATCGTGATGATCTATTAATCAAGCGGTCCTTTAAATGGTTTCTGATTAACCACTTAAGGCTATTAAATTTTTAAACAAAGCTCCATCATTCCATTAGCAATCATTTAAAGTGCTTAAGGAGGTGTTTGTGGATTAAGGGTTTTAAACTAACCTCTAAACACGGCTCCCAGCATGGAGAGAAGCACAAAAAACACCCCAAGTTTGTAAATGCCAGCAAAAAATATCCGAGTTTCCTCCTGAGAGGAGCAGATGCCACCTCACAATTCGTGTGGCACGCCAACACGTGATTCATCTCACCCCCACAGCAGCCACTGCTCCGCTTCCCAACTCGGGGGGAAAGATTTCAGAGAGAGCTGACACCATTTCCTCGCTGTTCCTACAGCTGGGAGCAGAATTGGAGCAGAATTGGGAGCAGAATTGGGAGCAGAATTGGGAGCAGAATTGGGAGCAGAATTGGGAGCAGAATTGGGAGCAGAATTGGGAGCAGAATTGGGAGCAGAATTGGGAGCAGAATTGGGAGCAGAATTGGGAGCAGAATTGGGAGCAGAATTGGGAGCAGAATTGGGAGCAGAATTGGGAGCAGAATTGGGAGCAGAATTGGGAGCAGAATTGGGAGCAGAATTGGGAGCAGAATTGGGAGCAGAATTGGGAGCAGAATTGGGAGCAGAATTGGGAGCAGAATTGGGAGCAGAATTGGGAGCAGAACACCGAAATCTTTCCTGTAAGAACCTTGGTGTGTGTTTGGTGACGAGGCAGCACCACCACACTTTGGATTTCCATGGATTCAGCACTGTCTCATCTTGCCACTGTGATGGAGAGACCTGCACACCCCTGGGACTGGAGCTGAGAGATTCCCGTAAGGAACCACAGCCCAGAACTGAGGGATCTGTGGGATGTAAAGCAAGGTTTGTGGGGTTTGAAAAGGAGCAAAGTCTCCCCCCAAAGTCGGTTCCTCGAGGCAGGGAGACCACGATCCCCATTGCCAAAGGGAGCTGGGTGGGAAAGAGACGCTCCCCTCTGAAATAAATGAGGGGATGTGGAAGAGGGTCCCTGCAGGACCGTGCATTCCTGAGCTGTCTGCTCCCTGCCAAGGACGGGCAGGAGATGGATCAGCAGCTCCTTCCCCATCCCTGCGCTGGGAGAGGGACCAGCATCCCGAGCATCCCCATGGCTGCCCTCACCACTAATCCAGGAAGGAAAACCCCTTCTCCCAGCTCCTCCTGATCCCTTCACACACTTCCGGCCTCCTTAACCTCCTGCATCTCACAGAGAAATGCTTCACAAGGCCAAAAAAAAAAAAAAAAAATTAGAAAAATCATGTGCCACTACTGCAGTCCACTTCTGGGAGCACATTCCCAGATTAATTGACAGCCCCGGGGATGAGCTGAGCTCTGGCAGCAACAGGGAAAGCTCCTTCCCATTTTCCTGGTGCCTTGCCTGAAAAGGAAGGGAAGGATTTCTAATTCATGCGAGAGCTGAGAGGTGAGAGGATGCGCTTTGCTAATTCTAAAGCCTCCTTTCCCTGTTATTCCCAAATATTGTGACTGCCAGCTCGCATCCATCACGCACATCTTGATGGGGTAAATAATGAAAGAACCTCCAAGCCTCTAATTTTACACTGACTGCGATTCCCAGTTCCAAAGGCAGCTCGAAAACAGGAATAGAAACTAAACCAGTAAAAGAGAAACACGCCCTTCTCCATTTCTAACTTCAGGAACCTCAATATTTTTTTTAAAAAAAATCAGAATAAACTCTTAACACAGCTTCACATTTGCTCAAATAAGCATTTTTCACCAGAAGTACCCAAACTGCTTCTGGGTGCAGGGCCCTGGGGTCAGGGTAAGAGGTGTCTTGTAGGGACAACACGTTGTAATGATTTGCAGCCAACAAGCAGACCCTCCCCTCCCCAGCAGGAAAAATAACCCAGCACCTAATTGCAAAACAATACCTTAATTGTCAGTTTTAATCTAGGTTTCCTACTCAGATTTAAATCTGGCTATTTTTTTTTTTTCAAATTGCATTGATTTTTAACTCAATCAGCCCTGCCCGAAGGCCATCTTTCCTGCATGCTCTGAGCATACCAAGCAAGTTTTAACCAATTAGATAAATCACTCAATCTCTCAACTTCCTAGCAGCGACATATTAAGCCATGCACAAACCTGAATTATTCTTTTATATACATTTAATCGTGAAAACTTCACAAAAATAAGCAGCTTAAAGGGGGGCATTTCACCAATCTTTAATTTTATTATTTTTTTTAAAAAACCTATGGCACATGACGGCCTGAAACGCAGCCAGCTGAATTCTCCCTGCAAAGCCCACTGTTTAAATCCGTTTATTATTCCCTGTGCTGATGGGAATAACGCTGCTGCAGGAGTTTTTATTCATTTCTGAGTGTGTGTGCATCTCTCTGTGTATGTGTGTACACCCACACCCACACTGCAGCCTCGAGGTGTTACACTCCAGGAAAAAGCAGGGAATACATCTGATGGACTCACCCCCAGCAAAATCCTGAATAATGGAAGTTTCTAGCACAAGCAGCAGCTTCCCAGGGACCCTGGAGCACAGTCCCCCATCAGCAGCAGTGGAAATATGCTCCTCTGACACTGCACAGATTGTTCAAAGATTCCCATGACAGGCAGAGGATTAAAAAGCAATTCCCTGCCTCTCATATTTCACATGCAAAGCCGTCGCCTCTCGGAAAGGGAAAGATGGATCTCTCCCCGAACTCGAAAAAAAAAAAAAAAAAAGGTGGGTATTCCATGAAAAAAAAAAATTTAAAAAATTAAAAATTCCTGGCTTGTGGTACCTCAAAAACAGCACCACCAAAGCAGGAGCTGCCCCGCGGGGACGGACACAGCTCTGACAAAACCCGACCCAGCTTTGTAACGCCGAAAAAAAAGCCCTGCAAATTCCAGGCAATCTGCAAATGATTTCCCTCTTCCCCACCCAAACATCCACACTGCAAACTCCTACAATGGCCAGGCAGGCTCGCATTAAAGGATGGAAATAAAACCGTCCCTTACCTTTAACTTGAGTGTCGTATTCAGCTATGATCTCCTTATCCTTTTTGAATTTGGCTGGCGACGTCATGTTTTCTTTCCCAAAAAGCTGAATAACCTCGAAAGAGATCCACCAGAACGCGAGCTATAAAGGCAATTTTTTCGCTCCTCTCAGCACGATGCCTTGGCTTTTCTCCTGGTCCTTCCCTTCCCACCCCCCTCCCGCAAAAAAAAAAAAAAAAAAAAGGGAAAAAAAATATTAAAAAATCAGTCCATGGAGAGAGGGTGTGAGAGGGAGCACAGCAGCAGGAAAATGCAGATGTTGAGCTCAGCGGAGGGAAGAGGCAGCAGTTTTGTCTCCCTGCACCAAATCCTTGAGCAGCAGCATCAGCCTGCCGAGATCCTGCAGCCCCCGAAGGCTCTTCCTGATCCTCAATGGCACAGCCAGCGAGTGGAAGTCCTTCCGCACATGTTTTGTGTGCCTTTGGTTCGCCCTTTCTGCCTTTTTTTTAAAATTTTTTTCCTCCTCCTTCTTCTTCTGCTCTTCTCTTTATTTATTTCTTCCAATGGGCTCGCAGATGATGCAAATCAAATCCCAAACGAGAGCAGCCGCGGAGGGAGAAGCAGCTCCGGTTTGCTCGCCTGCGAACACAAATAATAATAATAATAATAACAATAACAAGAAATAGACGTGTATATTTAGAAATGGAGCGCTGGCAGCCCCAATCCGCGATGGGAAGCGAAGCTGCCCTGCCACCCTGACACTGCAAATCGTCCTTTGAGCAGCAGCAGCAGCAGCAGCAGCAGCAGCAGCAGCGGGAGGCTCCGAGCGCAGCCCGGCCAGGTGACCGGGAACACGCCTACACCGGGCACCGGGGACGGCCCGGGGACAGCGGCTCCCCCGGGACACCGTGGGCTGCAGCTCCTGGGCAACCGGGGCATCACTTGGGGTACAAACCCCGGGGAATGATTTGGGGTGCGGCTCCCGGGGGATGGTTTGGGGAGCAGAGGCTCCTTTGGGATGCAGCTGCCGGAGGAGCAGGGGTTAATCTGGGGTGCAGCTCCCGGAGCAGAATTTGGGGTCGATTTGGGGATGCAAGCCCCGGGGGAGAATTTGGGGTGCAGGTCCCCGGGAAGAATTTGGGGGTTGGTTTAGGGTGCAAGTCTGGGCGGAGAATTTGGGGAGCGGCTCCCGGGGGGAGAACGGGGCTCCTTGGGGGACCGGGGCTCCTTCGGGGAGCGGCTCCCGGACCCTCTGGGGGCTCCCCGGCCCCACCGGGGGCTCCCCGGGCCGTGGCCCGCAGCATCCCCCGCTGACCGCGGCCCGGCCCCGGGCACACACCGGGCGCGTCCCCGCCGGGCGGCTCCGCCCGCAGCTTCTCCCTTTTCGCCTTTATTTCTTTTTTTTTTTTTTTTTCCCTCTGGAAGGGGGGGTGATTTAGGATTTCTTCCAGCGCCCGCTGCGCTCTGCAGGGCGGGACACAACTTTTCCCCCGTTTTTTCTTCTCAATTTGTATTTCTTACCCGGATTTTTTTGGGGGGGAAGGAGTGGGGGGGAAGGAGGGAGAGCGCGCGGCCGCAGCCCCCCGAGGAAGATGGGCGTATGGAAGGAAGAAATAAATAAACACGGCACCCGCCGGATCCGCATCCCGCCCCGGGAAGAACAATGCGGGCGGCGTGGAGAGGAAGCGTGGGGGGGTCCCGGGGGGGGGCCGGGGCTGAGGGGACGCGGCTCGGGGAGCCCGGGAGGCGGCGGGGCCGGCGGCGGAGGGCTGCCCGCGGCCCGCCGAGGGGTGGCACGGGAGCTGCGGGGGTCGGGCGGCCGGGCGGGGCGATTACCTGGGCACTGCGGAGCCGCCTCCCGCAGCCGGGCGTCCTCCGGCCGCTGGCGCCCGCCGCCCGGTCCCCCACACCGGCCCGCCGCCGCCCCGCCCCGCCCAGCGCTCCGGCCAATGGGCGCGGAGCGATCGGCGTGAGCGACGGGCACGAGAACCAATCAGACGGCGCCGTGCCCCGAATGATCCCGCCCCCTCTTCCCGCCGCTTGGCGCCCGTGGCACCACCCCGCCGGAGGAGGGCGGCGCGGGGGCGGGACGAGAGTCTGAGTGACAGCAGGCTTGACCAATAGAATCGAGGCACGGCGCTCCTTCTCACCAATAGGCAGGCGGCAGGGGTGGTGCCACTGGAGTTTTCAATTGAGTGGGCGTGGCCTGCGGCGGCCAATGAGAGGGCGCGGTCGGGAATTCAAACTGACAGGTGGGAGCGTGGCCGTTGGCACCGGACCGGGACGGGACCGGGACCGCGATCGGGATCGGGATCGCGACAGGATCGGGACAGGAGCGGGGCCGGGCTCCCACCCGCCATGTCCTCCAGCGGCTGCACCTTCGAGGACCGCTGCGTGAGCGTGCTGTGCTGCCGCTTCTGCCGCCAGGTGCTGAGCTCCCGGGGGATGAAGGCCGTGCTGCTGGCCGACACCGACACCGACCTCTACTCCACCGACGTCCCGCCCTCGGGGTAAGCGCCGGGAAGGGGGAAAAGGGTCCCAGCGGGGGACGGGGTCCTGTCAGCCCCGGGGTATCCCTCCAAATCCCGGTGTCACCGGGAGAACGGCCCCGCAGACACACGGTTATATGCTATCCATCCACGGCAGGATAGCAGAAAGGATGTCCCGTGCAGGGCAAATCCAAACTCCAATTTAATCCATCCCGAGGGATGACACAGGCTCAGCAGCCGCGGGAAGCTCCTCCCGCTCCATTCCGAGGCGAAGATTAGAATTTAAAATAAAGACCCGCAAACAGAACAAACCTGATCTGTCACTGCTGCCAGGACTCTCCCCAGCTCGGCTCGGCGCTGCTTTCCCATAGCCAGATTTGAATAGCAAGGAAATCAGGTTGTGAAATGACATGGTAATCAGAAAGTACGGGTTGGAGAGGAGATAAGGAATCAAAGGTTTGGGTTTAAACATCCCAGCCTCGGAGGTATTGTTCTGTCTCTGAGCTGGGGTTTGGCAGCAGCTCGGGTCCCTAATCAGGGCTCTGAGTGACAGTGCCACACTGAGCCCAGAGCCTCTGAGGACCAAGGCAAGCTCTGCTTTTTTGGGGCTGTTTGAAGAGGATTTTTGATACTCCTGCAAAAGCCACGTAGGTCTCTCATTAAAGTTTCCATCTGAGTAGGGCTGCGAGTCAAAAGGAGAAGGGAACCGTGTGGCCTGGGGAGGTTTAACCCACCCGGGGCCAATGGCAGCATCGCTTTGTGGTGACATCAAAGTCCATGACTGCCGGTGTCACCGGGGCTGTGACCGCCACAACCCTCGACTCGTGTCCATTTCCTTCCCCCAGAACTGTCGACTTCATCGGAAGCTGCTACTTCACCGAGATCTGCAAGTGCAAGCTGAAGAACATCGCCTGCCTCAAGTGGTGAGCGCACAGAGGGGTGGCACTGACGTGTCCCCCCATGTCCCCTCCTCGCTGCCACCTCCCGCAGCTCAGGGATGAAGGAACAGATTGTCTTCCTCCCCCCCTCAGTGCAAAATTTCACGCTGCTGGGCGGGGGAGAAAACTCAGCCCACCTCTCTCAAGGCTGCCAGGGTGATTTCTGTGCCAGTCCCCCGGTGGAGAGGTGACAGAAGCATTGTCAAGAGGCTCCTGGAAGCTTCTGTGCCACCTGCCCGGTGAAATGTCTGCCTCAACACCGAGATCTCTCTGTGAACGAGGCCCCAGCCAGGAGCAGTTACTCATCTGCTAATTAATGGAACATCCTCTTGGCAGATCGGGTTGTTGGGAGCAGATGGAACACGCCGTCGCTGAAGTTCTCCCAGTTCTTTTATCCTCCTTATTAATGCCTGATATTTAAGGGGGAAAACAACAGCTCCCAAACAGCTCGCAGTTTTCTGAGAGGGTTCTTTCAGCCCCTTTTGGTTGAGATTTTTTATACCTTTCTCAGATTTGAACAGCGGGGTGGGTTGTGACAGGGACACGATGTTTTGGGGTTTTAGAGGGAAGAAGAGAAATAGGAATATCAGAGTACATGAGAATGGATAAATGGTCTAGGAGAGTTGATAAAGGTCAATAATCTGGCCCAGATTATTGTGTGGCTCTTCCATCTCCATCCCTGAAGAGTCCAAGGCCAGGTTGGAGCACCCTGTGACAGTGGGAAATGTCCCTGCCCATGGCAGGGGGGAAAACTGGATGAGATTTAAGGTCCTTTCCAACCCAAACCATTCCATAATGTGAGTTTCCTCGCCCCTCCCTGCTGGTGCCCTCCTGTGCTGGTGTACAGGTGGATTTGGGGTGTGAGGAACTCCTCTGCTGGTTGGAACCTTCCAAAGGAAAAAAAACAAACACAGAAACCCACCAGCGTTTGTTGGTATGTAAACGAATCTGAGTTACACAATTTGGGTTACTAAACCCTTCCCTGCCTGCCAAAGATCTAAAACTCAGATATTCTGTAACTCCCAACAGATGTTCCCTAAATATTTAAGATACTTGTTTGACCCTGTTCCCTGCACTCCACCGAAACACCAGCGTTACATAACGCTCTGGGGCTGGCTCATTGGAGCTGGAAAAGACCCACCTTTTCCCCAGGCTCACTCTCTCCTTTGCCTTCCCAGCGGGAATGTTGTTGGCTACCATGTCATTTGTCCCTGCAAGCCCTGCCTCTTGTCCTGCAACAACGGCCACCTCTGGATGTTCCACAGCCAGGCCGTGCTTGGCATCAACAGGCTCGACCCTTCTGGTGAGGAGACACCAAATTCCTTCCCTTTTCCCTTAAAAAATCCCAATTCTCCCCATCCTAACCAAAGCACTGGGATTGAGGCTGACACGGGGAGGGATTGCTGCTCTTTTAGGAAACCAGAGAGAGGGCAGAGGCAGCTGGGAGGGAAAGTTTCAGTGTGGATTTCTCTTCACCTTCCCCTCCGCGGACAGAAGTCAGGGTTTTCTGCACCAGTATAATAAACACGGGTTTATTTATAGAGGCTGGGGATGGTTTTACTGCTCTGTCAAGCAGCTGTCAAGGGGCATCTCTATGGGGTGGTTTTTTTTTTTTGGGTGAGTCACTTTGTTGAGTTGTCACTTTGACCCTCCCCTGAGTCCTCCTGAGCTGGAATTGCAGCTCCTGCATCCTGGTGGGAGAGATGCCAAGTGTCTGGCAGGGTTGGAGCCTCAGGAATGCAAAGCTCCCTGCTAAAACCACCCTGCCCAAAGCCTGCAGTGTCACCTGCGCCTCACATGGATGCTGTGCACAAACAAATCGTTGGCAACACCTGCCCAAAGTGGTTATGTAAATATTTCTGTGGGCAGGGGATTTATCCTCTGACTTGGGCTGGAAAAAAAAATTAAATTAAACAACAACAACACTCCCAAGATCACTTTGAAGGAAGATAGAAAATAGATTTCTTCATCATGGACGTGACTTCCTGGGTTTTGCAGGGATTATTTTCTCTGAAAATAGACAGTTGTGCAACTTCAAAATAAGGTCACAATCCAAAAATACCTTTTTTTTTTTTTTTTTTTTTTTCTCCCCTCTCTCTTTTGTCTCCTTCCCACCAGGTGTGAACGTATTGCTCTGGGGCAACCTGCCAGATTTGGAGGAAAGCACAGAAGAAGACACGTCCTGCACCTCTGAGGAGGAATACATCAGATAAAAGTCACCTGCAGGATCTCCCCTCCACTCCTGGCCTGGCTGTTCGCTTTGGATTTATTTCATTTCACCTGATGGCCCACCACAGCTTAAACAACAGGGAAAAAAAACAAGAAATCTGGGGAAAAAAAAATTCCAAAAAAAAGGAATTCTTCTTGCTCTTTCCCTGTCACCTTCCCTGGACTGAATCTGCCTCCCCTGAGCAGATACACCTTGGAGATACAACCACAAAACACATTTACTGAGCTCTATTCTGCTTTCTATTCTTAACCCTCTGCAGCTGATAATCCTTCTTTTCTTCTTCCCCAAAGCACTTTTCACAGAGAAAAACCTCTCAGCTGGTTTCAGTTCAAAAAAAAAAAAAAATCAGGAATAATCAGCCAGGTCAGAGGAGCTCTGGAAGAGCCTCAAAGTTCTGCTGCTCTGGCTCAGTGATCTGTTCTTTGCAGCTTCTCTCTGCACCCCAGGGTGCTCCTAAATGTGCCCTGGGAAGCCTCTTAGAGCCTTTCCACCTTTATTTTTCAATACTTTCAGGATTCTGTTTCCACAGAGATCAAGTTCATGGTTTTTTTCACCCCCAATATAACCTAATTTCTGCAGTTTCTTAGTAGAAATTCAGGGCTGCACTGGAGTTTTTCCTCAGGGCAGCAATAAAACCCATCCTCTTTCATATACATATATATAAATTTTTTCCCCCCTCTCCAGAACAAAACTCACTCATGAAATTGGGTGTGTTTAGAGAAAGAAAAATAAGAAAAAAATCCCATCCCGAGGTGCACAGACAATCTGGTTCCTGTAGGTGATGAATTCAAAGCTCATTTTCTGAGTCGTTAACAAACCATGATGTCTCATTTCTGCACTGAGAGCTGTCCCCTTCAGCTACTCACCTGAAGGCCAGGAATAAAAAACTCCAGGTAAAATCATATCAGAGAACAGAGCACACTTTTAAATTGGGATTGATGCTGAATAAATCACTCTGGAGCCTCTTGTGATACTCCAAAGGGGCTCAATGAAGACAGAACTGAATTGTCTCCATGTTTTTACTGCTCATATAATTATTTCTTAATTAATGGTACTACCTCTTCTGCACCGTTTAAATGTATATTGGTGTATATTTGTGTGTGTCTTGTTTTGAATTCCTGTGTTGTGTCTGCCCAGGAAATAAAAGCTTTGGACTCTGGAGTCTTCAGGGCTGTCATAAATATGGATGTGCAATGATCTCAGATAATCAAAACAATGAAATAGCATCTTGGATTAAAAGAGTAGGATAATTAGGGTTTTAGTGTTAGGAATTTGTTTTAGGCAACCCAAAAAAATAAAATCACTTGAGGCTGACCAACCTGACAGTCTCAGTTAACCCTTTTACAACCCAATATCCCAATTTTTACCAGGTTCCTGTGATCCCTGCAGCACCAAGCTGCCAAGGTGACACCTCAAAAAAAAACCCGAACAATTCTTTTCCCAGCAGAATTCATGAGCTAAAAATAAATCTGATTGTTTTTGCATAAGCACCACCATGGTTCAGACATAATTGTGCCTGTTGCCAGCCCCAGCACTTGTCGTTTATAACCTTCACAGCTCTGAGTCAGCAGGGGCAGAGCTCCTCTCCCACGGGGGAAATTCCTCCCCACCGAGTCCAGAATTCTCTCCTCACTCCCCATCTGTCCACACAGAACTGGAAGTTCTACCACGAGTTGTGTAATTAAAGCAGCTCGCCTCATCAGCTGGAAATTAGGAGCGGGTTTTAAAGGAGTTCAGCCCTTCCCTAGTACAATAAAGGAGTTGTTGGAGGTGTTACACGCCAAGTGTGCAAACATCTCCTATTGCTCCAGCTGTCATCAATGTCACCAAGGTAATCCATCACGTCCGGGGCTGCTCCTTTCCGTCTGAAATTAAAATAAAAAACTGACTGAGCAGTTGGTGTTAAAGCCACAGCAGCTCATTCACAGAGCACCAAAGTCCGGGGCTCAAAAGTTTTGATTTTTCCAAGGATCATCACGGTTATGGACAGATTTAATCCCAAACTGGCACAAAAAAACCAGATCAATATTTCTAGAAACACTCCTAGGTCCTTCACCCTACCCAAAGCTGTGTTTGGAATAAACTCAGCTCAGGTCTCTGCTCTGTTTTCTCTCTGGTTTTTGGACACATAAAAGGCGTTGGAGCTCTGGAATGTTCTGTGGATCACCTGCAGGAGGTGGCTGCAAAGCCTCTGGTGTAAACCCACCCCAGGACAGGCAATGGAGATATCCAGGATGGAGAAACCAGCAGGAGAAACCAGCAGGATAAACCAGCAGGATGGATAAATTCAGCAGCAGGGCTGTGCTCAGGCTGCTCCAGGAGGAGCTGGGCAGAGGTTGATCCTTTTTGGGAAGGAATTCCCAGGGAAATTGGACGTGCTCTTTGCCGAGCTGAATCACAAGGCTGCAAAACCAGAACTGCATCCTAAAGCCTTTCCTTCTGCTCATCAAGGCACAGAGCAATTAAAGTGTCTCTAATCAGCCGTGGGTTCATTTAGGAGGGGCTGAACACCAGGCAAAAGGTCCCAAATTTGAGACTCCAGGTCAGGGCCAGGCTGTGGAGCGTCCTGGCAGATCCCTCTGTGCCCAGGGGCTCGTCCCTGTGCCACCCCAGAGCTCAGCCCAGCACATTTTAGCTTCTAGTGCCAGCCAGACTTGTGGGCTCAGGGTCACAGCCTGCTCTGGGTGCAGACACTCAGAGCTGCAGCTCCAAAAGGGGCTGATGGTGGCCAACCTCAATGTGATTTTTGATTTTTGTGTGGTCACTGTGTTATTGACAGCCAAATATTTTCTCCCTGCAGTGCACTGGAGGCATAAGTGAAAGTCAAAGCAAGACAAATTGATATCCCTTCTATATTAAATAAGATTTACCGGGAGAAAAAAAGCCCATTTAAATCTTCTTCCTTATTCCAGCACAGCCTAAAACCTCATGAGAACCTCACGTTTGTGTCCCCCCGTCCATGCCAGAGGGATTTACAGAGACAAACAGGAATTCTGCTGCCCCTGAGCTGCGGCCAAGTGCAGCTGCCAAGCAGCAGAGCGGCTGGGCAGGGCTGAGGGATCAGCCTGGGATGGAGCTCAGGGTGTGACCTCCATCAGCACAAACTGATCCGCCCAAAAACACCCCAAAAAACACCTGAAACACCCCCAATACACCAAAACATCCCAAAACTCACCTGAAACACCCCAAAACCCTAAAAATTGCCCCCAAACCCACCTGAAATACCGAAAACCACCCCGAAATCCACCTGAAACACCCCAAATACACCTGAAACACCCCAAAACCCACCTGAAACACCCCAAAACCTCTAAAAATCGCCCAAAATCACCCCCAAACCCACCTGAAATAGCAAAAACTACCCCAAAACCTCCTGAAATACCCAAAACACACACTCCCAAGTCCAACCTCAAAGCAGCCCAAATACACCAAAACATCCCAAAGCCCATCTGAAACACTCCAAAACCTCTAAAAATCACCCAAAATCACCCCCAAATCCACCTGAAATACCGAAAAACACCCCCAAATCCACCTGAAATGCCCTCAAAAAATACCCCCCAAACACCTCCAAATCCAACCTCAAAACACCCCAAATACTCCAAAACATCCCCAAACCCACCTGAAACACACCAAAACCCCAAAAATAGCCCAAAATCCCCCCAAAACCCACCTGCAATACCAAAACCCACCCCCAAACCCACCTGAAATACCCAAAGAATCCCCCCAAAGCACCTTAAAATCCACGTCATAACACCCCAAATACCCCAACACATCCCCCAAACCACCCGAAACACCCCGAAGAAAAGCTGGTCCTGGCTGTGCCGGGCACAGAGAGCTCCTGACACAACTTTCACAAGAGTTAAATTTGAAAGGGATTCACCTGATTTTGCCTCATCATCTGTGTCCCTCTCAGAGCCAACACCACGCCCCAGCACCAGGCAGCAGAAGGCTTTTAGGAACAATCCACGAGGGTTTTAGGAGCAAACCACGAGGGCACAGAACTCCCAGCCCTTTTCTCTGCACCTTTTGGGGGATTTCACCAGCGCTGCTTCTTCACCACCCCATTTATTTCATTTTAAACAGCAGGGATTTAATTCTGTGGCTCAGGCAGGCTTCGACAGGAGCGAGTCTGCTCTGGTTCCTGCAGAATGCACCCAGAGAAGCTCCCTCAGCCAGGATGGCGAGGGAAGAGCCAGGAGCTGCTGTGCCACAAGCTGCTTGGGATGTGAGCAGTGCCAGCCCTCCTTGGCCACGGTAAAAATAAAACCCCAAATCAGCCCTCAGCATGCCCCTTCCAACCCCAAATATTCCATCAAAGCCCATAGATTCCATCCAAATGGAATTGTTCAGTGCTCTGCTAAACTCAAGCCCTTTCAATTATTAAATTTTTTAATCTCTTCAGGGTTTTGAGCCATTCAGTGATCCCCTTGTAGGTGGGCACGGAGCAGGGGATGGGTTTGGACCCCCCACAACAACACTGAAGCTGCAATAATTTTTCCTCCCCAAAGCCACCGGGATCAGGGAATGGATTTGGTTAAAAGTGCAGATGGAAAGGCACAGTCACAGCCGAGGGGAGGTTGGGAAAGCTCCTGCACATTCAGTCTCCTATCCACTCATCTTTGATGAGAGCCCAAAATGTTGGGAAAAAAAAAAAAATAAAATAGAATGAAGCAATCTGCTCTTGTGCAAAGCCCACCACGAGACTTTCCACAGTGTTGCTCCATCCTTTCTTGACCCCGGGCTGGATGTGAGTTTTACTCTGCAAAATGGATTTTTACCCTGCTTCGAATTTTACCCAGAGTCCAAATTGCTTTCTTTGTAGCTGAGAATTTAAAATTCAGATGAATACATGGGTTTTTTTTTTTCTCCTCTCCCCTGCTAGCAGAAGGCAGCATTCCTAAGTGGCAGGAAGTCTTTATTCAGCAGAATACGTCCAATTTTTTAATTCCAGTCCTTATGGGAAATCAAAATTTAAAAACTGCTTAAAAGCAGCTGGCGCTGGCCTTGATAAGAAACCCTTTTTACTTCACTAACTGGATCGAATTTTGGTTTGATACAAACATGCAGCAGCCTGAATTGCTGCTTTCCTTTGCCACCCCCACGAGGGCACAAAAAAAAGCCCCTCCTGGGCCAACTGAGCTGCAAGTCAGGCACAAAACCCGCAGGATTTTATAAACCAGCACCTTCGGGAGAGCATCGGGGCTGTGATCACCCCTCCTGCTCCTCCAGGGCTCACAGGTGGGCACTGCTGGCTTGGGGACTAACTGCAGTGGGTTCTGCTGCCTTTAGTGGCATTAATTGCAGCAGGTACTGATGACTTTGGTATTAATTGCAGTGGGCACTGATGGTTTTGGCATTAATTGCAGCAGGTACTGGTGGCTTTGGCATTAATTGCAATGGACACTGATGGTTTTGGCATTAATTGCAGGAGGTACTCATGGCTTTGGCTTTGGCCCACTAATTGCAGTGGGCTCTGATGCCTTTAGTGGCATTAATTGCAGCAGGTACTGATGGTTTTGGCATTAATTGCAGTGGGCACTGGTGGCTTTGGCATTAACCGCAATGGACACTGATGGTTTTGGCATTAACCGCAATGGACACTGATGGTTTTGGCATTAATTGCAGCAGGTATTGATGGCTTTGGCATTAATTGCAATGGACACTGATGGTTTTGGCATTAATTGCAGTGGGCACTGGTGGCTTTGGCACTGGAGGTGGCCCTGGCCATGGCAGGGGTGGGATGAGATGATTTTTAAGAGGCCTTTTCCAACCCAAACCAGTCTGTGATCCTCCACTCTGAGCAGGACACCTGCACCTCTGCAGGGCAGGAGGAGGGTGAAGCACCCAAAAAGGGGCTGGGGGTGCAGCAAACCCAGACCTGTGCACATTCCCGGGGGATCCTGCACCTCCAGCACCTGGAGCTGCCACCAGGCCACGGAACCAGAGCCAACAGGATTGTGCTCCACAAACCTGCACCAGGAATGACCCCAGCAAACCCGGATTTATCACTCCAGTGAGGACAGGAAAGTTCCCCAACAGCACAGAGGGGTTTTAATTCTGTGCTGGCAGTGAAATAAAGACAGCAGGGGACAGCAGGAGCTCGCTATCCATGGGCAGAGAGGATGGGACACTGAGATCTGAAGGCATTCACCTTTAGGTTATAAGCAGCTTATCTCAGGCTGCTCCATATGTGGTCTCCTTGGGAACGGAGGCAGACGACAGTAAATCAGATGTGCCAGCCTCTGTCAGAAGTTCCAACCAGCCAAAAAACCATCAGCTGCCCTCCCAGGGCCAAGCCTGGAGTCACTCCCGAGGGCTCAGACACACCACATCAAAACTCCACCGCTGGAAACTCAAAATAATGCTCATCTCGTTCCTCTGCCCTCCTGCAGCCACGGGCTCCTGTCAGAACCTTCAGAAAAAGGCAAAATAATAATAATAAAAAAAAAAACAGAACAAAATCAACCTGGCATTTTGTGGGCACGGTTGCTGCACACATCAGGGCAGCATCTGCATATCGTGCCCAGTCAGCCACAAAAACAAACCAACCTCCTCTCCTCAGTCTGGGGCATGGAGGAGATTATTCTTGTCACAGTCTGAACAGGGAAAGGGGAAAAAAGAAAAGGCAATATATGGGTAAGAGTGGTGGTAGGAATAAAAACAGCTTGAGGAAAGGCAGCAAGAGCAGGGGATGAATGTTCTCAAAGTGCAGAAATCCTGCCAGACGCAGGGGGAAGGAATCCAGACATTTCACATGTCAGGAATAAAACCATCCCCACCAAAACCTCGGGTTTTTTTTAAACTGGTGAAAATTTCCCGACAGGTTCCAAAATGGGGGGGTTTTTTTGTGTGACCAGGAGAATGTCATGGCAGGAATCGTGGGGACAAAGGCCTTGGTTTTATTGATAGGGGGTCTGGGCAGGGAAAAGCAAAAGCAGAGGCATCAGTGAGCCCCATTTATCCCGAAATCCTGGCTCTGGTGGCAGCAGAAGCAGGTTGGGAGTTGGGCTGGGAGCAGAGCCAGTGTCAGGGCACGGTGTCACTCGTGGCCCAGCAGAGGAAAATGTCACCTTTTCCCAGGAGGAGCAGTCACCCTTTCCCCTGAACTTTGTGAATGGCTCAATCGATTAAAAAAAACCCCAAAGTAAAGCAGGTAACAGAGACCTGGCCACGGGCTGGCACCTGTGTGTCACAGGGACAGCAGTGACAGTCACTGGCCCCGGTGTGACATCCCCGGGCTGGCACAGACCCTTGGGCACTGAGTTTTGGGGCCACCTGAGTCACCTGAGTGTGACCTCAGGCAGCAGTGGTGCCCCTCTCCTGGACCCCAAAACTGCCCGGGACCCCAAAACTGCCTGGGACCCCTCCTCCTTCACTGCCAGCCCCCAAAACTGCCCGGAACCCCTTCAAACACTGCCAGACCCCAAAACTGCCTGTGATTCCACCCTATTCACTGCCAGACCCCAAAACTGCCCCAGCACTGCCCGTGTCCCCCTCCCCATTCACCAGCGGACCCCAGCACTGCCCGAGCCCCTTCCCCACTGTACTGCCCGTGCCCCTCAGTTGTCCCCGTGTCCCCCGGTTTTCCCCATGTCCCCCACACTGTCCCCTGTCCCCCACTGTCCCATGGCCCCCACACTGTCCCTGTGACCCCCACTGTCCATGTGACCCCCACACTGTCCCCATGTCCCCACACTGTCCCTGTGACTCCCATTCCCTGCCCGTGTCCCCCCCTGTCCCCACACTGTCCCCTGTCCCCCACACTGTCGATGTGACCCCACTGTCCCTGTGACCCCCATTCCCTGCCCGTATCCCCACACTGTCCCCGTGTTCCCCGCAGTGTCCCCCTGTCCCCCACTGTCCCCCCACTGTCCCCGTGTCCCCTGTCCCCAGCTCAGCCGTGCCCGCAGCGCCCCCTCCCGGCCTCATTAGAGCCTTTAATTACATTTCTTCCCTTTGTTTCTCTTCCTTTGCGGCGGGTTTTGTTTGGGGTTTTGGGGAGTTGAGTATTTTTCCCTACGAGGTGTGGTACAAACAGGGCCAGGTTTAATATTTAGTTGGATTTCTGCACCAAACAGCCCCGGGCCCTGACACTGCTCCCATCGGCCCATCCCGGTTTGGGGTTTCCATCTCCCCCTTCCTCCGGGAATCGCGGCTCAACCCTCCTGAGGTCATCCCCCATCAGCGAACTCAAAAATCAGGAGGGAAATAATCGGCAGAAATAGATCATTTAAAGCCTTTGCTGAAGTTTTCTTATCGGTATTTTCATTGAGGTTACAAAGGGTTTTTTTGCAGCTGACTTTGAACTTTGTGGCTGTGGAAAGCCCTTCACCAAACCAGATTTAAAACCCTGGTAAGTATAAAATATATTTTATATATATGTTTATATAAATATATATATACCCATATATATTTTAATATATTTAAAATACTGGTAAGCTCCATTATCTGTCCATCACTGGCCCAACTGAGCCAAGCCCTGGAGAGCCCAACCTCTGGAATTTGGCTTCCCATTGGCAAAGCCCCGCTCCAGGCGTTTGTGCTGGAGTTCAGGGGATGCTCACAGGCCTGCTCTCCTGCAGAAGTGGATAAAAAGGTGATGATAAAAGGATAAAAATGCCATTTAAATGCAATTAAAGAGCTCCTTTCCTACTTGGCTCCATAAAAAAGGAAGGAGCAGCTCTGGAGGGGTCACACAGGGGAAGCAGAGACAATCAAAGGCACAAAGGGATTTTAGAACACCCCAAAAGCAGCGTCCAGAATTGAAGAAGATTTCAGTGTGAGACCCCAGAGCAGCCCTGCCAGTGGCTCTCCTTCCCTCCACCAGCAGCAGAACTGAGCTGATTTCCCTTGACTGCTCACAGCCAGCCTGCCCGAAGCCAGGCAAAACCGGGCACACGAGGGCGAGGAGGAGATTTTCCGAGGCAGCAGAGTCAGCTCCTGTTTGTTCATCAACACTCAGGGAGCTTTAAACCTTCCCCAGCAGTGTCATTGCTGCTCTTTCTCTCTGCTGACACGCTCTGCTCTGCTCCTCTCCACGCTGAAAGACAAAACAATTAAAAAAAACCCCAAAAAACAATAAAATCCTACACGGAGCCTTACACAGGCTCCCAGCAGCGCACACTTTGCCGGGACTTATTAACCAGCTCCCAGCTTGTTCCCTGCATAATCGGTTTGCACTTCAAAGCCTCCGCCGGCAGACAGAGCTGAACGATGGTGTTCGACCCAATCATGCAGAAAATTCATTGGTTTGGGGGCAGGACGGTGGATATTGGTTGTCAAAAGTTGGGCTGTTTAGCGCTGGATGGGGTTTGGATGAGCAAATCCTCGTGCTCTGATGTTCTGGGCGTGGGGATATTTTTACGTGGGGAGAGAAGTGGAACCCCGCGGGGAAGGGTTCAGGAATGTCACAGTTATCCCTGGAGGAGCAGAGGGCTGGGCTGGTTCCTGATAAGGGCAGAGGGATTGCTCCCACACTTGGATTAATGCACATTTGCCAAATTAGACACAGATTGGGTCAGATATCAACAGATGCTAAAAAACCCAAAAAACAAAAAAAACCACCAGTGTTATAAAATGAGAGAATTCCAGGATGTTTGGGGTTACAAAGGACCTCAAAGCCCACCCAGTTCCACCCTGCCCAGGGCAGGGACACCTCCCACTGTCCCAGATTGTCCAACCTGGCCTTGGGCACTCCCAGGGATGGGGCAGCCACAGCTCCTCTGGGCAAAGCTGAAAATAATCCCTTTAAATCCCCCCACAAAGAGCTGCTCTGCACATCCAGCTGTGCCTGAGACATCTGGAAAAGGCGTCTGGAGGCCAAGGTTCCCGAGAGGTGATGAGAGGAGCTCGGGGATCTCTGAGCCTGGATCCTGTTCCTGCCAGATCAGCAGGAGGGAAAACAGCATCTGCCTCATCCCCTGATGCAGGTCACCCCAGGGAACGGCCCCTTGTCCCCACGTCTCTGGTTTCCACTGGGATAATCCTCTCCCAATTAGCTTTTGGAGGATTTCAGAATTAATTTAATTATTTTTAAGTCTCCCCATCGAGGCCGGCGGTGCCCCAGGAGCTGGGGGGACACGAGCGAGGCCTCACTCGGCTGAACACGAGGGGTTTAACAGCGATTTGCACATCTCAATCCAACACGGAGCTGTAAATCTGCCCCTGGCTGGGGCAGGGCTGGTTCTCACCTGCGTGTGACAACATCATCGGGGTTTTATCTCACCTCGGGCTGGGATTTGGTGTCCTGGAGGGATGGGAATCATCAGCTCCTGGTGCTGGCCCAAGCTCCCCAGATAGAATATCCAGAATATCCAGGCACAGAATATCCACTACAAACAGGGGTCTGAAGGGGCCAGGAAAAGGCAGAACCACACACAAAAAAAACCCATCCCATTTGGAGACAGAGCTGTGACTAGAATATGGAACATATACCCGGACATGGAAAATACACAATAAATACTATATAATATTATATATACTATACACAGTGTAGTATGGTATAGATATAATATTTATATATTTTATAGAGAGAGTTGGTCCGACATATCCCTGACCCTTCCCCTTTCCCCAGGCCTGATCCCACATGTCCCTAACACCTTCCCTTTCCTCAGAGCTGATACCACATATCCCTGACCCCGTCCCTTTCTCCCAGGGCTGGTCCCACAGTTTCCAACCCCTTCCCTTTTCCCAGAGCTGATACCACATATCCCTGACTCTTTTCCCCAGGGCTGGCCCCACACGTTCCTGCCTCTGACCCCACATTTCCATCCCCAGCCCTCTCCCCAGGGTTGACCCCACAGTTTCCATCCCTCTCCCCAGGGCTGACCCCGCAGTTTCCATCCCTCTCCCCAGGGCTGACCCCGCAGTTTCCAGTCCCTGACCCCACATTTCCATCCCCAGCCCTCTCCCCAGGGCTGACCCCACATTTCCATCCCCAGCCCTCTCCCCAGGGCTGACCCCGCAGTTTCCTGACCCCACATTTCCATCCCCAGCCCTCTCCCCAGGGCTGACCCCACAGTTTCCATCCCCATCCCTCTCCCCAGGGCTGACCCCACAGTTTCCATCCCTCTCCCCAGGGCTGACCCCGCAGTTTCCTGACCCCACATTTCCATCCCCAGCCCTCTCCCCCGTTTCCCCCGGGCTCTGGTGCCCCGCAGGACGCGCTGTGTCCCCGCTGTACTTTGTCCCCGTGCGCTGGGACACCTCGGGCGGACAGGGGATGAAGGAGCATTGGGTGTCCTCCGCAGAGCCTCCAGCGCCTGTTCCACCCGCGGGGCAGCGCACACGGGAGCGGAGCGAGGGTTTGGAGGATTAACTCCTCCCGCTCTCCCCAAAGGACAAGGCTGCGGGGGCCGGGGGGCAGCAGGGAAAGGCTCCCCACGTCCGTGCCCATTTCCAGCCAAAATCCTGCCACAGCGGCTCGGGGGGGCAGGGGACGAGCTTTGGGAGGTCTCGGCTCTCCCCAAAACCACCGGGGGGCTGCAGCCCCCGCTCCCTCCGGGGAGATCCCCTCGCCCAGAACACATCTGGAGCAGGGTTTTTGGGGGGTGCTCCACATCTGGAACCTCCAGCCCGGCAAATCCCTGCCACGGCAGCATCATCAGAGCCAGGGAATCATCCCCGGAGAGGCGAGAATCCGGCCCCAAAGGCAGGGAACAGCCCGGGGCCGCGGCTCTCTGCGCAGCCCAGGCAGCAGCCACAGCATCAGGGCTCTGTTTCCAAGGAGATTTTCACACACCCTGATGGGGAGGAAAAAAATAAAATAAAATAAAATAAAATAAAACCATTTCGTTCGAGCTGAAGGCAGCGATTCCGCTCCTCGTCTCTTGGAGCTAAACTAGGAGTGGAACTACGATAATGAGTGTTCATTTGGCTCGTTTTGTGCTGTTCTCTACGGGATAAAAAGGGGCGAGAAAAGCAAAGGAGTTGCTCAAATGGCTGAAGCGAAGCGGCGCTTTGATGACCAAACCTCGACTCTGTGAATTTGTCTCTCAGCACCCCAAAGTCCCTTGGCTTGGCACCCCGAAAAACCCCGGGATAAATTATAAAAATAATCGGCGGGTGTGGGATTCCCAGTGTTTTAATTATTTAATAAACACCGCATTTATTAACGCTGCAGTATTTTAAATTCTTGGAATTATTTAATAAAAGCTGCACTGCGGCTGCCAAATTTCGCAGTGTTTTTTTTTTTCCCTGGGCTCGACCCTCAAACAGGCGAGAACAAACCTCTCATCAGCGAGCCTTGAACTTAGTTGGGATTCCTGCCGAGGTTTTCCCCACCATCCATCATCCCCTAATAAACCTGGCCCCGGAGCTGCTGCTCCGCTCCTCTGCCGGCGCTGATTGATGCCTCTCGTACCTGCGGGCTGATGGGCGCTGGATAACCCCGGGATTTCCATCAGGGAAGGTGCGAAGGGGACGAGGAGCGGGGCTGAGGTCACGGCAAGGTCCTAATTCACTTCTCCCCTGTACTGAGATATTCGATTAATTCGTGGTTTAAACCCCGTGCCCTCTTTTGTCTGCGCAGAGAGGAGGGAGGTTCTCATCCCACTCCAACATCCCAATTCCCACTGGGATTAGCCCAATTCCAGGATTCCTGAAGCATCCCGAGCTGCCCGTGGGGCTCAGCTCTGCCAGATTCATCCCCACCCTCAGGACCAGGAGCCCTCCCTGCCACCAGCTCCAATTCCCCAGCCAGGATTTATGAAAAACATCCCAAACCCATCTCTGCAGGCTGAGGGCCTGTAAAAACCTCATGCAAAACAAATCCGATTTTTTCCCCACTGCTTAAAGCAATTTAAAGCACCTAAAGGGTTTTCCAGCCTGGCCACGTTGTCACTGTACCTGGCTGGGAATTCTGTCCCAGGTGGATTTTCCTTGCCCCCTCTGCATTTCCACACCACCGCGAACACACACAAATTTCCCCCGCAGCAGAGGACAGGAAAAAAACCCATTTGTTTCCAGCCTTGAAATGCAATTTTAGTTGCTGCTTTCTCTCTTTTTTTTCTTTCTTTATTTTTTTTTATTATTACTATTATTGATTTTAAGGTTGTAAAGCTCTGGCCGTGTCTGGGTTTTTAAATGCTGATGACGGTAACAGCGAAAGGAGATGAGGGAGCGAGGGGAGGAAATTGAAGCATTTCACAGCTACCGAAATCTTTAACCATCTCCGGCTGCACAAGGAAACCAGCGGGGACAGCTTAAGGATGACAAACAAGTCATTTGCCATCCTGAGCGCCCGTGGCTCCAGTTTTACCTCTGGCTTGGAGCAGGTTCGCACACCCAGTAAAAAGAGAAGGGGAAAAGTGAACTCTGATGGAGTTATCGGCTGCAGTAACAGGGATTTGGGGTTGTTTTATTCCACAGAAAGCTCCTGGTGCTCTCTTTTCCAGCCTGGGAGGGTTTTCTGGATCACCACAGACCATACCCAGGCCCAGGAGGCTCCAAACCCCACCGCTGTGGGGTCAGGGGGGTTTCACCTCTGATTCTGGGGATGATTCGGGGAGATTTGGGGTTTTTGAGTGCCCAGAGCTGTCCCAAACATTGAGGAGGGATGTTTAAACCCCTCCAGCTCAATATTCCAGGAAACATTTTTGAGCCCTGAGCCTTTAAAACGCAGCTCTCTGCCACGACTCCCGTCAGCTCCTGTTGTTCTGCTCGCCGATTTTCACAGCTTTCCATGAAAATTCTCCTTCTGCCCGGCAGAGCCCCCGCTCCGGGGCGCTCCCCATGTGCTCAGCAGATTTATTTGTGCTCGCGAATATTAATAAGGAGCAGGGCTTTTAATTAAGTGGAAAAAACCCAGGGGGAGGAAAGGGTGAGGCTGGAAAAGGTGAAGCTGGAAAAGGTTTCACTCCTGGTTTTAGATGCTGGAAGCTCCTCTTCAGTTCCAGCTGAACATTTAGAGGCAGTTTAACATTTTTGGGGGTATTTTCTGAGGTTTTAGAATGGACTAGGGCTGGTTTGAACCCTTTTGGATTCATTCCCTGATCCATGACCGCCCTGCAGGGAAATTTGTTTTCCCCCAGACAAGACACCACGAAGTGACTTTCCCGAGAGCCCTTCACAAAACACCGCAAACCACAAACAAAAATTAAAATGGCATCACGTTTTCAGCCTCCAAACCGTCCAAATTTGAGGGGAACAAAAGGACAAAAGCCAGGCCAACAACAAGAGCAAGCTGGGCTTGGAAATCTCAGCAGTTTTTATTTTCGGGAGGTGGAAGAGGGAACACATTTATGGCTTCATTTGACAGAGAGCTGGCATTTAACCCAACAGGAGGCACCAGGGATACAAATTCAACCCAACAGGAGATCCCAGGAATTCCCAGCCCTCGTTAGTGCCCGCAGCCTTTCCCAGGAGACAACCCCGGGATGCTCCCGAGCAATCCCAACACCATTAATTTTATGGCCTCTGAACCAGCCCAAAAATGCCCAAATCTGACTTTTCCTGACCTGAGCCCCAGAAAACATTTTGGTGATTAAATGCTGAAGACAGCCCAAGCCTGCTCCGTGCTGTCAGCAATAAAATTGAACAGCATCACACGCCACAAATGAAATATTTGTGTGCAGAAGGAGGCTGGAGCTGCACATAAACCGCAGCCAGCACATTTTATTTCTTTAACCAGCATTAAACTACCCACAAAAACAAAGTGACCAGGTGCTGTGCCAGATGATTTAACAGTCACACAACCTCTGCCTGGGCTGGCCAGGAGGAGCACGAGGTGCCAGCTGTAACAGGAGCAGAATTTCTGTGCTGGGCTTTGAGCCAAAGGTGCCAAAAACGAGCAGTGTGCTGCTTTGTTATCCTGATAAACAGAATTTAGGGGCTTAGAAATGCAGTGAGGTGGTCCCTGTGCAGGGAAAGGGAATGGTCCCAGCAGGTTTCACCCCATTTCAGGGCTCACCCCACAGCAGGAATGTCCAGGGGCTGAAGTTTATCTCAACTCTAGGCACAAAAATAAAATGCATTGCCCAAAAGCTGCGGGGTTTTCCTCATCCCACAGCTCCTCCAGCCTCTGCTGGTTTAGGGGGAACAGCCTGAACTGGGCCCACACTGGGCTGGGCATCACTCACCTGGAGGAAATCCCAGCCCTGGTGCTGCTGAGGCCCAGGGGCTGCCTCAAAACCTTCAGCAAACCCACCAGGGAAAATGAGTTTGTTTTCCATTCCACCTGCTCAGAAAGAAAATAAAATTCATTCCTGTGGTGACATCTCTCCCCCTAAAGAAAACTGAATTTTCAGGTTCCAAGAATGGTTTAGTTGTGAATTAGCTCCGTTTTCCTCTAAACACGCTTGGAAAAGAATTCTCCTTGTAACTAAACTCAGGGAAATCCGGAGTAAAAGCTCTGACTTGCATGGGATTTCCTTCCAAATCCAAGATACGCCAGGGGAAAAAAAAAAAAAAAAAAAAAACAAAAAACAAAAAACAAAAAAAAAAAAAAAAAAAAAACCACAAAACCTTTGCCCTCAAAACCCTCTCAGTGTTTCCTTCTCTCTGCCTTCATCTCAGCTTTTCACTGCTTTATAAGGTGATTTTTTTTTTTTTTTTGCATTGCCCTCTATTAATCTTCCTGAAAATTCAGACAGCTGATCACAAACACAGCAAATTCCATTACCCACCAAAACCCTCCCCACCCACACCTCCACCAGACACTCACTGATGGGTATTTTATATCCACAGGGCCTCGTAAGGATGAATGTCTTTTAATTAGACACAAACTGAGCTCATTTAGGGTTATTAGAGGCGATCTGTAAATTTATTCAGCAAATAAGAGCTTTTTTAAATGGGGAATTTCCCTGGAATTTCAGCAGCTCTGGAGGCAGAGAAGCAGAACCGTGTCCAGCACACACCAGGTGGGACAAAGGTGATTTTTGGATCACTGCTGGCATCTTTTCCCCATAAAAAAATGAAACAAAAAGGGCTGAAAATAGATGAATTTAATTTCTTTTTGCCATGATTTAGCAGTGGGGGAAAACAAAGCCTGGATGTTGGCAGACAGAGGTGGAATTGGGTGAACACTCAGTCACAAATGGCTTTGCAATCACGCCCCTGTGGGAAGAGGCCTCCCAAAAAAAGCTGGGAAGGGAAGATGAGGAGGGGCCCAAACTCCCAGGAAGGTGAGATCCAAATTCCTTTCAGCTCCAGACTAACCTGCATTTTCCCCACTGGAAAAATAATAATTAAAAAAATCCCCATTGGAAAAAAATAAAATAAAATGCAATAAAAATAAAATAAAGTAAAAATGCAATAAAATAAAATAAAGTAAAATAAAGTAAAATAGAATAAAGTAAAATAAAATAAAGTCAAAATAAAATAAAATAAAGTCAAAATAAAATAAAGTAAAAATAAAATAAAATAAAATAAAATATCCACCTTTTCCCCACCATTTGCTGTGCCCTCATGGCAGTGTGCAGCCCCTTTCCCTCAGCTCTCAGCCAGCCTTGCACAGAATCTGGGACACCTCCAGCTCCCTTCTCCCCGCCGCTTTTGCTTTTCCGATGGATTTTTTTTTTGGGGGAAAAAAAAAAAAAAAAAAAAAAAAAAAAAAAAAAAAAAAAACACCAGCACCACCAAAAAAACGGGACAAATGCTGGGCAGCAGCTCCCTCCCCATCCTCGGGGTGTTTTTGATGTCTTTGTGCCAGAGGGAGGAGAAGAGCGGAGCCGAGGCTGCAGCCGCGTGTCGGGGACGGTCCCGCGGAGCAGCACGGGGACAGCGGGGCACAGCAGGGGCGGCGGGGACGAGAAATTAATGATGCTCGCCGAGGTTTGGCCGCGGGGACAATAAATAAATGATGTTGGCAGAGGTTTGGCCGCCGGGCTGAGGCTCAGCTGCACAACCCGGGGCACGTCTGGCTCCTGCTGGGGGACCCGAGCCCCCCCCGGCCCAGCGGGATTTGGGGGCTCTGATGGGTGAGGATGCTGCAAACCGAGGGCAGGTTGTCCCCCAGCGGCTGGGGGGACACGGGGGACAAGCGCAGGAGGATGTAATCCTTTGGGAATCTCATTCGGGTCCAATTCCGCTGTCAAACGCAGAGGTGGGAGAGCTGCGGAGGGGATCAGAGCTCACAGGGAGGGGACAGCAGAGCGGGGACACAGGGGGGTGTGAAACCCTATCTGGGGACACCGGGGGGTGTAAAACCCATCCTGGGGACACTGAGGGGTGTAAAACCCATCCTGGGGACACTGGGGGGTGTAAAACCCATCCTGGGGAAACCGGGGGGTGTGAAACCCTGCCTGGGGACACCGCGGGGTGTGAAACCCATCCTGGGGAAACCGGGGGGTGTAAAACCCAACCTGGGGAAACCGGGGGCCATAAAACCCTGCTCGGGGACACCGAGGGGGTGTAAAACCCATCCTGGGGACACCGGGGGGTGTAAAACCCATCCTGGGGACACCGGGGGGTGTGAAACCCAACCTGGGGACACCGAGGGGTGTAAAACCCATCCTGGGGACACCGGGGGGTGTGAAACCCATCCTGGGGACACCGGGGGGTGTAAAACCCATCCTGGGGACACCGGGGGGTGTGAAACCCATCCCGAGGATAATGGGGAGTGTAAAACCCATCCTGGGGACACCGGGGGGTGTGAAACCCTGCCTGGGGACACACACGGGGACACCGGGGGGTGTAAAACCCATCCTGGGGACACCGGGGGGTGTAAAAACCCATCCCGAGGATAATGGGGAGGGACCTGTCCGGGTATAAAACCCAGCCTGGGGACACAACCGGGACATCGGGGAGGGACCAGCCGGGCTATAAAACCCAGCCCCGGTGACACCGAGCGCCGCCAGCGCTCCCCGTGGAGACGGCGCTGGGACACGCTCCGCTGGCTGCTCTCGCCGGGATGAAGAAGCCGGAGGGATGAAGCCTCTCTAGCCGTTTCTGCTGCTCTTAAGGAGGATTTCCCTTTCCCCACTCGGATTTACCTGCGCAGGGGATGCACAAGGCGAGCGGTGCAGGGAGAAAGAGGGATTTGGGAAGGTTTTGTGGGAAGGAGAGAAGTACCAGGGGCTGAAACGGGGATTTGGGAATGCTCAGTGTAAAAAGGAGAAGTACTAAGGGCTGAAACAGGGATCTGGGAATATTCAGTGTAGAAAAGAGAAGTTTCAAGGGCTGAACCAGGGGCTCTTGCACCTCCGTGCTCCACAGGAACATCTTCAGCCCAGGCAGGGAGGGGATTCCAGCTCTGTGATGCAGGGTTAGTGTGACAGGTAGGTGACAACCCACCCTGGTGCTGGGGACTGGCAGGCACCCCCAGCCTGGGCCACAGGAGCTGGAGCTCAGGAGGACACAAGGAAGGGGACAACAGGACATCAGAGCTTGGA
The DNA here is from genome assembly GCF_009819655.1 of Sylvia atricapilla. Lineage (NCBI taxonomy): Eukaryota > Metazoa > Chordata > Aves > Passeriformes > Sylviidae > Sylvia > Sylvia atricapilla. Next base: position 1,569,476 of record NC_089164.1, read on the forward strand.
GCTGTGCGCTCCTGCAGAGCGTCCTGGAGGGATGGAGCCAGGCTGGGGCTGGAACATCTCCCAGCAGAGCTCACCTGGGCGCGGCCAGGACCTGCTGAGGCCACCTGGGGACCCCAACCTGACGGTGCTGCACACGCGGGACGAGGAGCTGGCCAAGGCCGAGGTCGGGGTGCTGGGCACCATCCTGGCCGTGGCCACCCTGGGCAACCTGGGCGTGCTGCTGGCCGTGTACCGCCTGAGGAGGAAGATGAGCCGCATGCACCTCTTCATCCTCCACCTGGGCCTGACCGACCTGGGCGTGGCCCTGTTCCAGGTGCTGCCGCAGCTCCTCTGGAAGGTCACCTACCGCTTCCTGGGGCCCGACGCTCTCTGCAGGGCCGTCAAGTACCTGCAGGTGCTCAGCATGTTCTCCTCCACCTACATGCTGATGGTGATGACCCTGGACCGCTACCTGGCCGTGTGTCACCCGCTGCAGTCGCTGCGGCAGCCCGGCCGCCAGGCCTACGCCATGATCGGGGCCACGTGGCTGCTCAGCTGCCTGCTCAGCCTGCCCCAGGTCTTCATCTTCTCCCTGAGGGAGGTGAGGCCGGGCTCGGGGGTGCTGGACTGCTGGGCGGATTTCGGCTCGCCGTGGGCAGCGCGGGCCTACGTCACCTGGACGGCGCTGTGCGTCTTCGTGCTGCCCGTGGCCGTGCTGGCCGTCTGCTACAGCCTCATCTGCCACGAGATCTGCAGGAACCTCAAGGGCAAGACGCAGGGGGGCACGGGGGCAGCCCCCAGCCCCGCGGGGAACGGGATGGGGACGGGCAAGGGCGGGCAGCCCTCCAGGGTGAGCAGCGTGCGCACCATCTCCCGCGCCAAGATCCGCACGGTGAAGATGACTTTTGTCATCGTGGCCGCCTACGTCACCTGCTGGGCGCCCTTCTTCAGCGTGCAGATGTGGTCGGTGTGGGACGACGACGCTCCTGATGATGGTGAGTGTTGGAGCCCCACGGGTCGGGAATTTCGGGCTGTTTTAGGCTTTGCTGACGGGCGCTGACCCCGCCGAAAAAACGCCACATCCAACTGCGACCTTAGAAAAGGCTTCCCAAATAACGCTGGGGCTGTGGGTGTGCGGTTTGAACAGAAATGTGTAACACCACACGGGGCAAAACTTACAATTTGAGGGTTTAGAATGTAGTAATATACATCTATATAAAAAGCAAGATATAGGGTTTATTTATATATATTATATATATATATATAAAGCATGATATGATGTATATATATCATATATTATATATATGAGAGATATATATATGTAATATATATATAAAGCAAGACATAGAGTTTTTATATATCTAGTATTTATATATAAAAAGCAAGATAAAATGTATTTATATAACATACATATTATATATATGACATATACTATATATAGTTTATTTATATAGATATAAAGCAAGATATTATTTATATAATATATATAATATACTATATATAGTAATAAATATATATAAAGCAAGATATGGGGTTTATATATGTATAAATATATATAACATATATATATGAAGTAAGATATAAGTTTTAGGGTGGAGGCTGAGTCCTTCACTGAAATTAAGTTATGTGGAATGTTTTTCCCTGTAAATCTCCAGTAGCTTTGCTCACAGCACAAGGGGCTTCACCCAGCATTGACCAAGTCCTCTGGGAGGTGCTTTGGGCAGCAAAGAGGCCGAAGGAAAAGCCCAGAAGCTGCTGTGTCACACCTCTCAGAGGATGTGCACCTTCCCACCTCCGAGCCTGGTCCTGCCGAGTTGCCAGCCCCCAGGGATGAGAGCCAGGAGAGCCCCAGGCGCTGCCCAGCCCCGGGAGGTGTCACCTCTCTCTCTTTTCCCTTGCCAGAGTCCACCGACGTGGCTTTCAGCATCACCATGCTGCTGGCCAGCCTCAGCAGCTGCTGCAACCCCTGGATCTACCTGTTCTTCAGCGGGCACCTGCTGCAGGGCTGCGGGCGCTGCCGGGGCCGGCGCGGGGCGGCGCTGGGCAGACACAACTCCGCCGGGAGCCTGGGCAGCCGGAGAACCACCGTCCTGAGCCACGGGCCCCGCGCCGGGCTGGCGCTGCGCCGGGACAGCGCCGCCGAGCTGCGGCCGCCCGCCCACGAGGCCGTCACAGAGTCCGCCACGCTCTGAGGCTGCGGCGGGGCAGCTGTGACACCGCCAGGTGTCACAGCGCCAGGTGTGACACTGACACCGCCAGGTGTGACACTGATACTGCCAGGTGTGACACTGACACCGCCAGGTGTGACACTGCCGGGTGTGACAGCGCCAGGTGTGACAGCGACTGATGTGACACTGACACTGCCGGGTGTGACACTGACACCGCCAGGTGTGACAGCGCCAGGTGTGACACCGACTGATGTGACACTGACACTGCCAGGTGTGACACTGCCGGGTGTGACACTGCCGGGTGTGACATCGCCAGGTGTGACAGCGCCAGGTGTGACAGCGCCAGGTGTGACACTGCCGGGTGTGACACTGACACCGCCAGGTGTGACAGCGCCAGGTGTGACAGCGCCAGGTTTGACAGCGACTGATGTGACACTGCCACTGCCAGGTGTGACACTGCCGGGTGTGACACTGATACTGCCAGGTGTGACAGCGCCAGGTGTGACAGCGCCAGGTTTGACAGCGACTGATGTGACACTGCCACTGCCAGGTGTGACACTGCCGGGTGTGACACTGACACCGCCAGGTGTGACAGCGCCAGGTGTGACAGCGCCAGGTTTGACAGCGACTGATGTGACACTGCCACTGCCAGGTGTGACACTGCCGGGTGTGACACTGATACTGCCAGGTGTGACACCGATACTGCCAGGTGTGACACCGACTGATGTGACACTGACACCGCCAGGTGTGACAGCGCCAGGTGTGACACTGACACTCCCACGTGTGACACTGACACTCCCAGGTGTGACAGCGCTACATGTGACATCGCTAGATGTGACACTGCTAGGTGTGACAGCGCGGGGTGTGACACTGCCAAGTGTGACACTGCCAAGTGTGACACTGCCGGGTGTGACACTGCCGGGTGTGACACTGCCGGGTATGACACTGACACCGCCAGGTGTGACAGCGCCAGGTGTGACAGCGCCAGGTGTGACACTGACACTGCCAGGTGTGACACTGCCGGGTGTGACAGCGCCAGGTGTGATAGTGCCAGGTGTGACATCACCAGGTGTGCCATCATCAGGTGTGACATCGCTAGGTGTGACACCGACTGATGTGACACTGACACTGCCAGGTGTGACACCACCAGGTGTGACACCGACTGATGTGACACCGACTGATGTGACACCCAGATGTGGCACAGCCAAATGTGACACTGCCCAGTGTAACATCGACTGATGTGACACGGCCAAGTGTGACACCGCCAGGTGTGACACTGACACTGCCAGGTGTGACATCGACTGATGTGACACCGCCAGTGTGACACCGACCGATGTGACACCGCGGCCGGTGTGGCACCGCCCGCCCTGTGGCTGCAGAGCGCGGCTCTCCCCACCTGGTGGCACCGCGTTTTTGCAGAAATCGCTGTGTTTTGGCCCAGAAAAGCGTCGCCGCCCGCCGTGTCCTCGCTGCCGCCCACACCGCGGGCGCTGTGACCGACAGAGCCGCTCCGGCCGCTGCCTGACCGCGGCACCCACCGCCCGGAGTGTCCGGGGGAACCTCCGGCTGCCTCGGGAACTGCGGATCTGCATCCTCCGGGAAATGGGATCCTGAATCCTCCGGGAAATGGGATCCCGAATCCTCCGGGAAATGGGATCCCGAATCCTCCGGGAAATGGGATCCTGAATCCTCCGGGAAATGGGATCTGCATCCTCCGGGAAATGGGATCCTGAATCCTCCCGGAAAGAATCCTGCATCCTCCAGGGTGGGATCCTGAATCCTCCGGGATGGGATCTGCATCCTCCGGGAACTGGAGATCCTGAATCCTCCGGGACGGGACCCTGCATCCTTCGGCAGATGATGCTGCATCCGCGAATTCCTCCCGGCGGGGCAGGAGTCTGGCGTTCCCAGCAGAGCAGCCGGAGCACGGCAGGCGGCACCGCGGCTCCATCTGCTCCAGAACTCGCCGCCGCTTCCTCCTCCCGGCCCCTGCGCTGGGCCAGCGGACAGCGGGGACAGCGCTCCTGTGGCCTGCCGCTGTCCCCTGTCACCTCCCCCGGGGCAGCGGCGTCCCGTCGTGCTGGGCACAGCTGTCCCGCCCCACGCTGTGCCCGCTGGAGTGTCCCAAATGTGTCACCGGCCTGGCCCTGCCCCAGCTCGTCCCGATCCCCCCCGTGCCCTCCTCCCATCAGCTTCGCCCCCAGCCCCAGCCCCAGCTCAGCATCTGCTGCAGCACCAACATCTGCCGCAGCCCAGCCACAGCTGCTCCCACACCGCTGCTCTTTTTGGATGATTTGGGGCTGATACATAAAGCAAGATGAAGGGTTTAGGGTGTAGGCTGAGTCCTGTTGCACCTTCTTCTTCAAGAGTCTGGATGGGATTTTGTAATTGGATAGAAGAGTTCACACTGTGGGCCACAGGTTACTGGGTTAAAAGTAAAAATAATTGAGGTGTCATATCTTAATTGGACAGTTTATCCTTAAAAAGGCCTTGGAGAGAAAGAGTTAGGGGCCTGGAGAGACCGACCCCAGCACCCGGAGCGGGGACAAAGCAGGGAAAACAAAAGGTGGGAGACAGGATGAGGGAAAAGCCAGCAGAAAAAAACTGTATTTAAAAGGATTTTATGAGGCTGATGAGCAAAGCAACATCACTGAGAGGAGCTGCCAGGCAGTTCAGGGGAAATTTTGGGGATCACTGCCTCTCCTTCCCTGAGGTGCCCTTTTGGAGAGGCGATGGGGGGAGATGTTTCTTTTGCTCTCACAGTGACACAGAAGTGGGGAGCTGGTCGCAGCCTGCCTGGGAGGAGCCAGCGCCCAAGAACAGTGCTGCCTTTAAGGGAAACACCAAGGAAACGGCGCCTGCAGGGCCAGGGTGGCACAAGTGGTGCAGCCCGTGCCAGGCAGTGCCCCAGGGACAGGGGACAGTGCCAGCTGTGCAGCTGCTGGGGGCCCTGGGCACCCTGGGGTGACAGTTCCACATCAGTGTCACAGCTCCACATCAGTGTCACAGCACCACATCAGTGTCACAGCTTTACATCAGTGTCACAGCTCCACATCAGTGTCACAGCTTCACGTCATTGTCACAGCTCCACACCAGGGTCACAGCTCCACACCAGGGTCACAGCTTCACATCATTGTCACAGCTTCAAATCATTGTCACAGCTCCACATCATTGTCACAGCTCCACGTCATTGTCACAGCTTCACCTCGGTGTACTCCACACCCTTGGATGCCCTGGGGCTGGAGAAGGGCCAGAAATGTGTTTTCCTCTTCTTTGGGTCCACGTTGACATAATCCAGCCCCGTCTTCTCGTTCTCGTAGCCCAGGGCAGAGCCCTGCCCGTGGCCTTTCCCCGGGAACACCAGCGATGTGTAATTGATGTTTTCCTCGGAGCCACGGCCCTGCAGGGGCACAGTGAACCCCAGGTCAGGCCCCCAGCACCCACCCAGGAGCCTCTGCCCTCAAACCCGTGCGCCAGTTCAGGGAATCATGGAATGGGTTGGGTTGGAAGGGACTTTAAACCTCACCCCGTCCCCCTGCCATGGCAGGGACACCTCCCACTGTCCCAGGCTGCTGCAACCCCCATCCAGCCTGGCCTTGGACATTCCAGGGATCCAGGGGCAGCCACAGCTTCTCTGGGCACCCTGTGCCAGGGCCTGCCCACCCTCAGAGAGAAGATTTTGTTCCCTAATTTTCCTTGAGTGCCCAGGGATGCTTCCCTCTGAGTGGGGGACACTGGAACGCTGCGTGTGACAGGGAACAACAACAGCCCCAGCCCTTATTTATGGAATTTTGGTGTGGTTTGATGGGTTTTGCCCTTCCTGATGGTGCTCTGGGGGTCTCGAGGTGGACACAGCACCAGGTGGGCTGGGGATGGTTTTACCTGTGGTTCCTGAGGGCAGGAAGGGTTGTCCCCTGAGTCCTCTGAGTCCTCCGAGGTGTCTGAGGATGTGTCACTGCTCTCTTAAAAACAGGGAACATTTACCACCCCAGCACTTCCCAGAGGGTTAAAGGGGGAAAAAATGGATCAAGGGAGAAAAAGCCAACAGGAGTGAGAATTCCAACCCACAAAGCCTCAGTTTGATCTCTGGGGAAAACGGGGCCGGGAGAGCGATGGGAAGAGGAGGCAGCTCACCCCCGGGGTGTCCACAGCTGGTCAGGACAGGACATCACACAAATTCCACCCCGAGATTCCCACCCCTGTGCCAGGACACCGCCCTGGTGCTGCGGGAGCCCCTTACCTGCGTAGGCTGGGGCTGGGGTTTGTGTCCCAGGATTTTGTGCCCCGGGTTTTGGTGCTTTGTCCCCTCCTGGTGACAGGGCTGGAGCTGGGCTGGGACCCTCCCCAGGGCTGCTGCTGGCCTGCATCCCGCAGGAATGTTGGGCTGTGACCAAAAGGAGAGTGAAGCCTGGTCCCTGCAGTGCCCAAAGCGCCCCAAAACCCTGCCCCAGCACCCCCGGGGCAAAAATACAAAAATACAAAAATACAAAAATACAGCCCACCCCAAATAATGATTGCTGTGCACTGGGGCGGCCTCACACCCACACATTCAATTCCTGAGGTCATCCTCACCCTGTCCTCCCACCAGGAGAGGCTCCAGTCACAAATCGCAGTGTCAGGGCCTCTTCTTGCAGGTTTGGAATGATTTTGACCCAGAGCAGAGCTGGGCTTTGTGCAAACGGGAGCAGCAGCGGGTGTGAAAGGATCCCCTGCCAGAAATTACAGCCTCATCTGAATTAATACCCAATGACTGAATTTACACTCAGCGAGTATTAATTAATTCTTGGTGCTCTCCCAGCACTTCACTAAAAGAAGCAATAAAATAAAACGGTTTTGAGGCGACACGAGGTCGTAGGACCCTCAGTGATGTGTCAAACCAGGTCCCCCACAGGCAGCCTGGAGTCAGCCCTGCCCCTCTCCCACCCACACCGAGCCCAGGGCAGGGAACCACCAGAGAAAGCCACCGAGACACTAATTACCAATTTTCCTGCTGAGCATCACGTAAAGGACCAGCAAGAGGAGAGAGTAGAGCAGCAAGGTGCCGAGTGAGGTGACGGCAGGAACCCAACTGAGCAGGAAGAAAATCGAAATTCAGTCTCACTGAAATCACCAAATTCTTTTCAGTTGGCTTCAGGGCAGCTTTTTGGCTCAGGTCTGCTGGCAGCTTTCAGTTTTGCTTCTTGGTTTTGGGGTGACGAGCCCCGAAATGTAGGGTTTGGTTTTCAGGAATGATTTGAGCCCTTTGCCCCTTGTTTTTGGGGGCCTGTCCCCAGAAAGGTTTTGAAAAACCTCGTTGCCAGGGCAGGAATGTGGTGCTGGAGGGGAGACAGACATCACAGGAACGATGGAATTGTGGAATTGTGGAATTACGGAACTGTAGAATTGTGAAATTATGGAATTGTGGAACTGTGGAATTAGAATAATGAGATTGTGGAATTGTGGAATTACAGAATTGGGGAATTATGGAATTGTGGAATTACAGAATTGTGGAATTGTGGAATTATAGAATTATGGAATTACGGACTTGTGGAATTATGGAACTGTGGCACGTGTTGGGTGAGAAGGGACCTCTGAAGGCCACCCTCTGCCATGAGCAGGGACATTTTCAGCCAGCCCAGGTGGCTCAGAGCCCCGTCCAGCCTGGCCTGGGCTGGTGCCTGGGCTGGTGCCTGGGCTCTGTGCCCCGGGGCTGCACTCACCATGCACAGGAGCTCATCCTCCTGCTCAGCCTTCTCCAGGCTCTGGGGGGACACTGAGGGACACCGAGGGACACCGAGACCTGGTGGCAGCCAAAAAAAAAGGTCATTTTGAGCCTCAGGCTGCTGCCCACGGGCTGCAGATCAGGCTCAGCACTTGGACGCTGCAGATGTGAAATAAAAGGGTTTTATTTTATCCCAGCCCTCCCCGTGTGAGAATCCCTCTGCTTCACACCCTCACTGAGCCAGGGGCTCTCCCTTATCACTGAATTAATGGTTTTATACATGGTCATATCTGAGACTTGTCTGGGCTCCACCACGACAGAATTGAAATTTATTCTTCTTGCTTTAATCCTCTCTCATGGTTAGTTTTTCTCATTTTTTTCTCTTTTTAATCCACCAACCACCCCACCCCACTCCTCCCCCTCCCCCCCCCCCAAAAAAAACCCCAAACAAAACAAAAAAAACCTACAAGATGAAGGAGAAAAAAAAATATCCATGGAAAAAATCACCAAAGGAAAGGCCGTGGGTTGGTGTGAGACTCTCACATCAGTCAAGATCCAGACAGAAATATCAGAGGCCCTGCAACACCTCAGTGTCTGAAACACCTCGGGTTTAACACTGGGAGAGCTTCAATCCTGGCGAGGTTAAGAGGGTTTAAGGCAGAAAACCAGGGAACACCAAAGCCTGGGCTGGGCCCCTTGGCTTGGGCCTTCTGGCCAGAACACTCGAGACATTTATCATAAAAAATAAGGGTGCTCACTTTGTAAAAATAGCAGTGGGGGTGTTCCTTTGGTGAGCTTTCAGTTGCAAAAAAAGCACTTTAAATCTCCCCTCAGTGTTAAACGTGCACTATTTATAAATGGCTGATAGGCAGAGATCTTCAGCTGAGGCTTTGGCACAGTGATTAAAGCAGCCCTGATGATTTGATTGATAGGCTGATGGATAAATTGATAGAGCAAAGGCATTATCCATCCTGTGGAAAAGATTCTATCGCTTCCTCCACGGCACATTTCTGAGCCTAATTCATCAAAAGCTTTCCTGATAACCACCAATCTCCTGAGAAATCCCACTCGTGCAAACAGTTTGACGACTGCCAAGCTAAAAAAGTTCTTTTTTTTTTTTTTTTTGCAGCAATTTCCCCCCCCCTCCCTCACCGAACAAATCTGCCCCCAAATATCCTTCTCAAAGGGCTGCCACTCTTAAAAAGGGCTCATTTCCTACTGTGGGGCAGGAGACGCTGCAGCAGCAGCAGATAAGGATCTGAAAAATGAGCTGCTCGAAAGGAAATTGCAAAATAAGCCCCGAATCCAACCCTGAGCAGCAGCAGCAGCAGCTGTGCCGGGGTGGCTACGGCGAGATGGAGGCGCCGATATCGGGTGGGTACCAAAAAGTCTGATTTGGGGCAGCAGCCAGCGAGAGCCTGGCACCGAATTTTGTGCTTTTGTGGGTGTCTCGAGGAAGCTTTTGGGAGACTTGCAGCCCCCAGGATTCCAGCGTTGCCTCAGGAAAATGCTGAAATGGAGGTTTGCAAGGAGCTGCTCCTCGGCCGGGGGCAGCGAGGGCTCAACCTGGGTCACCCGCGCTGGGCTGGAGGTGAGGGAAAGCTCCAGAACGCCCCCAGTTATTCTAAATCCCACCTGAGCCAGGCCCAGCTGGCTCACTGGAGCTCAGGACGGCACCGAGATGTGCCCAGGGGGATTCCCAGCCCGGCTCTCCTCCCGCTGTTCCACCCTCTGCATCCGGAGCGCAGCGCGGATTTACCTGGGGGTCAGAGCTTCTTCCCTCACCTTCCCTTCCCCAGGGCTCTGGGGCAGCTGGGGCCGTGCAGGCAGCAGGGTTGGGGTTGTTCCAGCAGGATTTGGGCTGTTCCAGCAGGATTTGGGGCCGTTTCAGGAGGGGTTGGGTGCAGAGCAGGGTCCAGTAGCGCTGAGGTGCCGGATGCGGTCACGCTCTACCCGCAGGTCAGAGGCACCAAGGAGCCCTCAGGAGGTTCCATGACGCCTCCCCTCTGTCAGAGGCCTCATTTAAATATATTGGGGTGTTTCTCTGCTCTTCTGAAGCTGGTTTTGCTCCTGCACCCCTCCGTTAATTCTCCGTCCTCCAGCGGCTTCGTCCCGAAAATTCGGCAGAGCTTCCTTGGAGCCATGCGGGGCTTGGAGGGAGCTGAGCCCAGCCCAACTCAGCTGCCACCCAAAACGAGCTCCTGGTGCTTCCAAGCAAACATTATCCACGGGGGTGAAGCGTTTTACACCACCTGGCTCCGCGTGTGCTGAGGGTGGATGGGCCTCCACCTGCCCACGGCCTGGGAAATGTTCTGTCCAAGGTTTGGGGGCCAGCAGCAGCCTGCAGATCCCACGCCGAGAGCTCCCCGGAGGTTTGGGGAGTGCTGGTTCACAGGAGCTGTGGGGTTTGTAGCTCTGGAGGTGCCCAGCCTCTTTCCTTAGCAGAATGGAACAAGAAATTCCCTTTTTTTTTCCGAAGTCCTTGACTCGTGGGGATGGCGCCTGCTGGCCTTTAAACACCTCCACCAGCCCACAGCACCCTGTCCCAAACAGGCACAGAACATCCCAAAGAATCCCTCTGATTTAGGTTACCTCCATTGAGATTTAAGTTGAGATTTAGATGATCCAAAAGTGAAGAGAAGATCTCAGAAAGCGTCACCTACCCCTGGAGCTGCATCGCAAGTTCGGGGGTCACCTCCCAAATTCCCCTTCACCGCTGGCACTGCTCCATCCTCAGGTATTGCTCCTGCTCTCCTCACAGCTGCCGAGCCCCGGGTAAATATTTTGGGGCTTTATATAACCAAAACTTCCTTGTCTGTTGATTTATTTTTTATTTTGTTTTAATTTCAGGTGAGAGTTTGCTGCTGCAGCGCTTTCAAGTGCTCGGTGGTGGATAAAGAGATTAACAGGTGGGAGAAGTGTCTGATAACGGGAGGAAAAAAGGGTTTTTCAGAAAACCCTGCTGGGGCACCGTGTGAATCAGTCGGGGCAGTGTGTAAATGTGCAAAAAGGAACACAGATAACGCGTTTGTAGCCTGAGAGTAAGTTTTTTTAAAGGAGGAAAGCTCTTTCACAAACAACTGGTGAGAGATACGTTTTCCACCCAAGGGGCAAAACCCATTTTGATGCACCTGAGGGCAGGTGTGTGTCCCTGGCGGGGTGGGACACAGCTGGGGACAGCCCCTCTGGCACAGCCCATTCCTTCTGGAATATTCCAGCAGCTTTCCTCAGTTTCTCCAGAGCAGCACGGGCCAAGCTGAGGGACACCAAGGCCTGGAAATTTGGTATCTCCTCCCTCTTCACTCCACACAGTGAGGTACAGCTGGAATATTTAGGAAGCAAAACCTTTCTGACTCATTTTTTTTTTCTGTGCAAATCCAGCCCTTGTTGCTCCCAAAACATAGAGAGAAAAAGAACAAAAAAAAAAAAAAATCCCACCACTTTGTTCGACTTGAAACAAATATTTCGAAGTGCCCCTAAGAGTTGAGATTTTAAAACTGCTTCTAAAATAACCCAAAAGTCGAAATAGATTTGCTTAGCTGCAAAAAATTTTCTAAATGAAAGGCCTGGCCTCATTATGACTTTCATCTTCCCATTTTAATGCTGAATCTGCTGCCAGGAGTTTGCAGATTACGATGATCCACTTGGGGGAATCTTTTCCATAAAATAAACTATTTTATTAAATACTTAAAGTGTTTGGAGTGTCTGTGCTGCTGCTCACCCCCACATTTATCTCCAAAGCCCAGTGACCCTTCGGGCTGGGCTTTCTGATGGGATTTTCGGGTTATAAACCACGACTGGAACAATCCACTTTGCTGTTTTCGGCTGATCTGGCACTTGCTGCAGCTGCTTTTGTTTTAGAAAGTTTCTTTCTAATCCATGAATATGTGATTAGGGCGAGGAGGGAGCCTGGGTACATTAAACTGCATCTCAAAAGGGGAAATAGAGAATAAATTTATGTAAAAGCCACTCGGTTAAAAAAAAAGATTACAGTGTGGGGGAATGCAGAGAATTTTCATTTATTTGGGGAAAAAACAGCTGCATTTGCCACGGGCATCAACTGTGCCCGATGTTTTCCTGCTCACATCGAGAGATATTTGATGGATTTTATTTTTTTTAAAGCAGATTTTATTTTTTTTAAAGGGGGAGAGGAAGGGCCTGGCAGCATCCCCGGGGATGGGGACACACGATCCCGGTGACAGCAGGACGTGACTCAGCTGTCCCCAGCCACCCTCGGTACCTTGTGCCTCACCGATGAGGACTTGAATTTCCTGGGCGAGGGCTTCAATGAGATAAAATTTAATTAGATTAAAAAAAAAAAAAAAAAACAGGCTTGCCGGGACAAACAACAAAAAAAAATCGATTAGCACGGTGCTAAACCCGGTTAATTGGGTGAATGGGGCTCGCTGAGCAAAACAGCCCCTGGAGAGGTTATTTCAGTGCCAAACCCGTGGAAAATGAAGAAAACTCAGCATCCTCCCAGGCCTGGGAGATGGTGGCAGCAGGAAAACCTTCGCCTGCAGCCTCTGGCTGCCCCCACTCGCCTCCCCTCGTATCTGGAGCCTTTTATTTGTTCAATCAGCGTTTTCTATTTGCACTCGCAGAGGCTTTAATGGGACGCCCGTGCTGGGCCGAACAAAACCCTGCAGAGCACCAGGGAAGGGTCTCCCGGGGAAAGCTGCTGCTGCCCGGCCTCTGGAAGGGAAAGTCGAGGATCCCCGAGCCCTTCGTCAGCGCTAATTAGTCTCTTTGCCTTTTAGAATTAGGCCGGTGGTTGATGGTACAAACACATCCCTGTGCTCCGGGCCGGGGTTTGGGGCAGGGCCCCGGGTGAAGGGGAAAGGAAACCCTCCCCTAAAGCGTTTGGGGGGTTTCACCAGTGGATGAGGGGCTGGTGCTGGGCTGGGGACTGAGATGGGAACTGGGATGGGATGGGGACTGCAATAGGAACTGGGATGGGGACTGGGCTGGGAACTGGGAACTGGGATGGGACTGGGATGGGGCCTGGGATGGGGCCTGGGATGGGAACTGGGATGGGAACTGGGAACTGGGATGGGGACTGGGCTGGGAACTGGGATGGAGAGGTCCTGGGATGGGAACTGGGATGGGATGAGGAACTGGTGCTGGGATAGGGAATAGTGCTGGGATAGGGAATGGTGCTGGGAACTGGCGCTGGGGTAGGGAATAGTGCTGGGAACTAGCGCTGGGCTGGGAACTGGCGCTGGGATAGGGGATGGTGCTGGGATAGGGAATGGTGCTGGGCTGGGAACTGGCGCTGCCCTGTGAACCCCATCCATCTCTCTCTGCAGGACCTCCACCGCCCCAAGGCCAGCCCAACCCTCCCCTGCTCAGCTCCCGTGGGTCCCCCAGCGCCGTCCTCACCCAGAAAAGCAAACGTGACCCCGGGGCGCCCGCTGCGCCTGCCCGGGGCCGCGGCCGGTGATTCAGCGCGGGTGCCCGAGCGCGGTGTTGACTCTGGCAGGGCTGATCCAGCCTTGGCACCGCGGATATAAAAGCCTGGCACGGGCACGGGCACGGCCACCAGCCACGCCATGAGGCGCCTGCTGCTCCTGGCCGCGCTCTGCCTGGCCCTGGCCGGTGCCCTCCGAAGGTAAGGGGGTCCCCGGGGTGCAGTCGGGGTCCCCAGGGTGCAGTCGGGGTCCCCAGGGTGCAGCCGGGGTCCCCGGGGTGCAGCCCAGCCCCTCAGGGGCTCGGGGGGTGGTTTTCAGGGGTGTGATGGAGGGCAGGGCTCAGGCTGGGCACCCCGCGCTGTGCCGGAACTCTGGCACCGCGCTGGGATTTTGGGGTTCTCCATCGCCCTGGCAGCAGCAGGAGGGGTCTGCAAAGGGGTCTGTGCAGGCAGAGAGGGCACAGAAAAACCAGCCTGGGGGGTCCTGGGCCCTGCTCGCCCTGCCCAGCCCCAAGGTCCCTTCCGTCGGTGGCACCGAGCTGCCCTGTCACCGTGCTGTCACTGCCAGCTCTGGCCTCGAGTTCCTGTCCCTTAAATCACACCAGTGCCCCTCTTCTGCTGGGAATTGTTGCAGTGGGGGGATGTGGGCTCTGAACCTTCATCCTGGACTGCCGGGACCCTCAGGGTGGGCACAGGGACTGCAGGACATGGGCAGCACCCAGGGGAGTGGCCAGCACCCTCAGGGTGGGCTCAGGACACTCACAGGAGTGACCAACACCCTCAGGGTGAGCACAGGGGTGACCAGCACCCTCAGGGTGGGCACAGGACACCCATGAAGGTGACCAACACCCTCAGGGTGCGCTCAGGACACCCAGGGGTGACCAGGACCTCCGTCCGCAGGGTGCCCCTGACCCGGCGCCGTTCCCTGCGGAAGCAGCTGCGGGCTCGGGGACAGCCCTGGCACCTCTGGAGAGCCCAGGCAGGGCTGGACACGAGCCCCGAGGACTGCGCCGCCTTCTCGGAGACCAACGAGCCCCTCATCAACTACCTGGATGTGAGCAAGGGGACAACAGAGCGGCCCCCGATTGTCCCCAAACGTGTCCCCAAAGCCCCGCGGCTCCAGGCAGTGCCCAGGCTCGCTGCCTGCCCGGGGCTTTGTCCCCAGGAGTGGCAGGATGAGGACAAGGGAGGGCATTCAGTGCCAGCCCTGCTGCACTCTGCCCACGGCCTGCTGACAGATTTACTCCGAAATCCCAGTTACACTGTTTTTGGGGGCAGAACCCACCCCAGAGAACCCGGAGAGATTCTCCAGGAGGATCCCTTTCCCCAATTCCCCTGTCCCCAAAGGCCCTGCCTGGTGACAGGGTCCCCTCAGGAGCCACCGTGCTGCTTTTTGTCCTCAGTCCCCGTTGCTGTGCCTTAAACATTGGTGTTCTTTATTGCACGTGGCAGTGACAGATCCAGCCCCGAGCTCTGTTTTGGGGACATTTCTGGCTGTGCTGGTGGCTCACAGTCCCCTCTGTCCCTTCTCTTTGGCAGATGGAATATTTTGGGCAGATCTCCATCGGGACCCCACCCCAAAATTTCACCGTGGTGTTCGACACGGGCTCCTCCAACCTCTGGGTGCCTTCTGTGTACTGTGTCAGCAAAGCCTGTGGTGAGTGGGGACCCCCTGAGCCCCCAGAGGCCACGGGGCCACCAGCCCCAGGGCTTTGGGGACCCTCCTCACAGAGGTGACAGAAACCCAGGGGGCTCAGCAGGGGACAAATATGGCTTTTTTGGGGGGCTGTCAGTGATCAGAGAGCCCAGGCTGCTGCTGTGGGAGCGTTTCCCCAGGGAAATGGGGAATGGATCCCCCAGAGCCCCTGGGGCTGCTGCTGGCTGTGACCAGGGCCAGCAGTGCTCATCTCAGGACTCGTTAAATGCTGCTGACCCTGCTCCCCCTAACAGCCCTTGCACCTTTCACCAGACTGAAATGGGAGAGGTTTTCTCCCTGCTCAGAACTGCAGAGTTCTGGTGACACTTTGCCTCACTGGGGGCTCCTGACACTTGTAGTCACGCAGGAAAAAAACCCCAAAAAAAGACATTTCTGGTGACAGACCCCATCTCCTCACCCAGTTGCACACAGCAGGTTCCACCCAACCCAGTCCAGCACCTACCAGGTGGTGGGGACCCCTTTCTCCATCCAGTACGGCACCGGCAGCATGACGGGGATCATCGGCTCCGACCAAGTGGCCGTGAGTGACACTTGGGTCACCCTGGACAATGTCCCCAGGACTCCCCCACGGGCTGGGCGTCCCCACGAACCCCCCTCCTCCCCTGCAGGTGGAGGGTCTGACCATCAGCAACCAGCAGTTTGCAGAGAGCATCAGCGAGCCGGGAAAAGCTTTCCTGGACGCCGAGTTCGACGGGATCCTGGGGCTGGCTTACCCCTCCCTGGCCGTGGATGGGGTCACCCCTGTCTTCGACAACATGATGGCCCAAAATCTGGTGGAGCTGCCCATTTTCTCCGTCTACATGAGCTCGTACGCACCTGGATTTGCTCTGGGGTGTTGCTTGGGGTCTGGCAGTGCTTTAGGGAGCAGGAGGGGCTGCTAAAATACAGATATTTTATTGAAAGAATGAAGAGGAGTTTGCTTTGGGATGTTGCTTGGGGTCTGGCAGTGCTTTAGGGAGAAAGAGGGGCTTTTTGAAATTTTTTTGAAATTTTTTCAAAATTTTTTTTTAAATTTTTTTCAAAATTTTATTGAAATAATGAGAAAGGAGAGTTGGTTGCAAAGATTGTTTCAAGAAGAAACTTTCTTGAGAAGTTTTTCCTCGGGAAAAAGTTAGCAGCTGGCAGCAGGCTGAAAACCTTTCAGACTCAGGAATATCAGGCCCACAGAGATAGTGAAGGGGGTTTTGCTTTGGGATGCTGCTCAGGGTCTGGCAGTGTTTTTAGGGAGCAGGAGGGGTTGTTAAAATACAGATATATCACTGAGACAATGAAAGGGGGTTTTGCTCCTGGATGGTGCTTTATGGAGAAAGAAGGAGCTGCTAAAACACAGATATTTTATTTGGACAATAATGAGGGGGTTTGGTAGCAGATTGAGCATCACAGACCTCTGGCCTTTACAGCATTCGTGGGGAGAAATTCGGGGTAAATCCATGGACAAAAACCTCTCACATGTGTTCCCTGCAGGAACCCTGATTCCCCCCAGGGAGGGGAGCTGCTTTTCGGGGGCTTTGACACCTCGCGCTTCTCGGGCACCCTGAACTGGGTGCCGGTCACCCAGCAGGGCTACTGGCAGATCCAGCTGGACAAGTGAGTGGTGCTGGGCAGGCAGGGAGGGCAGGGCTGTGCTGGCAGAGCAGGACAAACCCTTCCTGCTGTCCCTTGTCCCCTCTGTCAGCGTGCAGCTGGGCGGGACGGTGGCCTTCTGTGCCGACGGCTGCCAGGCCATCGTGGACACGGGCACGTCGCTCATCGCCGGCCCCACCAAGGACATCAAAAAGCTGCAAAACCTCATCGGGGCCGTGTCTGTGGATGGAGAGGTGAGAGCCAGGGTGGCCACAGGAGGGGACAAAGCCTGGAGGGACCCCCCAGGCGGCTCCTGAGCTCCCAGTTGTGTTCCAGTACGCCGTGGAGTGCAGCAACCTGGACGCGATGCCTGACCTGACCTTCACCATCAACGGGCTGCCCTACACGCTCAGCGCCCAGGCTTACACGCTGGTGGTATGGCTGTGGCTCCCTGCACCCCAAATCCCAGCTGCTGCAGGGGCACAGGTGGCTCAGCCCCACGCTGGGAGCTGGCAGTGTGTCCCCAAGGGTGACAAACCCCTCTGGTTTGTGCCTCGCCACTGTTTGTGGGTGTTTCCGTGAGCACGAGGCTCTTCCTCACCTTCCCACTCCTCCTTCCCCAGGAGTCTGGTGATGGCATAACCTTCTGCATCAGCGGCTTCCAGGGGAACGACGTCCCCCCTCCCACAGGACCCCTCTGGATTTTGGGTGATGTTTTCATCCGTCAGTTCTACTCCGTCTTCGACCGCGGCAACAACCTGGTGGGGTTGGCCCCCGCCGTCCCTTAGGGCTGTGACATCCTCGGGGCGGGAGAGGAACGGACCTTGGCAGGGCAGTGGATGTCCCCGTGTCCCCCTCAGTGTCCCCAGGGGGATGGAGATGCCCAGGGATGCCGCTGAAGGGCCCAGCAGGAGCTCTGTCCACGCCAGGACACTGTGATAGGAAAACGTCTCGAGCAGCTCTGTGATCTGCTCTGCACCTCCTCTGTTTTTGGAATCCTGAGCCAATAAAAGCTTTAACAAACCCCGACCTTCTCCGGCCTCTGCCAGCAGCAGCCCAGCAGAAATCCTGCACGTCCCAAAGGGAGGTCAAACCCTCCTTCCCCACGCCCTGCCCTCCTCCCTGGGTGACCCACGGCACTGCCGGGGCTGCATCCTGGCCAGAGCTCCCCTGGCATTCCCAGGGGCAGGAAGAAGAGGATGCTTTGCCCAGGTGGAGCAGAAATCGCTGCAGCCATCCCTGAGCATCCCGGGGCTGAGGAAGCACAGGGAACGCACCTTCCCCGGGCTGCTGCTGCTAAACAAGGAGGTGGCAAAGGGGCTGGAAATACCCTGGGGCTCCTCCTGGGCCACCAAACTCCCGGAGCAGCGGGGTGATTTCCACTGAACTTTGCTTCGATTCCCTCGGGGAATTTACAGCGCCAGCCTGCTTGGTGGGTGCTGCCAAAAGGGCAAAGCAGCTGCTGAGCCCTGGGCTGGGCTGGCTCAAAGTCTGGGGGGTCTGGGGGGCTCTGGGGTTTTGTGGGGCTGTGTGGGGTGTTGTGGGGCTGTGTGGGGCTGTATGGGGCTCTGTGGGGTTGTGTGGGGCTCTGTGGGGCTGTGTGGGTTGTTGTGGGGTTGTGTGGGGCTCTAAGGGGCTGTGGGGCTCTGTGGGGCTGTGGGGGGTTGTGGGGGCTCTGTGGGGCTCTATGGGATTGTGTGGGGTTGTGTAAGGCTCTGTGGGGCTGTGGGGTTTTGTGGGGCTGTGTGGGGTGTTGTGGGGTTGTGTGAGGCTGTGTGGGTCTGTGTGGGGCTCTGTGGGGCTCTATGGGGCTCTGTGAGGCTGTGTGGAGCCGTGGGGTGCCATGGGTGTCCCCAGGAGTCACCGTGTCACCCGTGACTTGCTGACAGGAGTGTGACACTGCACGAGCAGCTGCGGCTCCCGGGCGCTGCACCCCGAGAAAGGGAACCACCAAAAAAGGTTATTTTTACCCAGCCCTTGGCTCTGTTTCCCCGCCGACCCTGACACGAGGCCAGCAGTGCCAAGGGCAAGGTGCTGGGGTGTCCCAGCCCAGCCTTGGGGACTGCTCCGTCCATCCCAGGGCACAGCAGCCTCCAGGAGCTCTGGAATTGTTGGGATCTGGTTGTGAAGGTTGCGGCTGCTCCTTGTGGTTTGCAATAAACTGAGCAATCTGCCGTGCCCGGAGGCGCTGGCTGTGCCGCTGACCAGTGTGGGCTCTGATTTCCTGTGTTGACTTCACCCCTGCCTCGCTCCCAGATAAGGTGCTGGGGCAGCTGGACAAAGGTCTCCTGTCCCTCTTCCACCTTAACCCTCAGCACGCCGAGGTGCTGCTGAGCACGGGCTCGGGGGGGACAGCCAGCTCCCCCAGCACGACAGGGGCCACCCAGTGTCCCCAAACAGCAGCTGGCAGTGACACTGGCCTGGCCTGGAGACGCCCAGGGCTGCTCTGGTGCTGTGGGTTTGGGATCTCAGAGCATTCCGTGCCCTCTTGACACGTTTGGTTGGGGAGAAGCCGCTCAGGCGATGTGAGAATCCCAAAAAAGAGCCACCCCGCTGTCCCCGAGGAGGCTGCACAGGGAACACGTGGATGTCCTTTGCTCTCCTCCCTTTCCCTCAGTCCCACTGCAGGGCACAGCAGTGTCCTCTCCTTGTCCCCACCAGCCTGTCCCCGGCTGTGTCAGCCCCGGGCTGGGTTTCATCACCTCCCTCAGTCACAAACCCACAAACTCCAGGCCTTTTCCCCGGAATTGCTGGAGTGGGGAGCGGCCAGGATGGGAGTGGAGCTGCTGAGCCCGGCCATCACCTCCTCCCCAGCTCTCCTTCATCCTTCAGCCCAGGAGAGCAGGAGCTCCGGGAAAATCCCATTTTCTGTGAAATCAAACAGACGCCAGAGCCGAGGCTGGCGAACCCTGGTGGGCACAGCTCCTCCGGGCAAAAGCAGAAGTGGCCGTGGGCAGCAGCTGCAGTTTGGGGCTGACCACAAACCCCGGCAGCGTGGGGAGGCTTTGATCATCTGACAGCGTGAGCAACCCCTGCCCCAGCTGGGACACGGGACAGGAACGGGGACAGAAGTTGTTCAGGGGGGAGCCTGAATCATAAATTCTCTGTAAGAGCAAAGGTGAAGCAGGGGGGTGAAAAAAAGGGCTGAAAACAGGGATTAGGAGGGAAATGTCAGCTTTTTACCCACTGCTGGGGAGAAGTGGCTCAGGTTCTCCCAGCTCCTCCCAGCACCTGCCCTCTGGGGGGAAAAACAGATTTTTCTGGCCAGACAGGTCCCAAAATTACAGCTGGGGAGGAGGGTTTGTCCTGCTGAGTGCGGTGATCCTCCCTGAGATCCCATCAGGGTCTGTAAGGGGGAAAACAGCTACAAAAATGGTGGAAAAGGAAAAGCAAAAGCCAGGGGGGAAAATGTACAAAAATGATGGAAATGGAAAAGTAAAAGCCAAGGGGAAAAAATCGACAAAAATGGTGGAAAAGGAAAAGCAAAAGCCGGGAAGGAAAATCGACAGAAATGGTGGAAATAGAAAAGTAAAAGCCAAGGGAAAAAAAAAATCGACAAAACTGTTTGAAATGGAAAAGCAAAACCCAGGGGTCTTGGAGTGATCCCAAAACCCGGGCAGGGGGACCAGCAGCAAGCGAGGAGCTGCCGGTTCAGGACGAGGGAGGGTTCACAGGCGAGGGACACCCCGCTCCCACTGCAAACCCCAAACCCTGCAGAATGTTTGACCAAGGCACAGGACCTGCCCTGGCACGTTGGGAGGCAGAGCTCTGCCTCTGCAGCACGGCCGAGCAGGTTTTCCCACTCCCAAAGAGCCCTGGGCACCCGCCTGGTGCTGGGACTGCTCCACGGGGGCAGCTGAGATCCCCAAAAATCCCATTTAGTGATGGAACACATCCTCCTGGAGACGTCAGCAGCGCTTTTTGGGGTGTTCCTGGGGTGCCTGTGGGTGCTGGGTGGGACCCCTGGGGGCTGCAGGGATGTGGGGCTGGAGATGCTCCTGATTCCCACCCTGCCCCTCTCCTGCCTGGAAAAGGAGACGAAGCCTCACAGAGCTCCTCGGAGGGACCCCAGCCCCGTCCCCAGCTCCCAAATCCGCTCATCCCATCCCCCGAGAGCAGAGGAAAGGCCGGGATGGCTCCAGGGATCTGCCCCACAGCCTCCTGTCCTCATCCCTCAATAATCCCCCGCCGGGGACGCGGATAAAATGTCCCGGGGAGGTGACGGAAAGGAACCGAGGGGATTCCGAGCCAGAGGAGAGGCTAAAAGTCAATCCCAAACTCCAGCAGTGAGGATGAGCCCCGTTCCCCTTCCCCGAGGCGGGGGACACGCGGCAGAGGCGCGGAACCGAGGGAAAACCCACGGACACGGCGCCTCCTCCAGCCCCGGCGGGATCTCAGCCCCTTTTCTGCTGATGTCACGGACGGGGCCCCGCAGCCGCCTTCTCTTCCCTTTCCTTCCCTTCCCTTCCCTGCCCCGGGAGGGCCGGGAGCGGCCGCCTGTCCCCGGATCCTCCTCCCGGACCTCTCCCGGCTGCAGGTGAGCGCTGCCCAGGTGAGTCTCCCCCGGGAGCAACAGCCAAAGGGGGGAAAAACTCTATTTTTTGAGTTGAAAAACATCTGGCTTCCCCAACCAGCCGGAGAAAGGACTGGGAGTTTGTGTGCGCTGAGACACGAGGCTGTGCCCGTGCTGAGGATGCTGCCCGAGGCTGGGCACGGGGGGACGAGGGGACACAGGGGCTGGAGCGCACAGCTCAGGGCTCCCCGCTGATATTCCAAGCGGGAATGGCGCAGGGCCGGCCAGCGCATCAGGGAAGAATGCGGGGATGAGGCTGCCAATGTTTCCATCCGTGCCTCGGCCGGCGGTGAGGGACTCTGCCCGGGGAACGGGGCTGCTGGAGGATGCTGGAGGATGCTGGTGCCACCCGGGCAGGGGGATTCAGGGCTCCCGGCCAGCCTCAGGGCATGTAGGGACAATGGGACATACTGGGGACACGTCCCGCGGGGAGATTTCGGGGTGTTCCTCAGCGGGGATGTTCCCTGGGGCACCAAGGAATTCCACCTGGCTGGGGTCTTCTTTAATAAATGTAATTTTCAGCGTGTGTGCCAGGCCTGGGGGTGGGACCGCGCTGGGAAGGGGGTGGCAGAGGCAGGGAAGTGGCTCCCAGCAGCTTTGAATGGCGATGAACCGGCGAGTCCGGGCGTGCTGCGGCTCCCGGGACCGGCGCGGGCGGGGCCGGGCGTGGCCTGGGGTGGCCTTTGTGTCCCCACCAGGGCGGGGACAGAAATGCTGGCATGACACCGGCACGGTGAGGACACGGCGACATCCCGGGGTGACAGGGTGGGAGCAGGGACAGGTCCCCTGGGTGGAGCAGGGACGGGGCAGGGACAGGACTAAGAGTGGAGCTGGGACAAGACTCAGGGTGGCAGGGAGAGAACAGGGACAAGACCCAGGGTGGCAGGGAAGGAGCAGGGACAGGACCCCAAGGTGGCAGGGAGAGAGCAGGGACAGGACCCAGGTTGGAGCAGGGACAGGACCCAGAGTGGCAGGGACATGTCCCCAGGTGGCAGAATGGGAGCAGGGACAAGACCCAGGGTGGCAGGGACCCGGTGCCACCCCACAGCCCTCTGAGCCCCTCTGGTCCCACAGGGCCCGTCCATGGACGCCAGCAAGAAGGTGGATCTGAAGATCATCATCATCGGAGCTCTGGGGTAAGGAGAGAAGCCCCCTGTGTGTGCTGGGTGTTCCCTGCCTGAGGGCCTGAGAGATTTTGGCCTGCTGGCAGCTGCTGGTTTTTTCCCAAAGAAAAATTTCTCAAGAAAGTTTGTTTTTATTTTTTTTTCTCAAAACCGTCTTAGCAAACAACTCTCCTTTCTCAAAACAGCCTCTCCCTGATATTCTTGTAGTTAAGATTTGGTGCTCTGGTTTCAATTCCTGGACAGAAAAACCAGCAAAACACCACCTAGAAAAAGACTGTTTTGAGAAAGGAATAGTTGTTTGCCAAAAGTGTTTTGAGAAGAAACTTTCTTGAGAAATGTTTCTGGAGTCCTGGTTTGTGCCTGAGGTGTTCTGGTTTGCTGAAATTCTTTTCCCAGGGAATTTTTATAAACAGGAGAAATGTTTTTGTAGCTGTATCTTTGTTACTAATTCCTTTTCCTAGGAGGGACTTTTTGATGTCCCTGTGCTCTGACCAATGGCAGTGCAGAGGTTTGTCTTTGTGTCACCAATCCAATTAATCTGTGTAAAATAGTATAAAAGGGAGACACACCCCAAAACCAGAGTCATTTTCAGCCTTCTGAATCTCAGACTCTGTGTCCTCGTGGTGTAAAAAAATCACCATTTTTTTTCCTTGCGGGAAAAAGTCAGCAAGCCAAAAATCTCTCAGGCCCACGGCTGCCAGGGCCTCACCAGTGTTCCTTTTGCTCGTCACCAGCGTGGGCAAGACCTCCCTGCTGCACCAGTACGTGCACAAGACCTTCTACGAGGATTACCGCACCACGCTGGGCGCCAGCATCCTCACCAAGGTGCTCGCCGTGGACAGCACCCCCCTGAAGCTGCAGGTGAGCCTGGCACTGCCATGTGCCCACCCAAACCCCAGGGACCTGGGTGACCCCACCCTTGTGTGCCCCAAGAGCCCGCCGGGGCGTGAGGAGCAGGGCTGGGTGTGCACAGCCCGAGGTATTGCAGAGCCTGAATTGCAGAGTGTGATTTTCAGAGCTGATTTTCAAAGGCTGATTTTCAGAGCCCCGTTTTCAGAACTGGGGTTTTCAAAGCCCAGTTTGTCAGAGACCAGTTTTCAGAACCCGATTTTCAGAGCCTGAATTTCAGAGGTCAATTTTCAGAGGCTGATTTTCAGAGCCCAGTTTTCAGAACCCGATTTTCAGAGCCTGATTTCCAAAGCCCAGTTTGTCAGAGCCCAGTTTTCAGAACCCAGTTTTCAGAACCCGATTTTCAGAGCCCGATTTTTAGAGCCTGATTTTCAGAGCCCGATTTTCAGAGGCCAAATTTAAAGCCTGATTCACAGAGTCGATATTTCAGCACCTGATTTTTCCGGGCCCAATTTTCAGAGCCCGATTTCCAGAGCTGATTTTCGGACGTGATTTTCGGATTCCGATTTTCAGGGTCTGATTTTCAGAGCCTGATTTTAAACATCCATAAACTGCCCTGGAATCCCTCCTTCAGGTGGGCTCAGCACCCCCTGAAGCTGCTCCTCTGGGCTGCAGCCCCCACCCCGCTGGTGTCCTGTGTCCATCTGTGCCCTCCTCTGCCCTAGATCTGGGACACGGGGGGCCAGGAGCGGTTCAGGTCCATGGTGTCCACCTTCTACAAAGGCTCAGACGGCTGCATGCTGGCCTTCGACGTGACAGACAGGGAGTCCTTCGAGGCCCTGGACAACTGGAGAGACGATTTCCTGGAGAAGGTCATTCCCAGGGAACAGGATTTCCCCATGGTCGTGCTGGGGAACAAGATCGACCTCAGTGACCGGCAGGTGAGGGGGGAGGAGGGAGAGAGGGAGGAGCAGTGCTGCAGTCACCGTCCCTGGAGGGATTTCAGAGCTGTGGTTCAGATGTGGCACTCGGGGACATGGTTTAGGGCTGGGTTAATGGCTGGACTTGATGATCTTGAAGGTCTTTGCCAACTTCAAAAATCCCGTGATCGTGTGACTGGGGTGATGTGGGGTCCAAAGGGTTTTGAGGGCTGATCCTTCACCTTAGCACCAGCCTTTTCCCTATCCTCACATGAAAACCAGAGCTCCAGGCAAGGAGCTGCCACCTCCCCCAGGACTCCTGGAGGGGACAAACAACATCCTCCTGCTGCTCTTTGGGACTGTCCCCAGCAGGAATTGAGTAGCAGCACCTGGAGTATTGTGTCCAGCTCTGGGATCTCAGTTTGGGATGGACACTGAGTGCTGTGTCCAGCTCTGGGATCTCAGTTCAGGATGGACACTGAGTGCTGTGTCCAGCTCTGGGATCTCAGTTTAGGATGGACACTGAGTGCTGTGTCCAGTTCAGGATGGACACTGAGTGCTGTGTCCAGCTCTGGGATCTCAGTTTGGGATGGACACTGATTGTTGTGTCCAGCTCTGGTGTCTCAGTTTAGGATGGACACTGAGTGCTGTGTCCAGCTCTGTCCCCTCAGTTTAGGATGGACACTGAGTGCTGTGTCCAGCTCTGGGGTCTCAGTTTAGAATGGACATTGAGATGTTTGAGCACACCCAGAGGAGGCCCCGAGGCTGGTGAGGGGCTGGAACACAAACCCTGTGAGGAAGGGCTGAGGGAGCTGGGGCTGTTTATCCTGGAGAAAAGGAGACCCAGAGGTGACCTGTTCACTCTCTAGAACCCTCTGAAGGTGGCTGTGCTCAGCTGGGGCTGGGCTCTTTCTCCAGCAGCACTGACAGAAGGAGAGGACACAGTCCAAGCTGTGCCAAGGGAAATTCAGGCTGGATTTCAGGAAAATGTTTTTTACAGAAAGGTGGTGAAGTGCTGGACTGCCCGGGGAGGTGTGGAGTCACCATCCCTGGGGTGTTTAGAGCAGACTGGATGTAGGGCCAGAGGTTATTGAGGTTTGGGGTGGGTTGGACCCGATGATCCTGGAGGTCTCTTCCAACCCACACATTCTGTGACTCTGTGGGTGACAACCTCGGGCCCGGATGGGTGAGGAGTCCCCTGTCCCACCCCTGAGCTGTGGCTCCATCCTCCCGGCCCCAGGTGCCCAAGGAAACGGCCTCGGCCTGGTGCAAGGAGAAGGACATCCCGTATTTCGAGGTCAGCGCCAAGAACAACATCAACGTGGCCGAGGCTTTCGAGACGCTGGCGAAGCAGGCGCTGAGCACGGTGAGCATCCCGCAGCTCCCGGGGCTCGGGGGGAGCGGGGCTGCTCGGGGAGACCCCCCCGTGGGGAACAGCGCCGCGAGCGGGGAACAAACCCGCTGTTTGACCCTAAATCGAGTTTTGACCCGAAATCAATCGGAGCGGGAATTGCGGTTTGCTTTCCCCGCGGTGATGGGGACGCGGTGTGTGACACCCGGAGCGCGCCAGCACTGTCCTCTAGCGGCCGTGCCACGGGGACATCCGTGTCCCCAAGCCCTGCGCTGGGTGCCTTTTCCCCGGGGTTTTGTCTTTAACCGCAGTTCAGGGCCGAATCCCAGGCTGGCTCTGAGCTGCGCTCACTCATCCTTTCCCTTCTCCTGGTTTGTTTTTTCCAGTACAAAGGGATTTTTGAGAGTTATTTAACCGACTCCATCAAGCTCACTGCCAACGACAAGCCCAAGCAGAGCTGCTGCTGACCCCGGGGCCGCTGGAGCCCTGCCCGAGGGTCCCTGCCCGCTGCCCACCCCACACTGACCGTGCCCGGACACAGCACGGCCACCACTGCCCCAGAGAGTGACATCCCAGGACACCACTGCCCCAGGGAGTGACATCCCAGGACACCACCCTCTGCCACGGGGAGTGACATCCCAGGACACCACTGCCACAGGGAGTGACATCCCAGGACACCACCACTGCCACGGGGAGAGACATCCCAGGACACCACTGCCCCAGGGAGTGACCATCCCAGGACACCGCTGCCACGGGGAGTGACATCCCAGGACACCACCACTGCCCCAGGGAGTGACATCCCAGGACACCACTGCCCCAGGGAGTGACATCCCAGGACACCACTGCCACAGGGAGTGACATCCCAGGACACCGCTGCCACAGGGACTGACCATCCCAGGACACCACTGCCCACGGGGAGTGACCACCCCAGGACACCACTGCCCCAGGGAGTGACATCCCAGGACACCACTGCCCCAGAGAGTGACCACCCCAGGACACCACTGCCACAGGGACTGATCATCCCAGGACACCACTGCCACAGGGAGAGACATCCCAGGACACCACTGCCACAGGGACTGATCATCCCAGGACACCGCTGCCACGGGGAGTGACATCCCAGGACACCACTGCCCCAGGGAGTGACATCCCAGGACACCACCACTGCCCCAGGGAGTGACCATCCCAGGACACCGCTGCCACAGGGAGTGACATCCCAGGACACCACTGCCCATGGGGAGTGACATCCCAGGACACCACCACTGCCCCAGGGAGTGACATCCCAGGACACCACTGTCACGGGGAGTGACCATCCCAGGACACCACTGCCCATGGGGAGTGACCATCCCAGGACACCGCTGCCCCAGGGAGTGACCATCCCAGGACACCACCACTGCCACGGGGAGTGACATCCCAGGACACCACTGCCCATGGGGAGTGACATCCCAGGACACCACTGCCCCAGGGAGTGACCATCCCAGGACACTGCTGCCCCAGGGAGTGACATCCCAGGACACAGCATGGTCACTGCTGGACACATCCCAGGATTTGCTGCTTCCAATGGTTCCGGAGCTGCTCTCCCGATCCTCCCCACCCCTCCGTGTCACCCTGTGGCCCTGTCCCCGCTGGATGTGCTGTCACCCCCGTGGGCCGTGTCCCTGCGGTGACAGTGCCGGGTGCTGGGCACTGCTCCCGGTGCCTCTGCAGAGGTCACGACCTTTCCCCGTGGGTCACCCCTCCGGCTCTCAGGGTGGGGACAACTGGGGCTGGTGGCCTTCACAAGGCCCTGCTGGGACCAGCCACCACCCAGGGAACCATTCCGTGCCTCAGTTTCCCCTCCTCTCATGCATATCGCCCATCAAACACCTTCCCCGTGACGCCTCACTGGGAGGATTCTCCAAAAAGCACTTTGTCAGGGGTACTTTTTAAAAAAAAAAAAAAAAAAAAAAAAAAAAGAAAAGGAATTAAATATTTCATTTTTATTTCTATTTATGTGTTGCAAAACTCTCCCCAGGCAGCAGGAAGGTGGGCTGGGGGCTCCAGACTTTCCTCCCTGTTCTGGTTCAGCTTCTCAGGGCTGGGAGGTACATTTTGGATCTGGCTTTTTTTTTTTTTTTTTTTTTTTTTTTTTTTTTTTTTTTAATTAATTTTTTTCCCCCCAGCACAACTTTTGGCTCAGGGCAGAGGGGAGGTGCGAGGCGGCTGTGCAGCGGTGGTGGCCGCGGCTCAGTCGGCAGAGGGAGCCCGCTGGGAGCAGAGCTCGGCTCCTGAATCCCTTCCTCCATCCATCCCGCTCCTCTCCGGAGCCCGCGGCCACCCCGGGGGTGGGTGGACTCCGAGAAATTCCCTGAGAGGTCACCAGCGACTTTCTGTCCTCCCTCATCCTCCTCCCAGTGACCCCAGAGCTGCCCGGAGACATGGGGACAGCACCCATGGGTGGCAGCGGCTGGCAGGTGAGCCGGGGAAAGGTGAAACGTGAGCCGGGGCTGGGCACGGGGGCCGTGGGGGCTGCGGAGCCGGAGAGGAACGGAGAGTTCCCAGCCCGCTCCTTACGCAACGCTCCGCCTGTTTATTTGGGCAGCGGGCCGGGGAGAGGATTTGTCCCTTCCTATTGGGACCAGAGGGACATTAACCATCTCCTCCCCGCCTTCTGCTCGCCCTTTCCCCTGGCTGTGCCCGCCCGGAGCCCCCCTCACACGCAGCATCCCCGGGCCCATGGTGCACCCTCCGGGGCTCAGCTCTGCCCGTGCCAGCAGCGACTTTATTTCTCATCACACCCTTCCCTCAGTAGCCCCCAAACAAACCCCTGGTGTGTTTTAGCCCAGCCAGCAGCAGGGTGGACTCCCGGGGCCGAGCGGGTGGCACAAACGATGTCAGTGGGGCGGGTGCTCCCTTGTAGCAGGGTGTCTTTTTGGGGTGCCAAAGCCTTTCTGAACCCCAGTCAGCCTCTCCACAGAGAAACTGCTGGAGAAGAATTCCGGCAGCAATTCCAGCTCACACCAGCACACACGTTACCAGGCTGGCTCAGCAGAGGGGCAGAGGGCTCCCAGCCCCAGAGCAATTCCCAGCAGGAGTTTATTCCATGGGCTGAAGGTGAATCCGGAGCCAGAGAGGGAGAACATGTGGTTTTCCTCAGTTACAGAGGGTCTGAGGGTCGTGGGGGACACCAGGGGCAGGGGACAGGTGACCATGGGGAAGAGAGAACAGGACACCAAACCCCAGAGCCACTGGGGAAACAGGGAGCGGGGATGCCGTGGGGTGGGTGATGGACCTGCGAAACCCCAAGAGAAGATTGCACAGTGTCTGCAAGGATCCACGGGGGAGAAGCCTTTTTACACCTGGGGTGTCTTTAATCTTCACTTTCCCAGGGAAGGGCAGGTGGAAATTCCTTTAATGGCACGAGGGTCTCCACACTCCTGAGCCGGGGCTGGGTGGCCTCGGGCACAAACCCGAGGGTGCTGCAGCCGGTGAGAGGCCAGGTGAGAGCTGTGTGCTTGGCTCACCTGCAGCTCTGGGCAGGGACAGGAGCTCCCAGCAGGGCTGGGCTCACACCGCGAGCTGCACACACAGCTCTGTCTCTCTTTTGGGCAGCCTCTGAGAGGCCGGGCTCAAACTGATACACCCTGCGTGTGAAAAACGAGTATTTATAACACTCTGCATCATTGCACACGCGGGAATTAAGGCTCTGAAGGACGCTGCACCCTCAGGAGCCGGCAGGAGCATCACCGCCCTGTAAAAATCCCGGCTGCCACACCTCAGAGGTGCGTACAGCCTTCCAGATTTTCTTCTCGCTCCATCCCTCCCGGGATTGCTGCCGGCCAGGCAGCCCTGGCACGGCCAGCAGGGCCAGGGCAGGGTGGCACGGTGCCAGGCAGGATGCTGGCAGCGGCAGCCAGAGGTGCTAAGCCGGTAACACTATCCCCGGGCCGAAACCCGATAAAGGGACAGGGGGAGGCTGGCGACACGTGGGATTAGCAAGGTCAGCCCGAGAGTTTTTCTCAGGGTGAAAATCAAAGAGGGGGGGGGAGAAAAATATTTGCCTTGTGTGACTCAGTGAGTTCCTGAGCAGCCACCTGAGTCCCTGAGCTCAGCCCGGCCTGTGGCTGCTGCTGAGGAGCTCGAGCTGAGCTCTCCTGCTCTGCCCACAGTGCCCAGGTTAGTCACCAGTGCCCAGTTTAACCACCAGTGCCCAATTTAATCACCAGAGCCCAATTTAATCACCAGTGCCCAATTTAATCACCAGTGCCCAGTTTAACCACCAGTGCCCAATTTAATCACCAGTGCCCAGTTTAACCACCAGTGCCCAGTTTAACCACCAGTGCCCAGTTTAATCACCAGAGCCCAGTTCAATCACCAGTGCCCAGTTCAATCACCAGAGCCCAGTTTAATCACCAGTGCCCAGTTTAATCACCAATGCCCAATTTAACCACCAGTGCCCAGTTCAATCACCAGTGCCCAATTTAGTCACCAGAGCCCAGTTCAATCACCAGAGCCCAGTTTAATCACCAGAACCTTCCCGGCTGCTCTGCTCTCCCCACAGGTCTTCATTCACGACAAAAAACCCCAGTGCAATCCCACCCTGATGCTGGTCACCAAACAGGGACCACCCCAACCCTCCTGTGGAAGATGTTGGAGGAATTGGCTCCCCACACTCCCCCTAAATCCCCGACTCTCAGTTTGCCTCAGCGTTGGGAGGTTTAATGACCCCTGAGAGCCGCTCTCCCTCGCCCCAGGTGCTCTGAAAGCCCAGCGTGGGCTCTGTGTCACCCGCTGGAAGCAGCCCTGGTGGGTCCCAGGGGTGCAGCCGGGTTGGAGAGAGGGGATTTACATCACAAATCCTCCCCAGAGAGCGGCTCCTCCTCTGCTCCTTCCTCACACACATCCCAGGCACAGGCAGCGGTGCCCGAGGATGACAGGATGGATAATTCAGGGTGGAAAAACCCTCTGAGATCATCCAGGCCACCACGACATCGTGTCCCTGAGCGCCCACTGACCCCAGCCTGTGACACCCGGAGCTGGGGGGGGATTAAATCCTTTTATTGAAAGGCGAGAATTTCCATAAAGGCGCTGAATAATACCTTCAAAAGCTGCAAAGAGAATAATAATAATAACAATAAAAAACAACCAAGTTTTCCTGTTCGGAGGCAGAAGCCTCATTAACCCGGAGTTAACTGGGAGCAGGGCAGCGGCTTCAGCCGCTTCAAAGCCGACCTGATAAATCCCAGCGGTTCAAAGTTCCAGGTGACCTTTCAAAGGCGTCAGCCGTGAAAAACAAAGGCACGGCATCACGCAGAGCCTTATCTGTGCCCCGCGGTGCCGCCGGGGCCGCGGGCGATAAACACCTCCGGAGGTGTCAGCGCGGCCTCCGCAGGGCCACCGCGGCCGCCCCTGGTCGCTGTCACCCGCCGGGGAAGGGCTCGGGGTGGTGGCCCGGGGTGGTGGCACTCCGGGATTTCTTCCCCAGAACGCTCCCGGTGCTGTGGGTTACCTGGATGGCTGTTCTGCCTTTCCTCAGTCGTGTCATTGTCGCACTCCCAGTGAGGGGGTGACACTGATGGGGTTGGTGGGACTGTCCCCTCCAAGGTGTCACTGTCCCCTCCAGGTGTGACTGTGTCCCCCTAAGGTGTGACTGTCCCTCCCAAGGTGTCACTGTCCCTCCCAAGGTGTCACTGTCCCCTCCAGGTGTGACTGTGTCCCCCTAAGGTGTGACTGTCCCTCCCAAGGTGTCACTGTCCCCTCCAGGTGTGACTGTGTCCCCTCCAGGTGTGACTGTGTCCCCACAGGTGTGACTGTGTCCCCCTAAGGTGTGACTGTCCCCTCTAGGTGTGACTGTCCCTCCCAAGGTGTCACTGTCCCCTCCAGGTGTAACTGTGTCCACCCAGGTGTGACTGTGTCCCCCCAGGTGTCACTGTCCCCTCCAGGTGTGACTGTGTCCCCCTAAGGTGTGACTGTCCCCTCTAGGTGTGACTGTCCCTCCCAAGGTGTCACTGTCCTCTCCAGGTGTGACTGTCCCCTCCAGGTGTGACTGTGTCCCCACAGGTGTCACTGTCCGCTCTAGGTGTGATTGTCCCCAAAAGAGACACACAATCAGCTCAGCTTTCAAACACAGCCGTCCCCTCAGCTCCAGTGAGGGGGTGACACTGATGGGGTTGGTGTGACTGTTCCCCCAAGGTGTGACTGTGTCCTCAAGGTGTGACTGTGTCCCCCCAGGTGTGACTGTGTCCTCCCAGGTGTCACTGTCCTCCCGAGGGTGTCACTGTCCCCAAAAGGGACACACAACCAGCGCAGGTGTGAAGCACAGCCGTCCCCTCACCCTCAGCCTCCCTGCCCACCAACCCACGGCAAATGTCGTGTTTCTCCTTCGTCCCCAGCCCAGGGCAGGTGCTGTCACCGTGTGCCACCCCAGAGGACACCCAGTGTGGGGTTGTGTGGGGTCACAGGCTCTGGCTGTCCCCGGGCTGGGGACAGCGGGCTCTGGGGACAGCGGGCTCTGGGGACAGCGGGCTCTGGGGACAGCGGGCTCTGGGGCTGGGAGGCAGCACGTAGAGGGGATCAGGGGCTGTGGCCAGTCCCAGGAGCTTTGGGACGTGCTGAGGTCAGCAGCCAGCCCGAGTGTCCCCACTGCTGGGGACAGCACCGGGATCACCCCGCTGGGATGTGGGGGGGATCATCCCACTGCGATTTTGGGGTGGGGTCACCCCGCTGGGATTTTGGGGTGGGCAGGGCGGCCCCAGCCCTCAGCGCTGTCCTTTGGGGTTTTGCAGAGCCCCCGAGGTGCTGAGAGCCGTGCTCAGGATCCCACCGCGGCCCGGAGCCCGGAGCACGAAACCAGCGGCAGAAGCGCCCGGAGAAAGCCGTGAAGGACTTTTTTGGGGTTTTATGGGATGGAGCCTGTGCCAGGGGCCGGGAGAGCAGCAGCAGCCTCAGCCTCCGGCTCAAACATCCCAAATTCCCCAGGTTTGGGTTTGGGAACGCTGGACTCTGTCCTGGAGGAACGAGCGGCTCCTCGGGGTGTGGACAGACACACAGCACGGTGATCTGCTGCTCCGCTGCGGCTGAGCGAAGGGAAAATGTGGGTTTGCCTCCTCTCACTGCCCTGGCTGAGCTCCGGTGATAAATAACACACAGAACTGAAATCTTCCCTTTTTCCGGAGCTGCTGAACGGAGTTTAAAGATGAAATACTTCCAATTGCGTTTGAAACTTATTTTTAATTGTGTTAGAATTTATTCTGGCCCGTGTTGGTGGCACCAGCGCCCCTGGGGATGGGGCAGGGCTGGACAGAAGCCGGGGCACCAACAGAACCTTCCTGAGCCCTGGGGGCGGCTCAGCGCAGTGAACCCCTCTCCCAGCAGATCCCCTGGACACTGCACCCCTCTTTAAATAACTTCATTTAACTTTATTGCCTTTAACCACCGACTCTTTCAGGACATTTCTGAGCTGCCTCCTGCAGCTGGCGCAGCACCAACGCTCTAAAAACTCCTAAAAAAACGGCAAATCAGGCATCTGATCTGACATCGGGCCTTTGACTTTCATCTAAAAATCTGTCTGCTGACGTCTCTGACTCTGACCAGGGGCGACAGCTCCTCCTCCTCCTCCTCCTGCTCCTCCAGTGCTCACGTCCAACACCCGAGCTCCAGCGGAGGCATTGACCTCGGAGCCCCGAGCAATGAGCGGCTTCATTCGGGCCCTTATCTCCCTCCCATCGCAGCGTTTGGGCTCTTCGTGAGTCGCCCAAGGCCACGGAGCCGCGGAGCGATGGGGCCGCGCTGGCTGCCCTGCCCCTGCTGCTGCGGGGACAGGACAGGGCACACGTTCTGCTCCACCTCCTTCCCAGTTTGGGGTTTTTTGGGGGGTTTGAGTGGGGGTTTTTTTGGTTTTGTGGTTGGTTTTTTTTTTGTTTGTTTTGTTTTGGTTTTTTTGTTTTTATTTTTGTTTTTGTGTGGTTTTTTTTGTGGGTTTTTTTTTTTTTTTGGGAAAATTCCTGATAGTTTTGGGTTGTTTTTTGTTGTTGTTGTTGTTGTTGTTGTTGTTGTTGTTGTTGTTGTTGGTTTTTTGTTGTTGTTTTGTTCTGTTTCTTTCGTTCGATTTTTTTGGGGGGGGGGTTTGGGGTTTTGGGGTTTTTTTAGTGTTGTTTGGGGGGTTGGTTGGTTGGTTTGTTGGGGTGTTTTGTTGTTGTTGTTTTTTGTCTGTTTTTCTGGAGATTTTTTATTTGGGTTTTTTGGGGGATTTGGGTTTTTTGGGGGGGGTTAGGGTGGGTTTTTTTGTTTTGGTTTTTGGGTGGGCTTTTTTTTTTCAGGTTGGAAAACCTCCCTTCACAGGAATTCAGTGGTTTAAGAATAAAAAAAAAAGCCTCCTTTGGGTCGACTCTGCTGGGTCAGAGTGGGCAGAAAACCTCGAGGGCTGGGGCAGGCAGCGCTTGGAGCCAGAATTCCTCAATTCCAGGAGAATTCCAGGAGAATGGGACTCTCCACATCCACCCCTCGGCCTGGGGCATCCCCCAAGGCTCCGGAGCTGCTCCAAGGGCAGGAATTTTTGGATGCTGGGGCTGTTCCCAGGAGCTGCTCATGTCCCCAGGCCTCGGGCAGACCTTGGCCAGCACATTCGGAGTTCCCCTGCAGAAGGCAGATATCTTACACCTATTTTACAAACAAGATAACAGCCCTGGCTCAAGGTGACCTGAGCTTGTCCAGAGAGCCGCAGGTGAGGACACAGCCCAGGGCCAGGTGCTCTCCGGGGGCTCTCAGGATCTTTTTTTGGGGTGTCACCATTCCTCTGGAGATCCTTGTGGTGCTCCAGACAGGAATTTGGGTGGGTGGGGTTCGCTGTGACCATCACAACGTGCTCTGCTCCCCGAGAGGGTCCCCCAGTTTGTGTCTCACCCCACAAATCCTTCAGGGTGGGGATGTGACCGTGCCAACCCTGCTGGAGGAGCAGAGGAGGAGCTCCCCTGTGAGGAGCAGGTGACAGGGCTGACCCCACACACACACACAGGTGACACACTCTCAGCAGGAGGGTGACCCTTCCCTCATCCAACCCCCTCACCAATTAAAAAATACATCAATATCTAAAAATTACCCTCTTCGATATCTAAATTACCCTCATCAATACCTAAAAATCCCCTATCCCTTGCACAAAAAACAAACACGTTCCTTACAAAATTACACAAAAAACCCATTTCTGTTTTAACTAAACCCAAAACTACATTAACCCACAACCCCCAGACAGGCTGGAGAGGCCCCGAGCAGCAGTGACCCAACAATTCCCTCAGCAGAGAAACCCCAAATGAGCAGAGAAACCCCAAATGAGCAGAGAAACCCCAAATGAGCAGAGAAACCCCAAAGCCTCTCCCCAGCCCCGAGAAAGAACCAAACGCCCACGGGGGAGCTCTGAACCTCCCCGAGCTCTTCCTGCATTCCAGCCTTGAGTTTGGTGCTGTAAATTCTCCTGCTGGGACGAGGTGTTCCTCATTCCTGCCCGGATCAGGCCCCCTGTGCCAGCAGGTGACACCGAGCGGGGGTGGCAGCGCCGGCGGGTCCCTTTCAGGTGGCAGCTGTGGCTCCAGCGCTGGCACCACGGGGCCAGGCCACCTCTGCCAGGGGATGGTGGCATCCAGCCCGGGCTCTGCATTCCTGGGAGAGCAGGAAATGGTGATAACCAGCCCTGGGAGTCTCGGAGCTCCAGTTGGGCTCTGTGAGGTGACACCGCGGTGACACCAGCAATGTCATCACCCCCTGCCCACACTGCCAGGCTCCGTGTGGTGACACCGCGGTGACACCAGCAATGCCACCCATCCCCTGCCCACCCTGCTGGGCTCTGTGCAGTGACACCACAGTGACACCAGCAGTGCCATCCTGTGCCCACCCTGCTGGGCTCTGTGCAGTGACACTGTGGTGACACCTGTAGTGCCACCCACCCTGTGCCCACCCTGCTGGGCTCTGTGAGGTGACACTGTGGTGACACCAGCAATGTCATCACCCCCTGCCCACCCTGCTGGGCTCTGTGTGGTGACACTGTGGTGACACCAGCAATGCCATCCCTTGCCCGCCCTGCCGGGCTCTGTGAGGTGACACTGCAGTGACACCCGCAGTGCCACCCCCTGCCCGCCCTCAGAGCATCCCGCAGCGCTGGGCATGGCCATCACCTGCTCCAGGGAGGGCCACCTCATCCCTGGAGGAATTTGGGTGCCCAGGTCTCTGCTTTCCCACCTGGCTGAGGGGTTTGAAATGCTCCTGGAGGGACAGACGGACAGACAGACAGACAGACAGACAGGGAGGACACCCCTGGCTTCAGAATCAGAATCAGAAGATTGGAAGAGACCTCCAGGATCATCAGGTCCAACCCACCCCAAAGCTCAGTAACCCCGGCCCCAGTGCCACATCCAGTCTGCTCCAAACACCCCAGGGATGGTGACTCCGCCTGGGCAGACCATTCCAGCACTGTATCACCTTTCTGGAAAACCTTTTCCCTGAAATCCAGCCTGAACCTCCCCTGGTGCCGCTGTCCCCTGGGCAGGTGTCACAGCCTGAGCAGCACATCAGCCTGAGGAACAACCTCCCAGCATCTCTCTGCCTGCTCAGCACCTCCCAGATCCCCGTGGAAGCCCCAGATTCCCTCCTCAGAGGCTGCCCCGCTCCACCTGCAGCATCTCCATCCCAAACTGCCTCCTGCCCACACCTGCAGCGTCTCCATCCCAAACCCTGCCTCCTGCCCACACCTGCAGCGTCTCCATC
The DNA here is from genome assembly GCF_009819655.1 of Sylvia atricapilla. NCBI lineage: Eukaryota > Metazoa > Chordata > Aves > Passeriformes > Sylviidae > Sylvia > Sylvia atricapilla. The sequence goes on from NC_089164.1 coordinate 1,605,559, forward strand.
CCAAACCCTGCCTCCTGCCCACACCTGCAGCGTCTCCATCCCAAACTCTGCCTCCTGCCCACACCTGCAGCATCTCCATCCCAAACTCTGCCTCCTGCCCACACCTGCAGCATCTCCATCCCAAACTCTGCCTCCTGCCCACACCTGCAGTGTCTCCATCCCAAACTCTGCCTCCTGCCCACATCTTCAGTGTCTCCATCCCAAACCCTTCCTCCAGTGCCTTCTTGAACCCTGTTTTCTCAGCAAAACCACCCAAAACCCAGGAGCAGCTCTGGCTGCAGGCCTGGGGATGGGAGAGGAAGGGAAGGATGGAGGGAGGAAGGCTCCTGCAGGTGCCATCATCTCCCAGGAACTCCAGGGCATGCTCCTGCCCCCGGCCTGGGGCTGCCACTGAATTATTACCACTGAATTATTACCACCGAATTATTACCGCTGAATTATTACCGCTGAATTACTGACCCCGTTACGTGCAACGTAGCTGCTAAAATCAATCATCTGCAAACAAATCCGCACATTCCAGCCCGTGGAATGCTGCTATCTGCCCGGGAGATAACCAGCTCAGCAGCCTGTGCACCCCAGGATGACCTGGGGAGTCCCTGGGGTGTCTCTCCGTGTCCTGGTGCTCCCCGGCTTCCAGGCGCTTCCCAAACATCCATCCGTGCCTTGTACACCATCCTGGATGTTCTGTGGTCGCCACATCCTCGGGACACACGTGGGGAGTTTGGCCAGAGCAGAAAGAGGCAGAATGAGCTTTATTTGTAATTAGTAGAACTGGAATTTGACCAGGACTGTGCCTCCCACGCCAGAAGTGCCCCAGGACCATCGGTGGCTGCACAGGGCTGGGTTCTTTGCAGGGCAAGACCTTGCTTTATCCTGATCACACCCAGCAGGACTTTGGAATAGCAGCTCCTGCCGCAGGCAGCAGGAAACAAAAGGGGATCCGTCTGTGCCGGAGGGAAAGCAGGGCTGGGAAGGGACAGGGGGAGCCTGGAGGTCTCCTTGGGGAAGTTTGAGCCTGTGGAAAAATCACCTCGCACGTGGCTGAGAATTTCCCTGGGTTTTGGCAGTGCTGGGGGGACAACAACCCAACCACCAGGACTCCAGGCCTGCCAGCATCCCAGGGCAAGCCCCAACCGAGTCACCCGGGGTGGTTTGGTGTCCCACTGTGCCCAGACCTCATTTCCCTGCCTGTGCCAGGGGACAGCGGCATCCCACGGACCTGGAACCCGACTGCTGATGGTGCTGGGCCCGGGCACAGAGCAGGGCAGAGCATGAGCAGCACCAGCTGCTCCCTTTTCCCTCCTGCCAGGAGCCAGCTTTGCATTTTCACCTTTCGCCTTTCTTCGGTGCATCTTTGCGAGGAAAAATGCCCTTTGCTGATGGGTTTTGGCACGAGCATTCCCGCTAATTAACCCTGGATGTTAATGAGCATCACCTCGGATGCTGGTCCCCCTCTTTTCCGTGCTGCTGTGGATGCTGGAGCTCTGTTTTCCCGGGATCTGCCCTGTGACAGGAGCCTCTGGGAACACTCCTGGGCTGCTCCCGCTGCCGTGCCACACGCAGCATATCAGGCTGCCCTTAAAACAAAACCAAACCAAACCAAAAAAACCCTCACTGGATATGAGTTACTAATGATATTTACGGGCTAACTGCGCGGCAGTGATTACCGGTGTGGGTCAGATGGCGATGAATCAGCCCCCTTTGCTCGCACCCTCGGCAGGGTGTTCCTCAGGACGCAATGATTGATTTGCATGCGCTGAGGTTTCTTGGCAGGAGCCGCTGATGCCTCGAGCGTGCACCAAGTACCGGGAATTTTTACTCTGGGAGCGAGCAAAGGCCACGGCGCTGCCTCATTCCCTTCTCGTCACCCCAGCCGTGGGTTCCCGGCCCTTCCTTCCCTCTCTCCCCGCTCCTTTCCCCGGCGTTTCCCAGCGCTCAGAGGCGGCGGCACATCCCGGTGACACCCGGAGCAGAGAGGCCACCCCCGGGAACGTGCCAGGCTGCCCTTGGGGACAGCGGCGACACGACAGATCAATTCCTCCACCACAAATAACCCCCTGCAGCTTCTTCCTGGTGGCCAATTCCTTTGGGGACACGTCCCTGTCCCGTTCTGTGCTGATGGCTCCTGTCCATCTCGTCACCTGCAGCATCCTGGTTTGTGCCTCGCTCCTGCACTCTCAAATCCCTCTGGGAGCAGAGGAGGGGAGAAGAAAGAGTCCAGGAGCCTGGAGGAGAAAGAGGAGATCAGGGTCCTGGAGAAGAGATCAAGATCCTGGAGAGGAGAGGAGATCAGGATCCTGGAGAAAAGAGGAATCTAGGATCCTGGAGAGGAGATCAGGAACATGGACAGGAGAGAATCAGGATCCTGGACACAAGAGATCAGGATCCTGGAGAGGAGATCAGGAACATGGACAGGAGAGAATCAGGATCCTGGAGTAGAGGGATCAGGATCCCGGCCCCAGCTTGTCACAGTGGTGCTGCCCTGGGCTGGACACGATGGCAGCACAGGACGAGCCCCGTCCCCTGCTCTGAGCTGGCCGCTCCCTGACCTGCCACAGGAGCTGTCCCAGCTTCAAAGGCCGCCTGTCCCCAAACCCTGGCAGCTCCGGCAGCGGGACACCGAGCACACCTCGGCGGTGGCGGCTCCTCCCGGCCCATCGCTGTCCCCTGCCCGGGGGCCTCAGAAGAACCTGTCAAACCCTGTGCGGAGCAGCTCGTGGCCATCGAACCTGCGAGGCTGAGCACCGAGAGCCCAGCCCCGGCCTCCCGCACATCCCCGAGCCTCTCTGCTGGGCACACAGCGGGGTTCCCCGTCTCCTCCCCACTCCTCTCCTCCCTTTGAAGCTGGAAATGAGAGACACTCTGCTTTCCGCTGTCCCTGCGGCGGGCTGCGGCTCCGGGCACAAAGCGCCCCATTGTCCGTGCCGGGGGCGGAGAGAGGCCGGAGCTCCGGGGCCGGCCAGGAGCTGCCCACCCCGGCCGACAAAAGCATCTCGGGCTGCCCCCGGCCCGTGGCAGGGCAGGGAAGGGGCCGGGGTGACGTGAATATGGGTTATTGTCACCCGCAGCCGCAGAGGGGATCAAACGGCCCAGGCCGGACAGGGAAGGGGTGGGATGAGTGAGGGACATCCAAAAAAAAAAGCTCTTCTCCCTCTTCAGATCTCCCCTTATCTCCTCTGCCTATCTCCCGGGCTTAGCCCGAGTGTACCTGCTCGCAATTAACTCCTCAAGCCAATCAGGCGCCGAGCACAGCCCTCGGTCCCCTTGACTGAGGTGATTTATAAATGACTCACTGGCAGCTCGGAGCGCAGACCTGTGCTCGGCTCCTCGCAGCTCCGCTCCTGCCCCAGCGGCACCCCGCGCCCGCTCTCCCCAGCGCAGGTAACTCCAACAATCGGCCCCTTTGTCTGGGTGGGCGTGGGGGATTTACACTCCGCTTGCACAGCCACTGGGTGTGAGGCGTACTATTTGGAGAGCTGGCACTTCTTTTATTTTTTTTTTTTTTTTAATTATTTTTATATTTTCAAAATTTTTTTTTCTTCCTTTCCCCTCCCTTCTCTTCTCCTCCCCTCCTCTCGCCGAGGGGATTTACGGCGGCAGATTTACTCAGGAATTAGCAACACCAACGATCCAGCAGCTTGATTTATTACGGAGAGAGAGGCTGGAAGAGCCAAATATGTGAATTAATTATTGCTAGAATAAATCCTGCCACCTTATCCCGCCTGGCTCCTGCTGAGATGCGTGGAGGGATTTTCCTGATATAGGACAGGCAGCACTGAGGAGAAAACACTCAGTTCTGGGAACCTCGTTATGACCAGAACTTTCTGTGAGTGGGACTATGGAAAGTGGTCCCTGCCCCGAGGATGCCGCAGCCCAAACTGGCTGTCGCACATCCCGGGATGGAGGGAAGGGATGTGGAGCCCAGCGCCTGCAGGCAGCGCTTGGGAAGCGCTGGTTGTGCGCAGGAATGCAGCCCAGGAAAGGGGATTTGGCTGCTCAGGGCATCCTGGCGCTCACAGTCGGGTTAGGAGGGAATTTTAAAGCCGGGAATGAGGAGAGCTCCCAGACTGAGACCTGTCACACCGGGTGCAGGGTCTGCAGCTCCTCCCAGTGCTGTTTCAAGCGATGTTTAGGTCCAGTTTGGGCAGGCTCCTTCCTACATTAGCGAGAGGAAATATCCCCTCAGCCTTGCTCCATGGTGGAAAACCGCAGCTCCCGCAGCTGGGATGCTTTCTGCTCTGCCCTGATAAAATTTGTCCACACCTTTTTTGTAAGCAGGCCGAAACCCGGAGCTGGGGACCTGTCCTGCTTTCCCTCAGAGATAAGCCCCTGCAGTGACATTTGTCCTGGTCACTCAGCGTTTCTGCCCCAGGTCAGAGACTCCCGGGGCAGAAATGACATCCCATCCTCCACCTCCGGGGCAGGACGGACGGGGTGACCCCTGAGGTGTTTTTCCTCCCCCGAGAGCGGATCCAGAGGGGCAGGAGCGTGTGGAGGAGTGAGCTCTCAGCAGCATCCCCCATCAGAGCTGGCAGGCGCTGCGGGAACGCTGCAAACTTTTCAATTCCTTCACATCGGCCTTGCTCACCTGCTCTCCAAAGGTCCGAGTCAGAGACACGTGGAGAGAAGACACAGGGACAGCAAAGTCTCACTTCTCCTTCCTTTAAAGGCCCTTTTGGGTTCACTCCTGCCCATCCCAGCTGCCTTTTCCATGGGATGGGTTCAGCACAGCTGGGCTGAGTCTCTGCCGTGTGCTCTGCCACCCTCAGTGAGGTGACAGCCGGGGGGACAGCAGGCCAGGGGGGCTCCTGGAGGACCACTGTGGGGTGGGTGTGTGGACACCCCGAAGCGCAGCAGCCCGGGCCGTGTGCCCGGTGCCTCGCCCCGGCCCAGCCCATCCTCACGGAGCTGATGAGGCTCCCACAGCACCCCGGAGCTGGGGCGGGGTTGGGAACAAGTGGGTAAATCAAACAAATCCCGGGGAAAAGTGGGTTCAGCCTGGGCTTTGCCGTCCTGGTGTCAGCACGGGGCAGATCTCCTGTGCCCACGGCGTTTGCTCCCTCACGGCCAAGGGCAGGAGCCGAGCTGCTCCTGTCATTACGAACATTTCACTTCATAAACAACCCCCTGAGCCAAACACTTTGGCTTCAGCCTCAGGAGCTGGCAGATGCCTGCAGATTTTATTATTCTGGTTACCAGGCACGGAGCTAGTTTGGTTAGAAACTCGTGTGAAGTGGTACATCAAACATTGGCACGGGCCCAGCAGAGGCAGCGCAGGAGCTCTGGGTCACCCCACACGAGAAAAAGGCCATCTGCCTAATGGAAATCACCCTTTGAACACTCCAAATGTGGGCTCTGGACAGAGAGGGAAGGCTGATTTAAGGCCTGCCGTTCCGTGGTGGAGGAATGGGAGGGCAGGTCCCGGGGGACGGGGGGCAGCTCGGGGCAGGGGATGGGAGGTGGGAGCTGGAGGGAAGCAGGGATGTCTCCTCCCAGCCCTGCACTGTGGGACCCATCCCATGTCTGCCCAAGATCCATCACCTCCTCTCACCCCCTTCTCCCTCTGGCTTTTATTCTCCCTCTGGTGGAATTCTTTATGTGGTCCATCCCTCAGCCATCACGGTGGTTCCTCGTGGGAAACAGGCTGGAACAGCGAAGTTTTGACTGAACTTTATGGATTCTGGCGTTTTGCCTTTTTCTGAGGCATGGATGTTTTTCGTAGCTGATTTATATTATCCTCTGGTGTCTTCCTCTTCTGTTTCTAATGGGTAAAGGTTAAGAAAAGGTTAAACCCCAGGGATTAATGTTTGTGCCCAGTGCATGGCATCAGCCCCCTGGATACAATCCCTGCTTCCCCTACTTCCTCCCCCTCCCCAAATTACTGGGAATGATTATTTTTTTCCCCAAAAATACTCGTGCCAGAAATGTGGGGCTGTAGATGTGTCTTTATCACCTCCAGCTTTTCTTCCTGAATCAGTTCGTTTTTGCAGGTGAAACCTGTGGCCATTCAGAGCCAAAGGTAAAAAAAACCAAAACCAAAAACAAACAACAAAAAAACAAAGAAACAAAACAAAAAAACCAACCAATTTTTTTGTGTAAAATCAATCAAATTTTAAGTGTGAAAAAGAAATTGTTTCCAAATGGCCCAGCTGAAGACTCTGGGGTCTCCTGGTGGTGAGTTCCTGCTGCGGTCCATCAGCTGGACTGGGTCCTGGAATGTTCCCGGTGGCTGCAGGGAGTGACCGGGGAGTGCAGGGGTGGATCTGCCGGTGCCCGGTGGCAGAGGTGAATTATACAACATCTTCTGAACCACCTGAGCCGAGGGAGTGACAGCAGGAACCTCCTTGTCCTCCAGCCTGGGCGCTCAGGGGGGCACAGCGGAGCGGGTGTGTGTGACAGCAGGCTGAGGGACAGTTCACTCCGAGCCTGGCACTGCCACATCCGTCACCAGGAGCGTGTCACCCGCGCCAGGCAGCTCTCGGGGAGGAGCTGGTGGCTTCCCCTGGTGACCTTGCAGGACCCTTTCACCGCGTTGCCGCAGGGCTCCTGTGGCAGCTGCAGCCGCGGCCGGGCGCTGACGGCACCGGGCTGGGGCCACGGGAGTCACCACCTTGTGCTGGTGTTGCAACCAAACCCTTGCACCTGTGGCTGTGTTCTCCCTGCAGACCTGGGCCGGGGGCCGGGGGGAAGCTGATTTTATGGCCCTTTCTTGGGCAATGGGGCCGGGAGGGGGGGGTTTGGATGGGAGATTCACACGGGATGGGGAAGAGGCTGGACCTCTGAACCCAATCCCGAAGCAAACAGCACCGAGGGCTGGGTGTGCCTTGTGCAAGGGGAAGGGGGATGGAGAGGGGCCAGGCAGGGCAGGAAGGGTTATTCCAAGAGCATTGATTTGTAATCCCTAAAATCAAGAGGCAGCCTGTTGAATGGGACATTTATTCCTTGAATGTCCATCTCCAGCGCTGGGATCAGTTTGGGCCCTTGTATCACGCCTTAGTCAGGGACCAGGGGGCTCTCCCACCAAATTTTGACTCATTCCTTGGACTGGAGCTCCTGGTCTGTGCCTACGTCAGCTCAGGAAAGTGGCATCGTGCCAATGGCTCCTATCAACAACCTCAATGTGACTTTCCTCTTCCCAAGCACAGCTATCACCAGCACGGGGACAGCAGATAAGAGCTCACTGAGTGTGTTTGCAGGACCAGCTCGGGGAGAAAAGGTCCGTGCCCGGCATGCTCAGCCTGGCTTGGGACTGGCAGGGCTGGGATCAGCCAGGTCTGGGCCCAGGGGACACTCCTGACCTGCTGGGACAATGTTAGTCACCCTCATCACGTTGCTGGAGCGGAGCAGTTCTGCTCTGTGTGTTGTTTGCTCCGAGTATCACATCCCATTTGTGTACTCAGCCAGGTCAAATTTTACGTTTCTGAGCATCGCCCACCGCAGGGATGGGCTGCCTGAAAACCTGTGAGCACCTGGAGCTCTTCTCCCAGATTTTGTCCTTTATTTCCTTGCTTCCACTGGAAGAAGGATCTTGAAAAACCTGGTCCCTGCAATGCAGCGGCTGACTGGCACTCTGCTCTCCCCTGCACACTCCTGGAATTGCTGCGGGGTCCTGCCCCAGGGGCAGGGTGGAAACCAGCTCTGCAGCCTGCCGTGGGCTCATCCCACCAGCGCCAGGCCAGCTGGCTTGGCCTTTTGTTCAAGGAGCAGCCACGCAGCTCCTCGTGCTCCTGAATCCCCAAATCTCAGAGGTTTCAGCTGCTGTTTGATCTAGGGCAAGGCTGTGATAAGCCAAGCCAAGAACTTGACTCTGGCCGAGACGCTGACATCACGAGCCTGTTTGTTTAAGATGGAATTTAATCGTGGGGATATTTTGCCCTCTATACCTGCTCTGTTTATTATTATTTTTTTTTCCTGATTGCCAGCACTGTCGCTCAGTGGGGGGAAAATTCATTAAAGAGCTGGGATTTAATTGGCTGATGGGTGTGGCCGAAGGGATGGAGATCAGAGACCACCAGGAACTCGGGTGGGTTTATCAGCCCTCAGGAGCTGTCGTTCAGTCTGGACCTACAAAATATTGACCAAGGAGAACTGGAAATTCCGAGCAGAGCCCGGAATGGGGCTGGGAGAAAGGCTGGGAACAGCCACAGGATCGCGGGAAACGTGGGAAAACCGTGATTATCAGACAGGCTTTTGGCACGGGGGACTGGGAAGAGCCCAGGATACTGATTAATTCTATTATCCGAAGGCAAAGCTTGTCCTCGCTCTTGGAGGGGAATCTCCAGGGGAAAAGGAGCAGCAGGGCACTGGATCAGGCACCCGGCACTGCAGGAAGAGAGGAGGGGTCTCCTCTTTGCTCTCCATCCCCGTGGGTGCAGAGAGGAGCTGGAATCACAATCACCCCACGGCCAGTTTTACAGCAGAGTGCCCTGTGACCTCTGAAGGGGTTGATGACCTCCCTTTCTAGACCCATTAGCTGCTATTTGCATAATGACTCCATTGACCTAAATTCTCCCCAAAGTTTCGGTTCTCTGCATCATCCTTTCCTTCCTGCCCTGCTCTGTACAATCTCCTCCTGTCCTCCTCTCCAAGGCATCAGCCAGGGCTCTCAGCAGAGAGAGGGCTGAAATTTTCATTTCAAACGCTTGTCCCGGTGTCCGAGGTGTGCCCTGACTCTCCGCAGAGCCCGGAGAGGGGAGGGGAGAGGCTCTGGCACATTCAGATCACTCCGTAAGCTCTCAGCAACCTGGATGTTGTTTCTCGAGACATTCTCCCGCCTGAATCACCAGCTTTTCCCACCCCCTCTTCTCCTCCTGCGTTGGGCAATGACCCACTTAGATACACGCCAGAACACAAATAATTACCGAGATGCTCCTTTTATATCCGACCACTTCCTCCCACCCCTCCCAGCCCGGGGTGATTCTGCCCTCTCCCCAGGAATCTCCGGGCACGGTGAAATAAAGGATCTGTGAAGTTCATCATCCCTTTGGTGAGACCCACATACCGGTCAGGACAGGTCTGCCAGGATGTTTTGGCATCTTCATCACTGACATGAGTTAGCAACAGTTATCTGCCCCGAGCATCACTTCCTAGAGGAGCCCGGGCGCTCACCCACGGGCAGCCAGGATTGGGAAGGTTCTGGAATGCTGGGCAGTGCGGCAGGAACACCTCGGGCGGGATCCAGCTTTCCTCCCGGTGCCGGTATCAACCACGGAGCCCGGGCAAACCCCACCGATGGTGAAACAGGGGCACACGGAGACACTCCCGGAGCCGGGATTAACAACCTCTGCCCGGCAATCCCAGTCCCTTCGCAGCCCCATCGCTCATTAGCATCGCTCATTAGCATCCCCGCTCATTAGCATCACCTCCGAAGAGCCGGGCAGAGCTGCAGCAGCCCCTGGAGCTGGGAGAAGCCACTCCCAGGACCTGCCTCTCTGCCACGGGGAAACTATTTAGGGTGGAGAAGTTCGGGGAGGGCTCCAGACGCTGGAGGTGTCCGCTCTGTTAGACCGCAGGTGGGGCCAACTCCAGCCACATTCTTGGCTTTGCTCTTTCTTTTTATTTTTTTTATTATTATTATTATTTAATTTTTTTTTTAATTGTTGTTGTTGTTGGGAAAAATCCAAATGATGCAGAGATGAGCCAGGCCAGGCCTCGCTATGCCATCGAACGTCCTGCCTACTCCGTCAGCCTCTTCGATGAGGAGTTTGAGAAGAAAACCAGGACTTATCCCGTCGGGGAGAAACTGAGAAACCTTGTCAGGTAACAGGGAATGCTGTAGAACAGAAACCAGATTTAGTCAGGAAGTTTGGGGTGGGTGTAATTCAGACCTGGGAATACAAATCCCATTTTTATCCTGGGGAATCATGGTCTCCAGGGGTTTTTCATGGATGAAAGACATGGGAGAAATGCAAACTGGGCTGAAGAAAATGAAATTGGTGGCTCTTTTCTCAGCAGAACAGTTTGCACCGTGTGCATTGGGGTTCCTGTTTTCCAAGGGGTTTTTGTTTTAATAATGGAAAAAGCACAGTTGATGATGTAGGGATATGTGGATTATTTTTTTAAGCTTTCCAGCTGGGATTTCCTTTTCTCAGCTTTCTGACTGAAACCAATGCCACCTTAAAGAAAGGTTTGTAATTATGCAAACAAAGGTTAATTACCCTGCTGATCACTTTCTTGGAAATCTATCTCCACTCCTCAGAAAAAGGAAGGGAAAGAGGGCTCAGAATCTGGTGAGGGAGAAAGGCTGAGACATTCCTAGGAAGATTTTTCCTTACTTCCAGCTCGTTTGCTTTGCCCCTTCTCTGCTTATTTGCTTTTTTTTTTTTTATCTCCCTTCTAAGATGTTCAGCTTCCAGGTTCAAGGTCACCCTCTTCCGCCTGTTCCCAATCCTGGCGTGGCTGCCCAAGTACAAAATCAAGGATTACATCCTGCCCGACGTCCTGGGCGGGCTCAGTGCGGGGACAATCCAAGTGCCACAAGGTGAGCAGTGTCACCCTCTGGTGACAATAACTCTTTGCCAGCTCCAATAAAGCTCTGCAGGTGATGCTGATGCCCAGCTGAGGAGGGGTTTTGTGTTTTATGATGACCCCAAGCTGTACCTCCAGCCTGGTGGCCGCTGTATTTCCCTGCTCGTGTCCCTCGTGTTTTGCAGGGATGGCTTTCGCCCTCCTGGCCAATCTGCCTCCTGTCAACGGGCTCTACTCCTCCTTCTTCCCCCTGCTGCCCTACTTCTTCCTGGGGGGCATCCATCAGATGGTGCCAGGTGAGGAATTGTCTGCACAGGACAGTGAAGTGAACGCTGCTGTGCCCCAGAACTGAGATGTTTGCCGTGCCGGGGGTTGGTGGGATGGTGGTGGGATGGCTGATGGGATGGGTGGTGGGATGGTTGGTGGGATGGTTTTTGGGATGGGTTGTGGGATGGCTGATGGGATGGTTTTTGGGATGGTTGGTGGGATGGTTGGTGGGAGGGTTGGTGGGATGGTGGTGGGATGGTTGGTGGGATGGTTTTTGGGATGGTGGTGGGATGGTTGGTGGGATGGTTGGTGGGATGGTTGGTGGGATGGTTGGTGGGATGGGTTGTGGGATGGTTGGTGGGATGGGTGGTGGGATGGCTGATGGGATGGGTGGTGGGAGGGTTGGTGGGATGGTTGGTGGGATGGGTGGTGGGATGGGTGGTGGGATGGCTGATGGGATGGTTGGTGGGAGGGTTGGTGGGATGGTTGGTGGGATGGGTGATGGGATGGGTGGTGGGATGGGTGGTGGGATGGCTGATGGGATGGTTGGTGGGATGGCTGATGGGATGGTTGGTGGGATGGGTGGTGGGATGGTTGGTGGGATCTGTGTGACCATGGCTGCAGGATGTCACCCCAATGCCCCTGTGCCGTGGGGCTGGGGAGGAGCTGAGGGACTCCCTGTGCACAGCCCCACCTGCCCAGGAGCCTCCCAGGCCAGGGCTCTCCCCAGAGGGAGCTCCTGACCTCCCCGTGCTGTCCGCAGGGACTTTTGCTGTCATCAGCATCATCGTTGGCAACATCTGCAATGAGCTGGCTCCGGAGAGGGACTTCCAGTACTTCAACCACACCACCAACGAGAGCAGCGTGAACACCACGGCCCTGGAGGCAGCCAGGCTGGAGATCTCTGCCACCCTGGCCTGCCTCACAGCCGTCATACAGGTGAGGGATCTGCGCTGTCCCTGCCCCACACGGGGAGCCAAGCCTCCCCTGCAGCAGAGATGCTCAAAGAGGCCCCACTTCTGGCTGGATGATGCTTCAAAACGAGGATTTTTGGGGTGGAATTCTTTATGTGGACAACTCCTCAGCCCTCCTGTCCCCATCCCTGCTCGGGGACACCCCTGCCGTGAGTGGGAGAGCTGTTTGAGATGCTCAAAGGGGCCCCGCTTCTGGCTGGAGGACGCCTCAAAATGGGGATTTTCAGAGTGGAATTTTCAGTGTGGACCATCCCAAAATGACACCCTCAGCCCTCCTGTCCCCATCCCTGCTTGGGAACACCCCTTCCATGAGTGTGAGAGCTGTGTGATCTCCCAGAGGATCACCCTGCATCCCTTGGGGGTGTCACTGCCCTGACCACACCTCCTCTGTGCCGCCCTAGCTGTGCCTGGGCTTCCTGCAGTTCGGCTTCGTGGCCATCTACCTGTCCGAGTCCTTCATCAGGGGCTTCATGACGGCGGCAGGGCTGCAGATCCTCATCTCCGTGCTCAAGTACGTCTTCGGCTTGACGGTCCCGTCTTACACCGGGCCCTTAGCTATCGTCTACGTAAGTGGGGGCTCCTCACAGCCACCTTCCCCCCCACCACGGCCGGGGAAACGGGGCCCAGGAGGCCAGGAAAGGGTGGAGGGAAGGGGGAACCCCACCCCAGCACAGCCAGGCTGGAGATGTGCTCCCTATCCAGTGTTATCTGAGCCCTGTCTGGGTGATTTAAATGAGGCTGGGATCTTCACCCCGGTTTTAAAACTTGAAAAATCTGGGTTTTAATGCAGAATGATGAAATGGGGCTAGGATCTTAACCCCAGTTTTAAAACTTGAAAAATCTAGGTCTTGAGGAATGATGAAATGGGGCTGGGATCTTAATTCCAGTTTTAAAATTTAAAAAAAAAAAAAAAAATCTGGGTTTTAATGAGGGAATAATGAAATGAGGCTGGGATCTTAACCCCAGTTTTAAAACTTGAAAAATCTGGGGTTTAATGCAGAATGATGCAATGGGATCTGGTGGGGGATCATGAGCCGTGTTGTTTACAGCAGGATTCTTGCAGAGCTGTTAGCAGCAGGAACTTTTCCTCTGAGCAGGTTTGGCCATTCCTGGGATTTCCTGCGTCTTCCATGGATGCACCCTGTGCTGATGCAGCCAGAACTGCATTAAATCACCAGCCCAGGCCCAGGGCTGGGGGCTGAGCCCTCAGCAGAGGGCTTTTAGCACTGCTCACATCTCAGGCTGTTGACTGTGGTGACAAGTGCTGTCCGTTGTCCTGTCCGTATTGTCCTGGCTCCCCGTGACCCGTCCTCCTCTTCTCTCCCCTTCAGACATTCATTGACATTTGTAAGGGTCTGCCCCAAACCAACCTGGCCTCCCTGGTCTATGCCTCGGTCAGCGCCGTGCTCCTGATCGTTGTCAAGGAGCTCAACCTCAAGTACATGAAGAAGATCCGGATGCCCATCCCGATGGAGATCATCATCGTGAGTGACACCTGGGCTGTCCCTGGGACCCTCCCCAAACCTCACAGCCCCGGGACACTGCTGCTCTCATGGAGGGCATCTACACAGTGAATGTGACACGTCCCCCACGCGGTTTGGGGTCACAAACTGTCCCCATCCCTCACTGCATCGTGGTGATGCTGAGGGTGAAAAACATAACCCCTGCTGGCACTGTTGTCACCTTCCCCAGCCCAAATTGGTGCTGGTTGTATCCTGTCTGGGAGCACGGCAGGGTGAGTGCTCTGAGCCAGCTCAGCTCTTCCTGCTCGCAGCTCTTTCTTCCCTGTCCAAATTTCAGGTGATCGTTGCCACCGCAATCTCCGGCAGCTTCAACATGCCCAGCAAGTACGGGATGCCAATAGTGGGGAAGATCAGCATGGGGTAAGGGCTTGTGCAGGTCTGATTCACCTTCCAGACAGTTTTCCTTCCTCCTCCTCCTCCTCCTGCAGCCTGGGGAAACACCTCACTCTTCCCTGCTGTACCAGAGTCCCCTGCCAGGAGTGTCAGTGCACCCTGTGACACAACCACCCCCATCCCATGGAGTGTGGGCACGGATTATGTCATTCCTGAACCTTCCAGCTCCTCACCCACCTCCCCAGCCCCTGCACAGCGCTGTCACCACCTCTGTGCTCTGAGTGCAGGTTCCCCGAGCCCACCCTGCCCCTGGTGAGCAAGTGGAAGGACATGGTGGGCACGGCTTTCTCGCTTGCCATCGTGGGCTACGTGATCAACCTGGCCATGGGGAGGACCCTGGCAGCCAAGCATGGCTACGACGTGGACCCCAACCAGGTATTTCTGGCTGGGGCTGGGGCTGGGGCAGCCAGGGGCTGCTGCCTTTGCTGTCAGGCGTGAAGGGAAGAGCCCAAGGCGTGAACGAGGAGCGTGCAGACGTGCTCGGCTCCCGGCAGACGTGGAGGCTCCGTGGCTTTGTGCCATGTGGGAGGTGAAAGGACACGGCAGAGCCCTGTCCCATGGGCTGGAGAGAGGCTGGAAAAGGGAAAGGAGCTTTAGGCTGGGCTCTCTGCCTCGCAGCCCCTCCAGACTCGGTGTTTTGGTACGCGGCAGCACAGCGAGGTGCGTGCGCTTGTCAGGGAGCGGAGAAAGACCTGGATTCCTGGTGTGTCACCTAGATACCGCGAGAGGCAGGACATTAAATAATCCCCTTTTGTCATCCCTGGCACAGTGGCAGCTTTCAACAACAGCCACACATACCACATGGAGCCCTGCCCTGAGTGTGTCAACAGATGACAACGTGTTTATGTGGAATTGTGCTTCCAGGTTTCCCTGCCATCCCAGCTCTTACTGGAAGGAAAGAGTCTGGGATGCACTGCAGGGAACCCAGAGCCTGGCCTGGCCACATAAACCAGACTCAGGCCCCTGCTCTCCTGCCAGGTGTCAGCAGGAAAGGCAGCTGTCCTTTCTGATGGCCATTCTCCACATCTCCACAGGAAATGCTGGCCCTGGGCTGCAGCAACTTCTTGGGATCCTTCTTCAAAATCCACGTGATCTGCTGTGCTCTCTCTGTCACCCTCGCCGTGGATGGGGCAGGAGCAAAATCCCAAGTTAGTTCCTCCTTTTCCTTCTCCTCCTCCTTTTCTTCCTTTTCCTCCTCCTCCTTTTCCTCCTCCTCCTCCTCTCCTCTCTACATTCCCTCTGGAGCACAGTGTGTAGCTGCCACGTGCTGCCAGCCTGACTGTGCAGCTCTGGGGAGGTTTCACACACAACTGCTGCAGGCTGCTGCTGTCAAAGCAGAATTTCCTCCCTCCCCAAGCCCAGTTTGGTGCCTGATTTGATTCTTTGGGTTAATTCTGCAGAGAATTCTGTCAATCTGTCAATCCAGGGCTCCCTGGACTGAGCAGTGAGGGAACTCTGGGGTTATCTGTGGGATCTGCAAACCCCTGCCTGTCTCCAGAGGCAAACATCCTCTCACATAAAACGCTGCAGTGCCCATTTGTGCCCCTGACTACACCCAGGGGAGGTTTGGGAAGCCCTGATGTTTGCAGAAGTGATTTTCTTTCCTCTTCGCAGGTGGCAAGTTTCTTTGTGGCTCTGGTGGTCATGGTGACAATGCTGTCCCTGGGAATCTACCTGGAGCCTCTTCCAAAGGTAAGACAAACATCTGTGCGGGCACAGCCATTGCAACACCCACTCTCCACACCCAGGCACAGGCACAGCCTGGCTCCAAAAATCCCTGATGCAAAAAGGCAGCACGGGACAGTTTGTTCCTGGCCTGGGGACCTGTCTGCACAGGGTGTCTGGAACCACAGAATCACAGAATCACACAGTTCCAGGCTGGTTTGGGTTGGAAATGACCTTAATTCTCATCTCTGCCATGGGCAGTGTCACCTTTCCCTGTTCCAGGTTGCTCCAAGCCCCCTCTATGCTGGCTTTGGGCAGAGGCAGCCACGATTTCTCTAAGAAAATGTAAATTTTAGTGAAAGAATGATCAAAATTACCCTGCTCAGATCCGAGTGAGATCTTTGTGAGCATCACCCTCGTGATGGGACTGGCCCAAGGCAGGCAGCTGCTGCAGAAAAGCATCCACTGCCAAAGGTGGCCTGGCTGAGACCATTCCCTGTCCTCCACAGTCTGTGCTGGGAGCCCTCATCGCTGTGAACCTGAAAAACTCCCTCAAGCAGCTGGCTGACCCCTTCTACCTGTGGAAGAAGAGCAAGCTGGACTGTGTGAGTGCCTGGGGTGGTGAGGGACATCACCTGGCCGGGGCAGGATGGGCAGTACAGATCCCCAAAAGTCTTTTGTGGGGTTTTGGGGGGGGTTCTGAGCCTCTTGCAGGAGGTGGGTTTGGCTCTCTTGGGGAGATGGTGCTCCCTGTCCTGCCCAGCTGAGCACGCTGCTGCTCAGAGCACATATCAGAGAGGCCTGAACTCTTACCTGCTGTGTTTAAATGCCAATCAAGTGCGGAGCCTGTTTGCCCAGAACTAGCCAAACCGGCCCTGCTCAATGTCTGGGAGTCATGACTTAAAAACTCACACAATGGCCCTCCAGGGTGAGGAGAGCCCTGGAGTGTGATAAGGACTCCAGGCACTGGTTGATGTATAAACGCAGGCAGGGGAGGGAGCAGGGGATTTGGAGATGTCTGACAGAAAAAGACGGTGTTTGAAGAGGACTCCCACGGCTGAGTGCCGTGTGTGGACACTGAGCCAATATCCTGTCAGGACCTGACAAACCTCCCCCTTATCGGGGCAATCAGGAGTCCAGAGGGGCTGGCCCGAGCCTGGAGGAGCTTTCCCAAAATCCTGCTCTAACAGGTGCTGGAGAGGAGCTGGGTTATCAGTTTGGGCACATCTCTGAGTGAGAGGGGAGGTTTGTGGGCTCAGCTGAGGGCAGGGGGAGCTGCTGCCCCTTTACCAGAGACCCCACAGCTTCAGAGCCCCCAAAAGCCTGGGCTGGCCCCTGAGCATGGACTGAGTGGATGGTGCTTCCTGAGGAACATCCTGGCAGATGCCAATGGAGTGAACGGAATTCCCCTGACCTTAATCCCCTTGGAATTTGAACTAGATTCAGTGTCCTGGCCCAAAATGGGGAGCACCATTCCTGGGTGATGTCAGACCGCTGGTGTTCATCACCTTAATGCTGATTGAGCTGCAGGACAGTTAATTCCAGCTAATTCTAATGAAGCCTGAATGGATGGAGGGAAGCTCTTCCTTACCATTTATACACAAAATGAATATAAATTAACATGTTGAAGCAGTCAAAGTTATTGTTATGACCCTCACTCATCCAAGGTCAAAGTTAGTTTTTATTAACCTTGAGGATGGGATTAAAACAACCTGATAATGATGTTCAGAGGGGAAGTTTAACTGCAGGGCAGGACTGATCTCACATGGAGGGAGACACTTGAGTGCTAACACATAAAAATGACAAATGGCAGAGCTCTGAGCTGGAGTGAGGCAGGTTTTGGTCTTCTCTGTCACACTTGGCCATCGAATCCTCTCTGTGTTCAGGCCATTTCTGCTCAGGCAGTTCTCAGAGAGATGATTTCTGACGTTTTCTGCGCTGCTCTGACTGACAGCAGGGAGCTGCTGGGGGCTGGAGCAGGGAGCAGCAGATGGTGGGGTCTGCAGGAGCCCCTTCCTGACGAGCCAGGCTGATCCTTTTTGGCTGGAACGAGTGGAGCAGCAGCCATGGAGCTCGAGCAGCCATGGAGAAACACCCCAGCTGCTTTTATGGCTGGAAAGAACCCGGGGCTCCTGGCAAAGCTCCCAGCGAGGATGGTTCACTCTAAAACATGCAGCAAGCTGCAGCATTAGAACAGCTGCAGAATTCAGGGTTTGGCCTATTCATGCTGAGCTGGGAGGGTCTGAGAGTCGAGGATAGCAGCACAGAGCCATTTTCCCCATCCATTTTCCCCATCCATTTTCCCCATCCATTTTCCCCATCCATTTTCCCATCCGTGGGATCATGGTCCAGCCAAATCACCAGCCACTCTCTCCTCCTCTCCCCTCCTCTCCCTGCAGCTGGTCTGGCTCGTGAGCTTCTTCTCCGCTTTCTTCCTGAGCCTCCCCTACGGCGTGGCGGTGGGCGTGGGATTCTCCGTGCTCGTCGTGGTTTTCCACACCCAGTTGTAAGTACCTCAGAGCCACCAGAACCACGGCAGAGCTCCCAGGGGCAGAAGGAGGGACAGGTGATTATTTTTTAGAGGCGACCTCTGGCCCGCAGGAGCCCCGGGGAGTGCAGGTGTCCTGCCCGGAATGTGCAAACAGGAATGGCAGGCGCCAATTTACTGCCTGCATTCCCCTGCTCCCGTGCACATCCCAGGCCAAGGGGAAGCCTCGAGGTATTTGCTTCACCCCACAGAGTTCCCAGCACCAAGTCCTGCTCACAAAAAGAGCGAGCCCTGTCTGTGTGCAGGGCCTCGGTGTGAGGTCTTCGCACCACTTTTAATCCATCAAAGCCCTTCGTTAATATTTCCCAGTCTGGCAGCTCAAAATGCTGACTCTTTTTTTCTTTTTTCTGCCCTGTGGACTCTGCAGGGATAAAATGTAAGAGCTTTCACCAAGAAAATGTTTGAATCCTGGGATGGAATGTGAAGTAGAAGCAGTTTTCTTTCCCCTAATGCTGTTCCCTTCTTTTCTGCAGCCGCAACGGCTCTGCCCTGGGCCAGGTGACCTCCACTGACATCTACAAGAACCCCAAAACCTACAACAAGGTGAGCTGAAGAGAAATCATCCTCAGAGAAAGCATTGCTCTTTTGCTACTGGTGCCCAGACTTGCTCTGAGCTCCTGTCTCTGGTGCAGGTCCATGAAGTTAATGGGATTAAAATCATCACCTACTGCTCGCCGCTGTATTTCGCCAACTCAGAGATATTCCGGGAGAAAATTATAGCCAAGGTGAGCAATTCCCTAACAAATCCCTGCCTGAAGCCAATCCCAAACTGCCCTTGCTCTCTCCTGTGTTGCTACACGGGGTAATTAAGCTGTGGGTGATGATGAACAATGGTCACATCCATCCTCTACTCCTCAATCCTCCTCTCCCTGACCCTCAGGGCAGTTTGCAGAGCTCATTTTAGGTGCTGTGCCTGAATCCTGGCAGGTTCCTCCTCCAAGCTCTGCCAAAACAGGGGCATCCTGCTATTCCAAACCTCTCCCTGCGTGTGCAGGTTCCCTGAGTTCCAGGAGATGTTTGGATGCCATCAGGATCAGCCCACTCCAGTGCACAGCTGGTGCTCCAGGCTGTGGGAAGGAACAGCCAGCTCCTGACTCTTGGAACAGACATTTTAAAGAAAAAATCTCTTTTTCCCACAGACAGGGGTGGATCCTGGCAAGGTGTACTTGGCCAGGAGGAAATTTGTGAAACAGCAGGGGAAGGGCACAGCGCAACCGCCAGCAAAGCTCCCAAAATTCCTGCTGAAGGAGAACAAGGTGACTCGCCTCCTGAGTTCCCAAAAAGGTCCCTGTGTCCATGAGTACGACCCCAAGTCCCCATCACACAGATCCCCTTGATATGGGATCTTCTGCACCGTTTTCCTGGGCCACATTTCCCACCTCTCATCCCCTTTCCTCCCCACCTACATCTCCACTCCTGCCCAAACCTTAAGGTGCAGGAGATCTGGGAATGGCTGGGAGCAGGGAAGCTGGGGAGGAGGCTGGAATGGGAACGTGGTGAACAATCTGCAGAAACCAGGCAACTGTGGCCTCTTTCTCTGGGGATGCATCAGCAGCTCAGCCCCAAGGTGCCCTTTCAAAGCCCATTTCTCACCCCTTTTCCCACCCCAGCCCCGTTTGCTGCGCAATGCGGAGCAGTTTTGAAACAAATGAATCACGTGTGATTCGAAATGGTAATGATCTGGCCACAATATTGCAACCATAACCATAAATGATCCTAAACCCAGCTGCCAGGGACAGCCAGGCTGGAGTCAGTCCAGATTAAACCCCTTGACCTCAGAGGGCAGAGGTGCCCACCTGTGCCCTGCCCTGACTCTGCGCCTCTGCCGCAGACCTTGTCTCTGCAAGAGCTCCAGAAGGACTTTGAGAGCGCCTCTCCCACAGACACCAACAACAACCAGACGACCGCTAACGGTGCCAGCATCTCCTACATCACATTCCACCCTCCTGCCCGCGGGGCTGGGCCAGGGCAGGGCCCCGGGGCGCTGGGCAGCAGCAGCACCCTGCAGGGCAGCACCTTCAGCGTCCTGCCCGCGGCAGACGCCGACCCCGTGCTGACTGCGCCGCCCTACATCAGCTTCCACACCATCATCCTGGACATGAGCGGGGTGTGCTTCGTGGACCTGATGGGCACTAAAGCGCTGAGCAAGGTCAGTTCTGTGCTGCCAAGGCAGCTGGGAGGCAGGGACCTTCTGCTCTCTCGCACAAAGGTGTTTACGTGCCTCGATTCTGTGGATTTTCTACCTCTGCATCGCTGATTTCTCCTTCAGCCCTGATCAAAGATTTTATGCATAAACACAAAGCTGGAGCAGCAGTGGTTTTAATCCTCTCTCTCCCATCTTGTCCCTTCCAGTTGTGTTCCAGTTACCAGAAGATTGGGATTAAAGTGTTCTTGGCAAACGTGCATGGTAAGGATCCCCAAATAACACGTTTTTATGGGATCTTCCCCTGTTTCTGAGCTCCTGACAAACAGCAAATCTTTTTCTGTTCTTTACTCAAACTGTGAGATGTCAGTCCTTTGCTGGAACAGGCTAGAAGAGATAAAAGGAGAAAACAGAAGAAAGGAAAGAGAATCACTGTTCTCCCTGTAGTAAATCAATGCTTTCATTTGGGAAGTGATAAAGCTGGAATATCTCCACACTCAGCATGCAAGAAAGCAGATCCTCGCACTCATTTCTGCTGCAAACCTGCTTCTTCTGAGCCTTGCCTTAGCTCAGAGGGCCCCAGCAGCCACACACACCTCCAAAATTCTCCCTCTGCTTTCCTCTTTGTTCAGCTCTCTCCTTTCTGCAGCCCAGGTGTACAACGACATCAGCACAGGGGGAGTCTTTGAGGAAGGAGGCCTGGACAGAAGTCACATCTTCCTGACCATCCACGATGCTGTTCTCTTTGCACTGGCCAGCATCAGAGAATTTGTCCACCCGCCCATCTTGGAAGAGGTAAATTTGCTCCCCAGCCCACAGGATTCTCCTGTTTGGTTTCCAGGCTGTGTCAGCACAATGGAAGAGTAACAAATTGCTGCTGCGCCTAAAGAAGCTTCTTGTTTATCTCAAGTGGTAAAGGTCTAAATCCAGCAAAATATTTAATATTCTGGTTGTCATGTAAAGGCTGAGCACCTTGTGCTGGAGTGGATTTCCATGGAATTCAGAAGTGTCAATGTTTTACCCAAACCCTTAGCCAAGAGATGAGTGTTGTCCCAGCCTGGAGGAGCCAGAAGAGCTTTTCCAGCACTGTGCCCTCAGTTTGGTGCTGGTTGGAGCAGCCAAAGGCAGAATTTGGCCCCCAGTGATGGAGAAATGAAAGCAAAGCTCGTGCAGCTGGAATAGCCCTGGCATCCATGAATGCCCCATTGGTGGGGGGAGAACAGGAGGAATTCTGAGGCAGGAATTTGGCCCATGCTGGTGGCCTCAGAGAGGCTCTGTCCCCAAGCAGGGGCTGGTTTATTGTGTGCCAGCTGGAGCTGGCACCAGCAGCACCCCTAATCTCCCCAGGACAAGTTAAGGTATCTCCTATCACACCAGAGCGATAGGCAAACGCCAGCCCAGGCACAGCAGATAAACACCTGGAGCAGGACTCCTCCTGTGCCATTTCCCTCAGAGCTTGTGTCACCTTTGGGGCCTGGCTTAGTCATTGTTTTCATTCCTTTTGACCCTGCACTCTGCTGATTTGTGGACTCGACTGTTCCCTGCACAGAGGCCGACCCAGACAGAGCTCTCCATCTATGATGAGTCTGTGGACGAGAGCACTGCAGAGTACAAGAACCTGGAGGAGGTGAGTTGTAGGGCCAGGGGTCACTGCAGCCACGGCTGTGAGGCAGAAATCAGACCTTCTAATTGGGATTGATTAGATGGGGAATCATCTGAGAGTAACTGCAGTGCTTTGGAAAGTTGATTGCAAATATAATTTTAAATTCTTGGGTTGAGGAGCTCTGGAAGGCAGCTGGGTGAGGAACAGGAGGGTCACCCCACAGAGGAATCCTTCCATCTTTCTGGACCACACAGCTCAGGTTCAGTCACACCTGTGGTCTCCAGACACTGGGGGGAACCTGGAGAACCAGGTTTGGTTCATGCCCAAAAAGAAGAGTCATCAGTGAAGATTTTCAGCACAGACTTTCTAAATGCAGCAGCGATTTCCACCCGCCTGTGGGCCTTGGGAGGAGATCCCCTCCAGGACTGCCCTTCCCTGCGCTGTCCATGCCCAGCTGGATGCATGGGGAAGGGCTGGGAGGGGTTGGAGCTCCTGGGGGTGTCTCTCTGTGTGACTGTGACACTGGGGCTGTGCCCTGTCACCAGCCCTGACCCTGCTCCTCTTCCGTGCCCTTTAGGAGATGTTTGGAAGCATGTTCCACTCAGAGACCCAGACAGCTCTGTGAGCACAGCGAGCACCGCGCAAACCCTCCAGAGGAGACTCCTCTCTCCCACCCCTCCGTGGAGAGCTGTGCTTCTACCTGGGGATGTAACGGGTTTGCAAAGAGCCCACCGCCCTCCAGAACTGCCAAATCCCTCAATCCTCCCTGCTCTGCTCGTGGAACTCGGAGCACAGACTCTGCAGCAGGGGAAGCAGGAGCTCGGGAGATGCCACCTCACGGACTGCAGAAGCGGAGCTGGGCTGGAGGCAGGTGCCTGAACTCAGGGGACATTCAGCCCCCCCTGCGTCCCTCACAATCCTTCTGGAATTGCCTAATCCGAGCATCCTGCTCCTTCCTTTTCCCTCCTTCCCCGAGGAAGTGAAACGCCTGCAGACACAAAGAGCCCTCCAGGCCTTGGCCTCACGAGCAGCAGTGGCTGTGGCAGTGCTGCTGCTCTCCGACGTGCACTGACCCCGGGGCTGCCTGCCACTGCAGCCCCCCGAATTTCCCTGCGTGGCCCTGCAGCCTCTGCTCTTCTGTGCCCCAGCAGCAAAAAAACCACTGCCTCGAACCACTGCTGTATTTCTGACAGCCCAAAGACCTCAGGACTCTGGCAGCGGGGCGAAATTTTGAAATACGTAATTTTTTTATTTTTTTTTTCTTACTAATAGGACAGGCTTGTGCTCAGAAATAAGAATTCCTTATTATGTGCAGGTCGTCCTGCCTGCCCCGTGGGCTGAGTACATGAAAACAGATTCTATTTTAAACTGCTATTTCTATTTTAATACTCCAAAATATTACAAATACAAGCAAGCTTTAGTCTACGGGTTTTGAAGCACGCAGACATTATTGAGCTGATTGCTGAAGGCTTCCTGGGAAGAGAATGTGGGGCTTTCCTGCAGCTCCCAGATGTCCCATTTTTAAGGAAAACAGAGTTTCCTGAACCATCCTTGGTAGACAGTCCCTAAAGGAAACAGCGGCATCACCCTGCCAGTTTGGTTTTATATAACATCTCAATAACCAAGTCACCATTTCTCTACCTCAATTTCTGATTATGTGGTGCAGGAGAGAATAATAAAACCAAAGGAGGGCAGAAAACCTCACTAGCTGATGGTTATTACTTATTTTAATCTTAGGCAGCAGTGGTTTTTTTCCAGAAATCTCCATTTACAGCTTGTTCTGCAAGGCAAAAGCAAGAGACTAAGTCTCTTAAACTAGACTTTGTGATTCCTCATGATCTTTTGTACTGCCTGAGTGCTCCTTTCATTTGCTGGTTTGAAAAAAACAACAAAAAAGACAACAAAGAAATTGGTGCAGAGCAACAAGAAACTGCCCTGATCAATATTTTTGTGTGTCTGAGGTGGCATCACGTGAAAAGAGGGAAGTTCCAGTTCCCAGCTCTTTATTCAGGATCCAGTACAGGAGGTTGATTTCCCAGCCTGGGCTCTGCCAGGCCAAACGCAGGAATCCTCAGAGCAGAGGCATAAACCACATTTTATTTCCTGATCTTCCCACTAGAAATGGAACGAGATGCCACGAGAAATGGCTCAGAAACAGCAGCAGTGGCTCTCCTGCAAATCGTGACCCAGGCAGAAGGAAATTCCATTACTGTAGCCAAATTCTGGGTCAGTTCTGGCAATAAATGCAACAGCAGCAGGCAAATGACACTGCTGGAGGCACAACACGGCCAAAGTCCTAATTCCCAAGTGCCTGGGCAGAGAATTAGGGGAGCTCAAAGCCACACTGGTGAAATATTTTCACTTCCAGCAAAATATTCCCTTTACTGCTCTTAAGTAACAGTGAGATTGACGTGTTTTGGCTCTGATGCCTTACTTGGTAAATGCATGATGTATAACCAGCTAAGAAATGTTTGTAATTTATTTAATTTAATGTTGGGTTCGTTCCTTTTTTTTTGATAATAAAGAATGTGTGAACAATCATCGTCATCTTCTGCTGACTCAAGGGCAGGATTTCCACAGCTCTTCCCATCTGGTCTTTGGCAGCCTGAGACAGTTTATGCCATAAAGCCGGGATAAATCTTCACATTCAGTTCAGGACAGCTGTAAAGAAGGGGATACAAACTGTTTTGTTGTGCTAGCTGGTGGAATCAAGGAAAGCAGTGACGTATTTTAAAAAGCAGGTGGATTTAAAGTCAGGAGCCCCAGAGACTGTCTGTGCTGTCCCTTGGCCAGTCCTGGCATCCTTCAGCCTCATTTGTGGCCCCAGTGAGCCTGGGGGTGTTTATTCCCCACAGGAACTCCTGTTATCCCCGCTCTTTCGGGAGCAGCATCCCAAGATACCGGGAAGGAATTCTCCCCGTCACGGTGAGGAGGCCTGGCAACAGGTTGCCCAGAGAAGCTGCGCCTGCTCCACCTCTGCAATTGTCCGAGGGCAGGTTGGAAAGGGCTTGGAGCATCCTGGGACAGTGGAAGGTGTCCGTGTGCACGGCAGGGCTGGAATGAGATGGGATTTAAGACCCTTTCCAACGCAAACCCTCCCCGAGCCCCGCGCTCCCCTCAGCCGCCGCCGCCATATCTGCCGCACACTACAGCTCCCATCGCCCCCCGCGGGAGGGGCGGGTTCGGCCCGCCCCCGCCCCGCTCCCATTGGTCACCTCCCCGCGGGCCGGCCGCCGATTGGCTGCGGGCCCTGGCCGTCAGCGCCGGGCGTGCGGCGGCCGGTGATGGCGGGCGGGCGGCGGGCGGTGACGGCGGCGCTGCTGGCGCTGGGCTCGGTAGTGCTGGCGCTGACGGCCGCCGTCCTGCTCCGCGCCTTCGTGCTGCGAGCCCCGGCCGGGGTCCCGCGGCTCTGGGCACGGAGCGCCGGCAGCGCCGCCTTCAGCGCCAGCGAGCGGCGGGAGCTTAAGGAGGCGCTGCGAGGTGAGGGGGCCCGAGCGCTGTGAGCCCCCCTCGCCCCGGGCCTGGCCCCGCCTGAGGGGGACGCGGGGGGACGCGTGTGGAGGCGGCCGCTCCCCAGGTGCTTTCCCTGGGAGGAACCGGGTGTTGGCTCCCGGCAGGACTACGGAAGTGATTGAAAATCTCTGCTGGCCACTGCTGAGGCCACACCTCGAGCGCCGAGTCCAGTTCTGGGCGCTGCAGTTCAGGAAGGGGCTGGAGCGTGTCCAGGGAAGGGTCTGGAGAGTCCTGAGGGAGCTGGGGAGGGTCTGGAGAGTCCTGAGGGATTTGGGGAAGGGTCTGGAGAGTCCTGAGGGATTTGGGGAAGGGTCTGGAGAGTCCTGAGGGATTTGGGGAAGGGTCTGGAGAGTCCTGAGGGAGCTGGGGAGGGGCTCAGCCTGGAGAAAAGGAGCTCAGGGGGAATTTGTGGCTCTGCACAGCTCCCTGCCAGGAGGGGACAGCCGGGGGGATTTGGGATCTCATCCCGGGGAACAGGGACAGGAGGAGAGGGAACGGCCTCAGGCTGGGCCAGGGGAGGCTCAGGGTGGAATTCCAGCAGGAATTTCCTCATGGAAAGGGCGCTCAGGCCTTGGAAGTGCCCAGGGAGGTTTGGAGGTGTCACCTGGAGGTGTCACCTGGGGGTGGCACTGAGTGCTCAGGGTGGGCATCAGACACAGCTTGGATTCGATGATCCCAAAGGGATTTTCCAACCTCAGCGATCCTGTGGTCCTCCTCTTGCCCTGTGTTGATTTTCTCCACCGTTTCCTGTTTGTCCACACAGAATTTTGCCACACACCCGTGGCGGTGTTTCCAGACATCCCTTTGTCCACTGGATAAGTCACTGAGGGGATTTTCTCCCTTTCTTGTTCTTGCTCACCGCTGCTGTGACCAGTCCTGGGCTGTTTGTGCTGTCTGACGTAGAAGGTTTGAGGGCTTTAGCTCTCAGCAGGGCTGGCACTGTGCAGGAAACCACAATCTGGCACCCAGTGATAAAACCCTGCGTGTAAACCTCATACCTTGCTGCTTTGTAGGATTTATTGCCTAGCAAATCATGTTTGCATTCTTGCTTCTAATGGGAAAATGAAGGCTCACAATAGATTTTTGTGTTAATTCGTGAATCACGCCACCTCGAAAGAATCCCTAACCTCTCCTGGCAGCTGCTGTTTGGAAAGGCAGCTGGGACTGAGATATTCCCATGTTCTGCAGGACAGGGGCTGGATGTTGGAGAGGGGCCATAGGGCCATAGGGCAGGCCAAAGGGGCCAACAAAAGCCCTGTTTGTTGATATAGGTTAATTTATAAAGCAGCATGGAGGTGGAATAACCATCACAACCCGCCTGGCTCTTGAGAAAGAACCTTGGACTGCCAACTCAGCTGCCTGTCCGGCTGCCAGAGGAGTCTGTGCCTTGAGGAATCAGATCACCCGAGCAAATGGCAGCTGCTCCTGGACAGTAGCACTTCTAACAATATCATTCAACACTCCAGCATGAGAAGTGGAGTCAAATTATCTGGAGAGATACCTTGGCTGAGCTGTTAGGAAACGCTGGTGGCTGCCTGTGCACGGCCCAGCTGAAGCACATCAGTCTTGTTTTTTTTGCTGTTTAAAGCCTGGAAAAAGCACTCAGGAACATAAATGTACTTCCCCTTTTGAAGTGCAGTTTGAGCTTTGTTTGATTTTGGTGCTGAGTGATTTCTGTTCTGTGTTTCTTTGAAGGGGCCATTAAAATCCCAACGGTGTCCTGGTCTCCAGAGGATTTGAATACAACTGCCATGGCAGAATTTGGGAGTTACATTCAGAAAGGTACTGAACTTTCAGTCTTGGCAATCTCTGCTGCTCTATTTCACTTTCATAAACAAATTGAAGAGAGCACGTGTCATTCCTGAATATAAGGGACCAGATATTTATGTTTTTCCTGTCAGAAATGTCCCCTCTGCAACAGTGGTTTGGGGGTATCAGTGGCCCCAAAAAGGTTCAAAAGACTTTTTGGAATGATAGTTTTTGCTCCTTGAGGTGGTTAAATGCCATAAAAAAACAAAAAAGAGGATGACTGCTGCTGCTTCAACCTAATTTTTTGGCAGTCCCATCATTGCTGTCTGCAAAAGAGCTGCAGCCCTGCTGAACAAGAATTCTGGTTTTGTTTTGGAGAGTTTCAAATCCCAAGTGAGATGGATTGGTGAAAGTGTGAGAACTTCCATCCTCTGCTGTGGCCAGTCTTATTTACAATTGGCCCCCTCTGATGCTCCCTAGGTGACAAATCTGGAATAATGCTAAACTCACCCATTATTACTAATTTTATCTTTTTACATGTATCTTTAATTTAATTTTTTTTTTCTTCCTTAACAGTCTTCCCAGCTGTATTTTCATCAGAGTTCATCCAACATGAGGTTGTTGGGGAATACAGCCACCTGTTCACAGTTGAGGGCTCTGCCCCTGGCCTGCTGCCCTACATGCTGCTGGCACACATGGATGTGGTGCCTGCTCCCCCTGAGGGCTGGGATTTCCCTCCTTTCTCAGCTGCAGAGCACCAAGGCTTCATCTACGGACGGGGGACGCTGGATAACAAAAACTCTGCCCTTGTACGTGTGCTTGGTGAAGTCCTTCCACACAAATACAGCCTGGGAGGGGCAGAGGGGAGCAATCCAGCCTCTGGGGGTTCACTGGGTTGTCTTTCTTGCCTCTCTTTCTGTGAGAAATTCCTAAATCCTGCCGTTTCGTCCCGAATTCTCCCAGAAATGGAGGGGAGTGATGGGTGTTACTGAAGAAAAGGGGGTTAAAACTCGTGAAGAATCAGGAGAGTCACGTTCACAGGGGCAGATGTGTTTGGTGAAATGGCAGCTGGAAGTTTTATGGCACAGGTGCCCAGAGGAGCTGTGGCTGCCCCATCCCTGGGAGTATCCAAGGCCAGGCTGGAGCAGCCTGGGAGAGTGGAAGTTTCTCTGCCTGTGGATGAGCTTTGATCCCTTCCAACCTGGACCATTCCATAATTCTCTGTCAAATGCTGTGTTTGAAAGCAGGGATAGACCTTTTCCTTTTTCCCAGGTGTCACTGAGGCACTCCAAGCAAAAACTGACCCTTGGACAAGGCTTGAGCTTCAAATTAAACCCTCTTTATTTGCATCTTTTATCCAGCCCCTGGCAGAACAAAGAGCTGTTGTCCAAAACACATCTGGGAGGAATGGATTCAGAAAAGGTTGATCTGGGAAAGATTTCTCACTGGGGAAAGGTTGATGGAAAAATGAATGAGGAAAATGTCTCTTTGTGACTTTGATGATGACTTCTGTGGCAGGCCTGTACTTAAATTTGAACAGATGTTCAGTGTCACACAGGCCACACTCCTAGAAAGTTTGATGATATTTAATCATCCATTTCAAAGCCTTGAAACTTAAGAGTTTAGGTTGGTGCTTCATTCTGCTGTGAACTGCACAAGTAACTCCACAAATGGCAAAAAAAAATCAGCAATTTCAGTGAACGTGGCAAAAAAATGAGGGCTGACAATATAGAGGTGATATGTAAAAAATTAAGTCATTGAAATTGAAAAAGAGGGATGGAATAATAGAGCAAATGTATTGTTTTATATATCTATCTATAAATATGGCCACAGCAAATGGTAAATTTGATTTCTCATTCTTCAGATTAAGTTTCTTGTTCTGTTTCTATCCTCTCAGCACTACTTGTACAAAACATGCTGCTCCTTAAACTCCCTGCATTTGGTATTTTTTAAATAATTTTAACTCTGCATTGAGAGCCAGTCTGGGGGTGTGCCAGGCACTGTAAGAGAACAGAGAATTCCTGGGATAATTCTGGCTCTGTGGGGCTCCCTGTGCAGTTTGTTCCTGCTCTGTGTTTCATGTCCCTGTCCTGACACTGAATGAGAATTCCTGATCAAAACCCCTGCAGTGTCTTTTCCAAGGAATGGAATCTCCTCGGTGGGAGCTGCAGGAATCAAAGCTTACCTGTGAACAGCACAGCATCACGATTCCCTTCCATCACCCTGCATCCTGCTTCATTGATTCTCTTTATTGCCACACAGGGATGGTTCAGCACGTTTTGCTTTTCCTGCAGGGAATCCTGCAAGCTCTGGAATTTCTGCTCAGGAGGAATTACAGACCCCGCCGCTCCTTTTACATTGGCATTGGCCACGATGAGGAGGTATTTTCTTTCCTTTCCTTGCAACAACAACCTGCTTGCATTGTTCCTGGAGGTAACAAGGCTTCATTCTGAAACATTGTTTAGCTGGAAGGTCTTTCCTGTTCTTCTTGGTTCTGTGGGGAGATACTGTATCAGGCGCCAGGTCAGAGTTATGGATTGATTGTTTGGCATTCACAAAGGATTTGGTGTGATGAGCAAAGAGAAAAGAACATTGGAGGCTGTCACTTGAAATTCTTCTCTGCAAGGAAGGTGCAGCAGGAATCCTGATTTGGAGACAGGAAAAGCTGGGTTGGGATTCACGTGGTTGTGCCAAATGTTCAGGAATAGCAAAAAAATGTTCCAGTGGTACAGAGAGACAGGGGAGGTGGGTTTGGTTATGCACTGTCAAAATATAAAGACAAAGAATTATTAACAGTTGAAGTAAATAGGTCTGCTGTTGCTTATCTGTGGAGTTTATAGCTCTGAGATGTCAAAATAAAAGCAGCAGTCAGTGACTCATCAATGAGAACACTCCTCATCATGGATATAAATTCATCTGCTATCAGGCCATTAACAATTTCCAGTTAATTTTCCTGGAAGAACCTTTTGTGGTTGCTCTGGAGCTGTTCCCCAGGGGACTCGGTGTTTCTTTGTGCTGTAGCCACCAGCAAGGTGTTCTCCAGGTCTCCTCCCAGTGTTCTGGCTGGATCTGATCAGTTCCTCTGCCTGGATCCCACAGGTGTCTGGTCTGAAGGGAGGAAGGAAAATCGCAGCTCTGCTGGAAGGCAGAGGAGTGAAACTCTCCTTCCTGCTGGATGAGGGCAGTGCCGTGCTGGATGGGATCATTGCAGGGGTGGAGAAGCCAGTGGCAATGTAAGACTGACCACTTGATTCATTTCCAGTCATTAATTAGCGACAGATGACATTGTTGGTGTCACTGCAGGACGTTTCCTTCAGCCTCTGCCTGCTGCCCATCACAGCTCTGCTGGCACAATGTTCCACTGAGCATTTCAGTTCTGTGCTGTGCAGCTCTGCTCGCTGGAGAAGCAGCCACCAGTCCTGCAGAGATCTAAACGCTGTGTTAATGATTTGTTGTTGCTGCCTGAGTGGTTTTTATCACACTAAAACTATGAAGTTATTTTTATCTGCGGTCTGTGCGTGCGTGTTTGGAATGGCATCAGTCTCTCTTTTTTTTTTTTTGTTAATTAATTGATTAATTTATCATTGTCCAGGATTGCTGTCACAGAAAAAGGTTCAATGACACTGAACTTCACTGTGGAAAAAGAGCCAGGACATTCATCCTTTCCTCCTAAGGAGACAAGTATTGGCATTCTGGCAGCAGCCATGTCCAGGTGAGGGCTCCCTGTCACCCAATGTCAAAAACTGTCAAAAAAACTCCTAAATCACTGATATGTGACTTCTTAAATATTTGTGGTTAGATTCTTCTTCAAATTACTGTTCTGTATTTGAAATTGCAGTTTGTAGCTCACTTTGAAGGGCAGAAATGCAGCTCCCAGCCAAGGAACAGTTGCCAGGTGTCTGCAGAGTCTTTGCACTTCAGCTGTTCCAAGTGTCAGCCAAGTCTTCAAAAGCAAGACAAGTGCTGTCTGCCCTCATTTACTCTGCAGCAACAGAGATCCCTTTGTTTGGGTGGCAGGATTTCTCTGGAATTTGTTCCTGCACATCCCTGCTACCTCAGCTGGGAATTCTCCAAGCCCAGGAACATGGAATAGAGTCATAATGTGACAGCAAAAATCACCTCTAAAGGGATGTGAACATCAGTGTGTTGATAGCAAGTAATACATATTTTAGGAAATCTGGGTATGTCCAGACATGGTAGGATTTGTGTGCTCTTTTCCTAGTTTTCCATGCACTTACAGGAGCCAGGCTTTGGGATTTTTTTCAGCTGTTTCTCAAAGGAAATCTTTGCATGTGGCTGGAGTGCCCAGAAATCCGTGGAGCTGTGCTCTCACATTGACCTACCAGGAGAGCAGAGTGTGATTGCATCTCCAATAACAGGGATACATTTCACAAATCAAATTCCTGACATCCTTCTGGAGCAATAACAACCGAAGAGTTGGTTTTTTACCTTATCAGTGTTGATTTGTTTCCTAGGCTGGAGCAGAATCCCCTACGTAACCTGTTTGGCTACGGACCAGAGCTCATGACTATGGAGCACCTCGCAGCAGAGGTGAGGAGAGAGGCACCATTTCATTCCCAAATTTCCATAAGAGTAACCCAGTGAAGAATTTAGGGCGCAGTTATGTACAAAGGATTAAAAAAAAAGCTGGTTTTTCTCCCAGATTATTGTTTCTGCTGGAATTGTTTTGTCCGTGTTCAAGTGACTCCACCGCGCTCTTGACAAATCAGAACTTTGTGATTCGTGGTTTTGTTTCTTTCCCTCAGTTCAAGTTTCCTCTCAACATCATCATGAGCAATTTGTGGCTGTTCTCACCTATTGTCAGCAGGTAAGAAAAGAGATCCTTGATAAACATCCCCAGCCTCTCACCCGTAAAAGATGAAGCTATTTCTAATCTTCCCAGGAAATCAGTTACTTTATAGTTGGCAATTCAGTTGTTTCCTGTTAATAACCACTCAGTTAATTGAATAAGGCATCATTCAGCTTATTGCCCGTGGAATTGTGGTGCTTATTTTTTAACGACATTCAACTCATTTGAGAAGTTTTGTTTCTTTGTTTCTATTTTTGTAGAGCCCTTGCCTGGAAACCTTCCACCAATGCCTTGATCCGAACGACCACTGCAGTCACCCTGTTTAATGCAGGAATCAAGGTACTTTCATTCGGGTTTTTCTCCATGTCATTATGATGAGACAATTAGGACATTTAATTTCCACCTATTTATATCCAGTTATAAGATCTATGTGGGCACAGTCTCATTCTCACCTCAGATGTGGCTTTGGATTTGGCTGAAAAGTTGGAAAATCACTTCCTTTCAGAAGTATCTGATCCCTGTCCACCACTGTTAAAATTTTTAATATTTTAAGATAGCCAAGAAAACGTGATCTCTGCATAATCCTCTAAAGTATCAAAGGCAATATTTGAAACTGTCACAGTCACAAACACTTCCCTGGCCCAGACATTTGTAGCACAGGTCTGGGATTTATCTGAAGTGGGTTAAATGTGCACCTTGGCCTGAGAGATAACAGCCAGATCCTGCCCTGATAAGGAAGTGGAGCTGTCCACAAACACCGGAGCCCTGGAAAACAAACAGTCTGTGTCTGGTGTGTCCCTGAAAAGTCTGTGACTGAGAAGCATCACTGGACAGGGGAAGATGCAGTGGCTGAACAGTGACACGGAGTGGCCAGGAGGGAAGTGACACCCTGCTTCCTTGTGGGTTTTTAATGATTATATTTTTTTGTTGTTGTTTAACAAAGTTGTAAATATTCAGTCTGTAGATAAGAAGAGTTACGTGTTTAATAAAAATAATTTCAGTGACCTATATTTACCCAAATATGAACCGTGTAATGTGACAATGAGGTAAAAAATATTTAAAAAAAATAATCCAGAGTTTCAGAATTTCTCAGTATAAATTTTCTGAAGGGAGAGGGTTTAGCTCAAGATAAAAACTTCTATATAAGTAACGGCTAGCTCCATTTTTGTTGATTTGATATTGATCAATATTTCTTTGTGTATTTATCTGCATTTTAGATAAGATTTAGTGTTCTAACACAAAAAGAGACATCACACTGGGTAGGAAAACAGTGGAGCATCTGAGGCCTGCAGTTGTTTGAGCAGTTCTGGGTTTGCAGCTGGCATTTTATTCTGGTTTTCACTTCCTTTTAAACTTCCTTTTCTCCAGGTGAACGTCATCCCCTCCTCTGCGAGAGCCACGGTGAACTTCAGGATCCACTCAGCTGAGACAGCTGCTGAGGTCAGCACCCTGCTCACACCTCCTCACCTCTGGATCCTCTGTGATCTGGAGTGGGGGTGTTTGGGTTTGTGCCCTGGGAGATTTGGGAATCTTGCACACTTCAGGAACTCTGACAGGCCTGTCCAGCCCAGGGCAGCTGTGAAACGTTGTCAGCACAGAACATCTTCCCTCCCCAAGCCTTTGCTGGGAGTTTCTCTCTCTAGAGGCTTTTTCTGGAGTATTTGGATGCCATAATTTCCTAGAGCAGCAGGCTGAGCACCTGCCTTTCAGGCCTGAAGCAGTTCAGGTGTACCTTGATGTGCATCTGATTAAAAAATTCAGCTGAAGTGGCAGCCAGGCCCTCAGAAGAGGAAGAGAGACTGACACACTCAGCCTGTGTTTTCAACCACAACTGACAGCTCACAGACAGATGTTTTCTGGAAAGCTGAACATCTGCTGCTGTCTCTAAGGGCTGCTTTCTCATTCCTTGTGCTCATTCTGACTCTGTGTTTCACCCCCAGGTGCTGGAGACAGTCAGGAACACCATTGCTGATGACAGGGTGAAGATTGATGTGGTGGAGGCCTTTGACCCCCTGCCCATCAGTCCTTGGGATGAGCAGACATTCGCAGTCCATATTTTTCAAAGAACCATCCTGGACACTTTCCCAGCTGTTGACAGTGTGGTCCCAGGTGACAGCAGGCACATGATGATTATTGTTTCCTCTTCTGCTTTTCCCTCCCCCAGCACTGCCTCGTTTCCATTTGCTGTGTACTCCTCCGCCCCAGCTGTTAACTGCTGGAAACAGCTGTTTTTTCCTCTTTTGATTCCGTTCCCTCTTGCTGCTTCAAAAGTTTTAACCTTGTTTTTTAGTAGTGGAAGTAAAAAAGCAAACAGGAAGCTGACAGAAACAATGAGCCTTGAGCTGGGTTCTCTGCACATACAAAGCAATCTCTTCAGGGAAGAAAGGAACTGTGAGGGAGAGGAGGAGGAGGTCTTCTTGCTTTAGTTCTTCTTTTATTGTTTTCATAGCTGCCAAAGCCATTCCTGCTTTTCTGTATTGTTCCTTATGCTCCCAGCCCCTTCCCTTGCTTGGAGCTCCTTCCTAGCTCTGTAGTTGTTGGATTGAAACTTGAAAATGAAATTTTTGGGGAGGCTGAGTGTCAAGGCTGCTCTTAGGTTGGGTTGTGTGTTCAGCTCCTGCTCCTGAAGGAGAGAACGTTCTCCAGGATGTAGCAATCAATGTTTCCAGTGATGCTTTTGCTGCAGGGCTCTTATCATTTGCTTTTCCTCTCTCCTGGGAGGGAAAGGTGGGTCACTTTTTAAACTGCAGTTGTTCCTCTCCTGCAGAACAAACGGCAGCTTTGTTTTCCAGGCACGTGCATTGGAAACACGGACAGCAGGCACTTCACCAACGTCACCAAGGCCATTTACAGGTTCAACCCTCTGCTCCTCAAACAGGATGATCTCCCCAGGTACTGAGCTCTGCACCTGGGCCCAGGGAAAGAGGAGATCCAGGAGCAGTGGGCAGAAGGAAACCCAGCCTTTGTGTGCACCCATTTCCTGCAGATTTGGGTGCTGGGGATGGAAATGACCCTGGGACAGTGTCAGCCTTGGCTCTTTGTTCCTCCAAATGCAGGCAGGACACATTTAGGGGTTTGATTCAGTGGTGCTGAGTGAATCCTTTGTGTGCTGCAGCAGTGTGGGTTGGACTCCATGATCCTGAAGGTCTCTTCCAACCTAAAAATTCTGTGAGAGGTGTAGTTCTAGTAGGTGGCCTTGTCCTGCACATTTACCCACATGTTTGGACACTTGCCACTCTGAATTGATCAGGAATTTCCTGAAGTTATGTGATAACAATGTCACCATGCAAGGGGTTGTTTGCTGATTTAGATTTCTCATTTTATTGAGGGGCAGATGATGCAAGAGTTGAGTGTTCTGGCTGTACTGGACAGTGACAGAAGTGGCCAAGAAGTGGGTCATTAAATTTTTAGATGTTTTTGCAGGCTCAGCTGTTGGGCCCTGAGCCTTTGAATCAGTACATTTGGGTTGGTCACAGTGCAGATTTTAGTTTATAATGCTGTTTTTCTGTTGTGCACTGTGCAGTTTTTAGTTTATAATGCTGTTTTTCTGTTGTGTGCTGCTTTGTGAAGCCAGCAGCCAAGCAGAGTGCTGGGTGAGTGCAGTTTGGTCAGAAATCTCCCCCTGAACTGAAAACCATCCTTTTTCTTGCAGGATCCATGGGTTGAATGAGAGAATCTCCATTGAGAACTACGAGAAGCAGGTGGAGTTCCTCTTCCAGCTGATCAAGAACTGTGACATCGAGACCCTTCCAGAGCCCCACGCCAACTCCCATGAGCTCTGAGAGACTCCTGGAAGAGCAGCTGCAGGTGGACTCTGGGGCTGAAGGTGCACTTGTGTCTTTATTGAGCTGCAGCTGGAATTCAGGGGTTTTTAATATTGTGGTTTACATACAGATGGGAAAAAGGGCTGATTGTGTGATAGGAACGTGGCAAAACCCAACAAATCACCCTAATTTCTGCTCTCCGTGCTCTGATGTGCAGCCATTAATCTGACACTAAATTTTTCTGCACTTTAAGCCTCTGAAATTGGTAATCACTAAAAAATCTGAGCTATAATCAGCAGTCACTCAGCACTAGAAGGTGAATCATCCTGTGGGCTTGTGACAAACTCGTTTTTCATGGTGAATGGATCTCTCTCAGGTGAGGTGTCAGCCAGAAGCTTACAGGGAGGGTTTGTGACGTGGTAAGAGGGTTCCTGTCACTGCTACAACCACACTGAGGGGTTCTTGCACTGCTTTTTTGCACTGTAGGGGTTCTTTGCACTGGTTTTCCCAGGGGATTCTCCCAGGGGATGCTCTCACCAGCACCCATGGTACTCTGAGGGAGTGTCAGTGTTCTCTCCCATCCCTGCACTGATTTCTGACTCTAATTTTCAGGTACTCCAGAAGTTCTGTGTTGTTGTAACTGAGGAGATGCTGAAAACTTTCCCATCACTTCAGTGATGATTTTTTTCCCCTCCCTGACTCATGGTGGGGCTCAAGGTGTCTTTGTGCATCTGTGTGTCAGAATGAGGGATTGCAGCTTTAAATAAGGAATTAAATCCCTGTGGTTGGCTCATCTCTTTTCTCACTGAATCACTTCATGCTTCCCCTTTGCTCTTCTCAGAACTTGATTGTGAAAGATGCTAAGCCCTTTTATTTCTTTGAGATCAGAGGTTTGTTCCTTCACTGCCAGTACAAGGAATTCCCATTTTCCTGCTCAGTTTTTTGGGAATCCTGGGGTAGGCAGGCCGTGGATGTTGACTCTGCTTCATCTTGCACTTCTTGCCTACCTGTGACAGCACTAAAGGGTTCAGCCTTCTTTTGGCCTTGACAGTTTGGCTTATCAGTATTAATTAGACAAATAATTTATTTAATCAGTTAATTAAATTAATTCTGTCAGTAAACAGTTAACAGAGTGATGTTAGCCAAAGGAAAACCTGAAAGCTGCTGTGTGACAGTGGCAGTGCTGCAGGGACCAGTGCAGCTCCTCCTGCTGCACACACGTGTCTGTTTTTCAGAACTTCAGTTCTGCACTGGAATGGGTGGATGTTCTGCTCTAAATTCATACTGTGAAATGTGCTGGAATGTGCAGGAAATACCCTGAAATGTCTCCTGCAAAACACTGATGGAACTGTGATTCCAATTCTTTCCGTTCACCCGTTCTCTTATTTATTTGTAGTCTGATCTTATCACTGTGACCAGAGGGCTCCAACTGTATCACCTACTGAATGATTGAAACAGAACTGACAGTTTCATCTAATAAAACGAGGAATGTGAATTCTTTTCTGATGATTATTCAGTCTTTTTATGTAGCTGTGTAATTGCGGTGAAGTCATTTCCACACCTGAGCAATCCATAACGTTTCCATCAAAACAAACCCACCTATTTTCCAGCCAGCTTTGATCTTTGCTCCCTTTTCTGTACAAAAATCAGCTCACCCTGGGCAGGCATTGTTGGGCAGTAAATAGTTTGCACCTTTTCTGCTTTGCTGCACTTTGTGATTTGTTCAGCCACGTGCCTGTGGCTCTTTTGTGGAGGTGTCAGTGCTCCTGTGAGCTCCTGTGTGCAGGCACAGCAAAAGTGATGTGTCAGGGCACAGCACTGAATGGAACCCAGCCCTGGCAGTGGGAGGTGCACAGAAGGGTTTGTTGTCGTTGCTTTTTCTCTGGCAAATCTCCCTAAAACTGAGTTTAAAGCCTTTGCTTTGGCTGTGGCTGTATGGGGTCAATATTATTTAACAGCTGATGGTTGTGCTGCCAGTCAGAGGGGCTGGAAAAACGGGAAAACAAGGAGAAAACGGGAAAAAATCTCATGAGAGAGCACAGGTTGTGAAAATCCTGACCTGGGTCACTCTGTTGTGGTGTGGAAGGAGGAAGGAGAGATTTGTTGCCTGTTGTACCAGCAAATGTGTCCTAAAGACATAAAGCATCCTTTATATTCTGTAATCTTCCACCAGCCAAAAACCCCCTCACCTCTGTTCCGCTGAGGATTGTTTCTTTAAAGGAAGAAGATTCATTTTGCTGCTGAAGGAAAAGTGAAGGGCAGAGGGTGCTGGGAAGGCAGGGCTGGCTTTGGCAGCTCCTGTGTGAGTGTGTGCCATGAGATTTGGCTGGAGCAGCTCCTTGCAGAGCTCATTAAGTGCTGCTCATCAGCCAGGCCCGGGATCTTGCAGTGCCTCTGCACTGGGGACGTGCTCAGCAGAACTTTGCTGCAACCTCAGAGGCCACTGAAGTCTTTAAACAGACCCTGTCCTGCAGGATCCACTGAGGAAACAGCACATTCCCATCTTTACCCGTTTTCCCAGTCATTCCTGATGGTTTATCTGTTTTTGTTTTTTTTTTCCTTCTTGTTCTTAAGCCTCTGTGTTTTATCCCATTTGCTGCCAGGTGGTGGTTGTGTGACACAGTTCCAAGAGTCACTGGATGCTTGGTGGCTGCACACACCTCCTGACACGACAGGGGTCTTCTCACCCTTGTCACTGCTGCTGAAAATGTCACTTCTCCTCAGCGGAGTGGGAAGTTCACATAAACAATGAGAATAATGTGAACGATGCCCCTTCTGTTAAGATCACCTCCAGCCTTGCACGGTGTGAGCAGAATGCCAAGCACATGATGAAAACACAGATTAATGACTCCTGGAGCTATTCTTTTCGTGTTGTGGTGAGTCACTGTGCCTGGAGCAGGCAGAGCAATTACCTCTGATTCAGAGAAGGAAGGAAGAGCCTGATTTTTCTGCTCTGAATCCAGGTAACTCAGTCACATTGACAGATCTGATTTGAGCACCGTGTCAGCCCAATTCCAGTGTGTGTTACATCCATTGCAACTTCCTTTTTCCCCCTGCTTTTCCTCAAGTCTACAACGCTGATGTTCTTGTGCCAACAGTGAGTGACTCGAAGTGAGGTGTGTGCAGTTGTCAGACTGCTGTGGGCCTGCTGCAGCCAGGGGAAAAGGTCACATCCCAACACCTGCATTTTCTAAAGAAAGCTCGGTTGCTCTTTAACAGAACTTGGTTTATTTTCAGCCCCAAGTTGCCTGTGGGGAGTTGATGCTCAGAGCTGGAGGAACAAGGTGTTTACAGAGTTGTTTCCTCCAGCTTTGCAGTTGACACTTGGCTCCTCTTTGGCTGTTCCATTTGATATTCCGTGGAGCTGCTGAAATCCATTTTCTCCAGCAGGTGCTGTGAAAATCCCCCCGGATCAGTGCTGTGGAGTGAGACATCCACTGAGGAGCCTGGAGGCTGCTCAGACACAGCCCGTGGTGTTAGAGAGGAGCACTCCTCACCTGCAGCTCAGCCTGAATTCTCTGCTTTGCAGTGCTCTTCACGCTGCTGCTTCAACCCTGCACAAATTCTTGCCAAATCTATTCAGTCCTTGCTGGTGGCTCTGCAACTTTCCCAGAATTTTTGTCCTTTCAGTCCTTGCTGGTGGCTCTGCAACTTTCACAGAACTTTTGTCCTTTCAGTCCTTGCTGGTGGCTCTGCAACTTTCCCAGAATTTTTGTCCCTTCAGTCCTCAAATCTGGGATCTTGAATCCATGACTTAGAGATGTGCTGCTGCGGGGTCTCTGCAGCGTTGGGGCCCCCTCGGGGCCTGCAGTGGGGCAGAAATGCTGCCCAGGGAAGGGTTTTTTCCTGGCTGAGCAGCTCGGGGGAGGGCTGTGTGACACCGGAGCAGGGGCTTGGCTCTGCTTTCCGGTCCCACAGCTTCCCGGGGCAGCGGGAGGCAGAGATAAAGGGCTCCAGAGCTGCCGTGGGGAAGGGAGGGCCCTGCTCCCTGCAGATCCCTCTGCTGATTGCTGAGCTGAGCTCAGAGCTGTGGTGGGGGGCCCAGAGGAAGCTGCAGTCGCTGCTCAGCAGGAAGGAAAATGACCACATGGAAGGGTGGTTAGAGCAGGGGGCAGGGGACAAAGGGAACTTTGGCACTCAGGGGTTTGCCATGGGGTTGGTCACAGGGCAAGGGGGTCTTAAAAGTGACATTCCAACCATGCAGCTTGTCTCAGGGTGCTTTTCATGCCTCTTTGAATTTATATTTTTAAGCCCTGTAAACGCTCAGATCACTCTGTGAACATTGGGCCTGACCTTGCATACAGAGATGATCCCGTGGAGGGTCAGACATTCTGGGTCTGATATCCTTCCACTTGGATTTTTAACTGTTGGTACTGCAGGACTGCCTTGTTCTATGTAAACACATTCATCCAAAGTCCTCTCTGGGATTTCGGGAAGTGAGAGGGTCTTTATGGAGCAGGAAACAGTGGGAAATTAAGATATTATTGTGTATTTTTTTAAATTATGACTCTCTGGTCTAACCACCCTTGTGGTATCAGTGTTTTCTTCAGCCTAATTCTGACTATAAATGAATTCCTTCACAGGCTGTAAGTGGAACAAAGCTGACATGTGAGGCACATCCCCAGTGGCTCCATGGCAGGTGTCCTTGTCCCTGCTGTCCCACCGGATCCTGTGACCTTGTGGAACACAGGAAAGCCAGGCCCAGGTGCTCTCATGTGGCCACGGGGAGGGACCTGCCAGGGGCTGCCCTGGGTTTGTCACCAGCACGTGGGGGACACAGGAACACAGCTGGGACCTTGGAAAAAAGGATGGAGATGGGTTTGTCTGCTTCCAGGCTGGCAAAACAGAACTTCCTGAATGTGCATTTCTCCCCCAGCTCGGGGCCAGCTGCTGATGTCGTTGCTGATGTTGTTGTCTGCCCTCGTGAGCTGCTTGTGACATCTGAAGGGGCAAGTCCTGCTCCATAACCTGCTCAGGGTTGTTTTCCTGCTGACATTCCTGCTTCCCAGGAGTTGAGAACCCAGTTCCTGCAGGATCCTTGCTCAGGAGCAGCTGGGGCTCCACTGGGATCTGTGACAGGCAGTGGTGGAGCCAGGACAGGCAGCAAAGGCACCTCTCAGGGCACTGACACTTCTCTCTCAGGACTTTTTGAGTGACTTTGGCCAAACCTTTTCATCCTGCTGGATTCTCCTGTGAAAGGGGCCCCCGAGGCCATTCCTGAGCGCTTCAGCATTGCCACGAGCACGTGGCTGCTGTAAAACACATGGGCATGACATTCCAGGAGACATTCCATGATCCAGCACAGCTCAGTGGCCAACTCCTTCCTCTCCAAACGTTTTTGTTGCCTTTGCTACCTGCTCCCTGCAATTGGAAACCCAATTTCCTGCCCTTTCATCCTCTGCTTTTTTTTTTTTTATCTCAGCCTGGCTGTTGGTGAGGGTTTTATCTATTTCTGTTTTCTTGTCTCAGGCAGCTTTTGTCCCCCCACTTCCACTTCCTGAGCCTGCAGCTGGGGAGCAGCGAGGTCACATTTGGGTGCAGGTTGTTTTTTGGGGAGGTGAGGGAAGAATGGAGGCTCCATCCCAGGGGAAGGGATGGATTTTCTGAGTCAGGAAGGAAAGATGAAGGTGGAAGCAGAGCCTTGCAGCCAGGTTGGTTTGGACAAAGGAGAGTGGAGGCTGGGCTGGAGGCAGGGTTTGGAACTCCAGTCCCAGCTGGAGGTGAGATGTGCCTCTGGATGTCTCAAGTTCTCCATCAGGTTTCTTTGCTGCTGGAGGTGCTGAGGATGAGTGAAATGACCCCAAAAGCTCCTCATCCCTTGAAATCCCAGAACCATGAGAGGATTTGGGATGGAAGGGACTTTAAACTTATCTATTCCACCCCTGCCATGGGAGGGACACCTTCCACTGTCCCAGGCTGCTCCAAGCCCTGTCCAGCCTGGCTTTGGACACTTCCAGAGATCCAGGGGCAGCCACAGCTGCTCTGGGAATTCTGTGCCAGGGCCTGCCCACCCTGCCAGGGAGGAATTTCATCCCAATATCCCATCCATCCTGCCCTCTGGCAGTTTAAAGCCACTGCTCCTTGTCCTGGCACTCTCTGCCCATATAAAAATTCCCTTATCAGTGCTGCTTTCTCTAATCATCTCTCCTGCTCTGCTCCACATGTTCCACTCATCCTCTTCTCCCCAATATTCCAGGAAAACACCTCTCTGTGCCCAGCTCCTGACAGGAGCAGGCAGAGCCCAGAGCTTTGGGTCACAATGGATCCCTGCCCACAACTTCTTGGGTTTCCTTAAGGAATGAAGTCACCAGCTGTGGCCTGTCCCTGTCTCCATGTGGGAATGTGGCTGCCGGGCTGCCCTCCCCTTCCCCCCACACACGTTCAGTGTCCCAGCCACCCTCATTGGCCCAGAACGTGTCTCCAAGGCCTGGAGCTGGGATCACATCATCACCCTGAGTAATAACTCGCTGCTGACTGTTTCCTGGGAGGAAAGGAAAGGCAGGAAGGAAAAACAACGGCTCAAAATTTCCACTCATGACAAGAAAAAAAAAAAAAACAACAACAACCAAAAAACAGGGAAATAAAAGGAAAGCGTGAATCAGAGGAGCTGGTTCATTCAGGAACACGCAATTCTACAGAGCAACGAGGACCTGACCTCTGTAGCAGGAGCTTTTATGCTCTTTATTTATTTGTTGTGGGATGGTTTGGCATAAACACAGGCAGAGTACGTGACAATATTCCTCACGTTTTGTTCTGAGCTGCATCAGCCTGGCAGAGGCTGAAATCCAGCGGGTCCCACTGAGCACACTGGTGCTCCTTGGCCTGGATGCAGCCGTGTTTCCCTGCACTGGGGGTCCCTGGAATCACCCCTGGGGGTGGCATCACAGGACACCTCCGGGCTCCTGTGAACTCCTTGTGCCAGAGGGAACAACGAGGCTTCTCCAGTGAGGGATCCCCGGATGGCCCAGGGAGAGCAGGTAAGGCCACGGGAGGAGGGATCCATGGGTGGGTGGCAGAGTGGATGGAGGGATGGATGGATGGATGGACAGACGGACTAACAGCAGGATAGATGGGTGGATGGACAGATGGACAGACTAACAGCAGGATGGAGGGATGGATGGATGGCAGAGTGGACGAAAGGATGGGTGGATGGAGAGATGGAAGGAAGGACGGACGGACTAACAGCAGGATGGATGGAAGGATGGATGGACAGACGGACTGACAGCAGGATGGATGGAAGGATGGATGGCAGAGTGGATGGAAGGATGGACGGACGGACAGGATGGACAGACACACCGACCGCTCCCGCCCGGTGCGGGCTCAGCCACACGTGACAGCAAGCCCCGCCCCTCACCGCCAAAGGGGCGTGGCCTCCCGCGTTGGTGGGCGGGGCCAGACGTGACGCCACGCGCGCCGGGCCAATGGACGCGCGTCTCGACGGGGCGGGCGCGGCCGCCATTGGCCGACGGTGATGTCAGGGCGGCGCTGGGCGGGACCCGGCGGGGCAGAGCGCGGGGCGGCGGAGGAACCGCGGCTGCGGAGCGGGACCGGCACCGAGCGGGACCGGCACCGAGCGGGACCGGCACCGCGGGGACACGGGCAGCGGTACCGCGGGGACACGGGCAGCGGTACCGCGGGGACACCGGCGCTTGGCGGGGGCACCGCGGGGACACGGGCAGCGGTACCCTGGGGACACGGGCAGCGGTACCCTGGGGACACGGGCGCTCGGCGAGGGCTCCGGCCGGGCGGCAGCTCCTCTCCGCTCCGCGCCTTCCCGCGGGGATCCGCTCCGGGGCTGTGCGG
This sequence comes from Sylvia atricapilla, assembly GCF_009819655.1. Lineage (NCBI taxonomy): Eukaryota > Metazoa > Chordata > Aves > Passeriformes > Sylviidae > Sylvia > Sylvia atricapilla. The sequence continues at coordinate 1,648,781 of NC_089164.1, forward strand.
GCGCTGCGGCAGCTCCGGCGCTGCGGCAGCGGGAGGCGGGAGGAGCCCCGGCCGCCGGGATCGTCCTGCGGCTCCCTGCCGAGTGCCCCTTCCAGAGCGTGGCTCTGCCCCCGCATCCCCCGGCTCAGCCCCGGGGTGTCCGGGAACAGGCGGGGACAGCTGGGGTACGGCGGAGGCTGAGCCTCGGCATCTGTTGGAGGGAACTGATGGAGCCGCGGATGCGGGACCCCGCGGAATATCGCCTTTCCTCCCGTGTGTTTCAGGTGAACGGCGAGTTCTTGGGAAACCGCGTTAAATCCCTGGCTGTCCAAATGCCAGCCGCCACCCTGCAGCCCGCCCAGCTCCGTGAGTAACCTTCACCGGGGCCCTGCTGTTACTCTGGGTAGGAACTGTGCTCGCCTCGTGCTGCTGGGTGAGAAATTCTTCTGGGGGAGGAGGACGGCAGTGACACTCGAAGCGTGTTCTGGCAGAAAACCCGCAGGAGCCTTCCTTCAGGCTGGAATTCTGCAGAGGGACGGTGCCGCTGGAGGAAGTGGCAAAGCCCTGGTGGCGAGAAGAGCTTGAGCGGGATCATCTCTAAAAGCCAAGTCCTCTCCTTTTAGTGTTCCTTCAGCTCATCTGGTTTTCCCTCTGCCCCGTCACATCTGCGGGACAAGATGCGCTAAGGGAGGAAAGCTCAGCTCCTGCCCCTGTGGCTGCCGCACCTCACAGCGCTGGAGAGGAGCAGAGCCCGAGGGAATCGCGGCCATTCCCAGCTCCTGCCGTGTCCCCTGCTCCGTGTCCCCTGTCCCCGGGCGCTGCTTGATGGGGCTCTCTGCTGCAGCAGCAGCCTCTGCACTCGCGGGCGGGCGAGCGGGGCTGGCACGGCTCGCTCCTGGATGCTGGGGAGGCCGTGTGGGATAAGCTGCTGGCAGAAGATCCCTCCTGGAGCAGCTGCTGGCTGCAGTCCCAGCGAGCAAAGGGTCAGCGGAGCCTGTCCTGCAGCATGACTTCCACGCTGGAGCAGAAGGAGACCCCGCAGGCCAACGGGGCCGTGGTGGCCGGGGACTGCCTGGGCAGCCCGGAGCCCGCGGACTTGCTGGGCTCGGAGGGTCCCGCGGTGGAGGTGGTGGTGCTGGAGTCCCGTGCCAACGCCAAAGGCGTCAGGGAGGAGGACGCGCTGCTGGAGAACGGCAGCCAGAGCAACGAGAGCGATGACACCAGCACGGAGCGGGGCCCCGAGCCCGCCTCGCCGCTCAAGGAGACCTCCTTTTCCATCGGCCTCCAGGTGCTCTTCCCCTTCCTGCTGGCAGGCTTCGGCACGGTGGCTGCTGGCATGGTGCTGGACATCGTGCAGGTAGGATTGGAGCTGCCCTGGGCTGGGTCTGCTCCCTGCACACCAGGGCTGGGGTATAGAATGGGTAAAGGAATGGGTAAAGGGATCCGGGGCTCGTTCAGCGGCAGGGAGAAGTGGGAAAACAATTCCTTGGGCAGGGGGAGATGAGGAGCTCCTCCATCACCCTGTCCCCACCCTGCCTTTGGAAATTAATCTCAGTTAATTAAAGGAGATGGGAGGGATGTGTGGGATGAATGAAGGAGAGGACACTGGCTCAGAGGAGAAGCTTCTGCCTGGGAACTGAGAGCAGCACTCTGTGCATCACAGCTGGATCCCTTCCCTGGCTGCTCCTGGTGACATCCCAGCCCCAGGGACTTCCTCCTGTCCCTTTCCCACCTCTGGGGCTCGCTGTGCCGTTCCAGGCTCGTGCCAGCCAGGTTAATGTTTCTCTCAGTGTTTGCCAGCCCGTGTGGCTCATTCCAGAGCTTCCTGCACCACTTCCTTGTGCTCTGCAGGCAGCCAGGGATGACAGGGCTAATGGAGAGGGCTGTGGGGCTGAGTTTTAGGACAGACCAGTGAGGAGGCAGCTGGCAGTTACCTCTGGATGAGCACCAAGGTGTTCCCCATGGCAGGTGACACTGTGGGGACGTGCCAGCCTGCTCGTGTTTCCATGTGGGAATGGAGCCTTTGCAAACTGAGGCTGCTGTGCTGCTCTCCACCACGTTCCCCGAGCGTGCCTGGCAGCAGATCAGCTTCTCCTTTGCCCTCAGTGCCGGGCTGGGCACAGCCTCCCATCCCAGAGGCACCAAACTGGGTTTTTTGGCGCTCCTGGGATGGGGACTCGGCCATTTGGGAGCTGTGGGCAGCCAGAAACGCTCTGCTCAGAGCTGCTGTCTGCTGGGCTGAGGTAAGCAAGCGCTGGTGGTGTGGGCAGAGAGAGGCTCCAGTGTCAGCCCCGTGTGCTGCTGGCGGCTGGGAGCTCAGAGCAGGGTTTTTTTGGGATTTGTGGGTGGCCAGGCAGACACTCCTCGGGCTGTCCTGCCCGGAGCAGCCATTTCCCTGCGTGCCTTTGAGCTCTGCTCATCCTCCTGGCCTCTCCTGGTGGAACCTGCCGGGAGAGCTGGGGAGTGCCTCCAAACAGGAAAGGCTGCACGGGGGAAATTAATCCAGATTTCCCAGAATCGTGGTTTGTTGTTTTTTTTTTTAAATAAAGACATTTCAGGCATGTTTTCCCTTCACAAAATCCCTGCAAACTCGTGCCTGCCTCCTCTGGAAGTTCCCCAAAGTGATTTGAGCCCAAGTTAAAGTTTTTCCTGGAGCAGGCACAGCCCTTGTGGCCAGGCAGGGCTGGGAGGCTGTGGCTGTGTTCTCCTGCCTGGATTATTACTGCCTTTAGGAATAAAACTTGGTAATTCCTGTTTCCCGCAGCAGCTCAGCGTGTGGCTGTGCTGCCAGCAGCTCCAATTCCCTTCAGCCTTGGGATTAACTGAGCCACAGGCTGGGGAAGGGGGATGATTCTTCCAGAACCTTCTCCAGGTCCAGTTCACCCCTCCAGTGGGGGACACTGGGATCCTGAGCACGTCCTGGAGGATCCTGTCTGCTCTGTCTGCCTCCCTAAAAAACAGCTTATTTCTGGATTTCTGTGCTTCTCAGAAGGGCTGTCACAGAGGTTTTAACAACTCCATGTCCTGAGCTGAAATTCTTATTTCCTCTTTCCCTTTTTTTTTGGCCTTTTTTAGTTCAGGGGTGGACATTTTTTTTTATTTTTTTGTTGTTTTTTTGCCTGACCTCCCCCAGCAGCCTGGCTGTGATTGTCCCCATGCAGCCACACCGTGGGCACTGCTCTCCACAGGGAGTTTTGTCCCCTGCAGGAGCCACCAGCACCTCGGAGCCCCTCACAGCCTCCCAGCTGTTGTATAACCTCTCAGATTAAGAAAGCTGGCAGGAGCCCACGGGTCCTGCTCTTTGCTGCTGAGCTCTGCAGAAACCTCCTCGTTTTCCTGCCCCACAGATGCCTTTTCTTCCTTTCTCCAGGAGCAGCCCTGCCTTGCTCAGGGAGGCTCCAGCCTCCCCTAAAGCCTTATTTCCACAGCCAGGCTTGGGGCAGGCTGATGGAGAGCTTGAAGTGGTCCCTGATCCTGCCCCTGGAGCTCTGCAGGTTGTGCACAGCCAGTGATGACAATGGTGAGGTGGCTCTGGTGACACCCAGCTGGTCCTGGCTCCTGCCAAGAGGAGCTGGGCTGAGGCCTGACCCTGAGTAAAACCATCCCAGAGCCTCCTAAAAATAGCCCGGGGAGAGCTGAGCTGGGCTCAGCTCCTGGAGGAGCCTTAAGGGAGGCACAGCCTGAGCTGGGTGAGGAATTTCAGGTTCTTCCCTCAGCACTGAGCTCAGATCACAGAGAATCCCAGAACTGAGGCTGGGAAATCCTTCCAGGGTGGTGGAGTGCCAGCTGTGCCCCATCCCCACCTTGTCCCCAGCTCTGAGTGTCACCTCCTTGGCCACCTCCAAACCTCCCTGGGTGGCCTCAGGAGCCTCATCCTGCAGCAGGGAGCCTCGTGGTTGTGAAATAGCTGAGAGATCTTTTCTGTGCCCCTGAGAGTCAGCTTGGTGTAAAAACTGAGAGGGTTTGGGTTGGAGGGACCTTCAGGCTCATCCCATCCCACGGCAGGGGACACCTTTCCTCATCCCAAAATGCTCCAAGCAGAATCCAGCCTGGCCTTGGACACTGACAGGGATGGGGATCCACGACCTCTCAGGGCCTTACCAAGCTGGCAGAAACACCAGGAGGATTTTTATTACTGGAAAAAAAAAACAAAAAAACAAAAAAACCAAACCTTTCCCTTTGAGGAAAAACGACCCCGAGTTCATCCATCTCAAACTTGCCTTTTGGTGACTTTTCTCCCCCAAGGGTTTTTCAAGTGCAGCTTGAAGCTGGTGTCACAAAGCACCAGGAAACTGCAGCTTGTTGGCTCAGGGCTGAAGGGTGGAAAAACAAACACGACACAACTCCAGTCCTTCCTCACAGGGAGCTGTGGGGCAGCTGGATGGATATTTGCTGATGCCTCTCCTTGTCCTGGAGAGAAATCCCTGTCCCTGGGGAGGGTGGCACTGCCATGGAGAGAGAAATCCCTGTCCCTGCTGAGGGTGGCACTGCCAAAGACACAAACCCCTGTCCCTGCTGAGGGTGGCACTGCCATGGAGAGAAATTCCTGTCCCTGGTGAGGGTGGCACTGCCATGGAGAGAAATCCCTGTCCCTGCTGAGGGTGGCACTGCCATGGAGAGAAATTCCTGTCCCTGGTGAGGGTGGCACTGCCAGAGACACAAATCCCTGTCCCTGGTGAGGATGGCACTGCCAGAGACACAAGTCCCTGTCCCTGGTGAGGATGGCAGGGAGAGAAATCCCTGTCCCTGGTGACCCTGGCAGGGTGGCACTGCCATGGAGAGCTCTGTGAGGGCTGGAGCCCGGCACAGGTGACATTTGCAGGTGACATTTGCAGGCAGAGAGCTGCACAGTGGCTGAGGTTCAGCACATCCCCAGCTGGGATTCCTGTGCTCTCAGGGGAGATTTTGGGCACTGGCACTAAAAGCAGGGCACTGAGGTTTGGGTAGCTCACAGGGGTGTTTTTAAATGGCATAAAAATCCTTTTTTCCTTTAGGATTTTGGAGCAGTTTTGTGTTTTCAGCTGCTCCCCTGCCAGGCTGTTTTTATTCCCCTGCAATTACTCTTTGGGTTTTTATTTCCCTAAATATCCCTGGCTGCCTCTGTCCCTCAGCCCAGGGCAGCTGGAGAGGCAGAGGAGTTGGGAAATGCCTGAGTTCACACAGGTAGCAGGGAAGGGTGGGAGATTGGAATAAAAAAAATATATATATATATTTATATTTGCAAGACACACACAGAGAGGAAAGGCTCTCAGCTGTGACTGACCAAACTTCAGCACTCAAACCTGCCAAAAACTGCGAGTATTGGGCAAAGCCTCTCCCTCTTCCCCTGTTTTGGCCTCTGGGTGTGTAAACAGTTTGTCACTGGTGACTCTTTGGGGGGATTTTTCACTGAAAGTTGCTGGCTCAGGGCGGGGTTTTATTTTTTCAGCTCAGCAGCATCGTGTGGTCACTGCTGCAAATGTCAGGAGTGGGAAAAGCACTGCAGAATTCCAGCTGTGGCAGCAGGGAGGGCACTGGGATGTCTGCCCAGGTGTCGGGGGTGACCCTGAGGGGGTGACACCGTTCAATGATTTAATTTTATTTTATATGCTTTCACCTTGCAGCACTGGGACGTCTTCAAATACGTGACCGAGGTGTTCATCTTGGTTCCTGCTCTGCTGGGCCTCAAGGGGAACCTGGAGATGACCCTGGCATCCCGCCTCTCCACGGCTGTGAGTGCCCAGGGGGCTCGGGAGGCCTCACTGGGGGGGTTTGTGTGAGGCTGGGCAGCTCAAACCCCCCAAATTCCCTGTGTGGGTGAGGACAGGCCCCAGAGGCAGAGGTGGAAGGTGTTTTCACCCCGCTGGGCTGATGGGATTGGAAGGATTAATGGTCCTTAAGCTTTGCTGACAGTTCAGTTCCTGCTGCTGGGGCCTGGGGAGCTGGGCTGGGATCCAGCTTTTCCAGCAGGAGTGTCAGCAGAGCAGGCTGGCAGGGGCCAGGAGGGAGCCTGGGGACAGCTCTGAGGCAGGGAGGAGCTGGCAGGGACATTGATGGGCTCTGCAGGGGATGGAGAGCACAGCTGGGCTGGGATCCTGCTGGAATTCACCCTGCTTCCTGGGGAACAGGAGATCCCTGAGGATCCCTGAGCATCCCTGAGGATTCCTGAGGATCCCTGAGGATCCCTGAGCATCCCTGAGCATCCCTGAGGATTCCTGAGCATCCCTGGGGATCCCTGAGCATCCCTGGGGATCCCTGAGCATCCCTGGGGATCCCTGAGCATCCCTGGGGATCCCTGAGCATCCCTGGGGATCCTGGAGCATTCCTGAGGATCCCTGAGCATCCCTGAGGATTCCTGAGCATCCCTGGGGATCCTGGAGCCTTCCTGAGGATCCCTGAGCATCCCTGAGCATCCCTGGGGATCCTGGAGCATCCCTGAGCATCCCTGGGGATCCTTGAGCTCCCTGAGGATTCCTGAGCATCCCTGGGGATCCTTGAGCATCCCTGGGGATCCCGGAGTATCCCTGGGGATCCTGGAGCATCCCTGGGGATCCCTGGGGCTGGGGCAGGCTCTGGCAGCTCCTCAGAGCACTGTGTGATCACAGGAATTGCTCTGTGTCTCTCCTGGAGCTGAGCAGGGACCCAAACCCTCTCCTGGAAACAGGGACAGGGACACTCCCTCCTTCTCTGCAGCATCCCCAGCCCGATGTCCCTGTGTCCCCAGGGGCCTGGGATCTTCCACCTGCAAGGATTTCTGTGCTGATGCTCCCACACCCCCAGCAGGTGCCTCCAAACAGGGAAAGGGTTTCACTTTACCTTTAGATGTTTTGGGAGGTTTATCTAGAAGGTTCTGTGTTGTTCTCATTGTCACTGGCCCAGCAGCAGACCCACGGGTGGGCTCCAGGGGTGTAACTCAAAGCTCATCTCACTGGCCAGGGGCCAAAAAGCCCACCTGAACTGCTGAGTGCTAAAGGGACAGAACAAAGAAATTCCACACCTTTCCAGGTGTTGGAACAAGTAGATTTGTCTCTGTACTGTGCTCAGCTCTGCCTTTGGTTTTGCATTATTTTCCTTCTTTATTACAACCTTTTTGATTTCTCAAGCCACGCTCGATGGTGCTAATTAGGGTCTCACTAATTGATTTTTGCCCTGTCTGTGCCAGCCTGGACCCTCGGAGCTGTGGGTAAACCCACCCCACAGTTTTCTCTGCCTGCTGCCAAGGTCTGGATCCCTTTGGGATGGGAATTCCCAAGGGGTGGCCCTGCAGGAGGCTGCCTGCTCCTGGGCACTGCTGCTGTTCCTCATCAAGGAGCCGCTTGGGAAGTGCTCAGTGAGGAGGAGGAGGAGGAGAACAAACCCTGCTGGGCTCCTTCCCCTCCTCTGAGCCCTGCCCTGGCTGCAGGAGGAGGCACAGAGCTGCAGGGGCTGGATCTGCTCTGCCAGCACCTTCTTCAGGAGGGTTACAGTGGCAGGGATGGAGGGGAGGAGAGACACTGACACCATCTGCCTGGACTTGGGCAAAAATTTCATTCCGCCCCACACACATCCTTGTCACTAACGTGGAAAGACACGGATGTGATGGATGGGCTAATTGATGGGTGAATAATCAGACTCAAAGAGCTGTGGTCAGTGGTTTGATGGCTCTGTGGAGACCAGTGATGAGTGGGACCGTGTGATTTAACATCCTCATGTTAAGGTGGACGCTGGGGCTGTGGCCAGGCTCTGGGAGCACAGAGCAGCTGGGGCAGCTCCAGGGACTGAGGCTGGGCTTTGTTCACCCCTCACCCTGGGAAACAAATCCCTTTGTTCCAGCTCCCTGCCCATTGTTGGGATCAGGACAGGACCCTCGCTGTCCCGGCCACAGGGACCTTCTCCCTGCTGGCCCTGGCCACCTCCAGGGGGACAAAGGCAGCGCTGGCACTCCTGTGTCCCCTCCTGGGGCTGGCAGGGGCAGTATTTTTGGCAGAACCAGCCCGTGGCCAAGTCAGGAATGCAGAACTTTGCCCTGTCCACCCTGGTGGCTGCAGGAGGGTCACGGGGACACCAGCACAGGGAGCTCCTGTCCCCAGGCTGACCCTGGGCTGGCATCAGCCTGGCTTTGGCCTCTGCCTTCCCTCCCGTGCCTGTAAAATCATGGAATCACGGCATCATTGAGGCTGCAAAACACCTCTGGGATCATCCCAGGAGCTCCCTGTGCCTGTGGGAGGAGGGTTTCTGGTCCCAGGTCTGTGTGGGGAGCTCCCCGGGGTGGATCCCAAACTCCCCCCTCAGAGAAGCAGCCTGCAGTGGCTGCTCACACTTTGGCTTTCTCATTAGTGCTGCTTTTTTCAGGCACCTCAGAAATTCCTTTCACAGTGAAGAGGCAGAACTCCCCCCTCAGTTAAGGGATTAAAATCCCTGTTGCCCAGTGACTGCACGAGGTTATGTTAATCCCAGCCTAATTGCCATGTGGCTGGAATTTTAAGGTCAGGCTTCATATGGAGCTCAAATTCCTGAGCTGGATGTGCTGCTCCAGTCAACTTTTTATTAGTTTTTTCCCCCCATTCCTTCCTCCTCTCTGCCCAGAATGATTTGCCCCAGAGATGGGGGATCTCAGTGAAAGGAGCTGCTCAAAGCAAGGAGAGCAGGGGAATTCATTAATCAATGATTTCTGGTTTTCTTTTCCCCTTGAGAGGAGGAATTTGCTGCTCTGCTGCTGTGCACAGGTTTGGTGCTCCCAGGCAGCACCTCCAAGGTGCATTTCCAGTGTTTGAGCCTCTCCCTTGTTCAGCCACTTCATCAGCTTCTAATGATGCAAATGGGATGTAAATTTATCCAGTCTTCCCCATGCAGACCCTGGAGGTGGCAGGGAGGAGCAGAGCTGGTGCCCTGCAGTGATTCCTCTGGAAATTTTTGGGATCCTTACCCCAGGAATCAAAGCAATTTCCATCTCCTGGTCATCCCACCCAGCAGCCCAGGTGCCAGGTGACCCCTGTGGCACACTGCCCTGTCCTCCCCGTGTCCCCACGTGGCTGCAGCGCTGTTTGCTCAGCTTTTCCCAGGAGCAGGAGGCTTTGCTGTGCCCCACGTGCTGCTGCTCCAGGCCGACCTGAGCCTCTGCACCCCGACCTGAGGGGCAGCTTGACCCCAGCCAGGGCCAGCCCTGCTGGGAATTCCATGAAAAATTCCGGTTTTGGCTGCAGGGACACTCGCTGCTTTCGCAACATTCCCATGGGATTTTTATTTTTTTTTTTTTGGATTGACGTTGATTCCCCTTCACGCTGCTTTTCCTGCTGGTTTATTCCCCTGGCAGGGCTCAGGGTTTGGGGTCCTGTGCTGCTCCAGGACACAGGGTTTGGCTCTCAGCAGGTGTCAGGGGCTGTCAGCCTTTGATGGGGTCTCGTTTCCTCCCGCAGGCGAACATTGGCCAGATGGATACCCCCAAAGAGCTCTGGAAGATGATTACAGGGAACATGGCTCTGATACAGGTCAGCAGAGGGAAGGGGAGTATTTACAGCTGGGGCCAGCCCAGCTCTGCACGTGTGGGGGGTTTAAATTCCTGGGATTTGCTCTTTGCTGTCAGTATTCTGTGTCTGAAGTGGCACCTCTGTGGCCCTGCAGGTTGGACTGGGTGTTTCCATGCTGGGTTCTGATCCCTCTGGATGGGGTTTCCCCCACCGGATAAAATCATGGAATGGTTTGGGTTGGGAGGGACCTCAAAGGTGATCCATCTGCTGTGGGCAGGGACACCTGCCACTATCCCAGTCTGCTCCAACCTGGGCACTTCCACCCGAACCCAGACCCTAACCATCATTTAATTCTTTTTAATTGAGCACTGTAAAAATAACTCAAAAGATAAATAAACGTTACTGTGATGATCTGTGTCCAGACATCGAGAATTTTTCTCTCTCTACATTATTTTATTCCAAATGGCCTTCAAATCACAGGAGAGGGTGATCCCAGTTCATTTCCTCTCTTTTCAGCCCACGTTGCTGGATTTCTGAATCAGTGTTCCCCCCAGACGCTCCTCTTCTCCTGCAGAAATCCAATCCACTCACTGTTCACACAGATTCTGGGTGAATCTTGTCCAGAACTTCTCAGGACACCCTCTCCCCGCAGCCTGGGCCGGTTTTGGTGTCTTGGTGACACGTGTGCTCTCTGTCCCCAGGTCCAGGCCACCGTGGTCGGCTTCCTGGCCTCGATCGCTGCCGTGGTGTTCGGGTGGATCCCAGACGGGCACTTCAGCCTGGCCCACGCCGTGCTGCTGTGTGCCAGCAGCGTGGCCACGGCCTTCATCGCCTCCCTGGTGCTGGGTGAGAGCCTGGGACCCGGGAATCTCACCCCTTGGAACCCTGGGCACTGGGGATTTCACCTCCTGGAACCCTGGGCACTGGGGATTTCACCCCTTGGAACCCTGGGCATTGAGAATTTCACCCCTTGGAACCCTGGGCACTGGGGATTTCACCCCTTGGAACCCTGGGCATTGAGAATTTCACCCCTTGGAACCCTGGGCATTGAGAATTTCACCCCTTGGAACCCTGGGCACTGGGGATTTCACCCCTTGGAACCCTGGGCATTGAGAATTTCACCCCTTGGAACCCTGGGCACTGGGAATCTGACCCCTTGGAACCCTGGGCACTGGGAATCTCACCCCTTGGAACCCTGGGCACTGGGGATTTCACCCCTTGGAACCCTGGGCACAGGGAATTTCACCTCCTGGAACCCTGGGCATTGAGAATTTCAGATTTTCTGTGCAGACAGAAATTTTAGACTTTCTGTGCCAGCAGTGTGGCCACTGCCTTCACTCCCTCCCTGGTGCTGGGTGAGAGCCCTGGGACCTTGGGCATGGGGAGTTTGAGATATCCTGTGCTGGCAGAAATTCAGATTTCTGTGCTGACACTGTGCCAGTGTCATTGCCTCTCTGGTCCTGAGTGAGAGTCCTGGAAGCTTGGGCACAGGGAATTTCACCTCCTGGAACCCTGGGCACAGGGAATTTCACCTCCTGGAACCCTGGGCACGGAGTTTTAGATCTCCTGTGCTGGCAGAAATTCAGATTTCTGTACCAGCAGTGTGGCCACTGCCTTCATCGCCTCACTGCTCCCGAGTGAGAGTCCTGGAACCCTGGGCACTGGGAATTTCACCTCCTGGAACCCTGGGCACAGGGAATTTCAGGCTTTCTGTTCTGACAGAAATTCAGATTTTCTGTGCTGGCAGAAATTTAGATTTTCTGTGCTGACACTGTGCCAGCAGTGTGGCCACTGCCTTCACTCCCTCCCTGGTTCTGGGTGAGAGTCCTGCAACCCTGAGCACTGGGAATTTCACCTCCTGGAACCCTGGGCACAGGGAATTTCACCTCCTGGAACCCTGAGAACTGGAATTTCAGGTTTTCTGTGCTGGCAGAAATTTAGATTTTCTGTTCTGACAGAAATTCAGATTTTTTGTGCTGACACTGTGCCAGCAGTGTGGCCACTGCCTTCACTCCCTCCCTGGTTCTGGGTGAGAGTCCTGCAACCCTGAGCACTGGGAATTTCACCTCCTGGAACCCTGGGCATTGAGAATTTCAGATTTTCTGTGCAGGCAGATATTTAATCTTCCTGTGCTGACAGGCACTGACCCCTTAGAAAACACTGCCCTTGAATTGAGGCGTTAGAAAAGGACCCCAAAATTGACAGATGGCCAAAATTGAGATTATGGGTGTGCGGTTTGGCTAGAAGGGTGTGATATCAGAGAGTAGGAAACTTAAAGTTTAAGGTGTGTATATATATATTTTTATATTTAATATATATATGTGTATATATATATATTATATATATTAGTGATATTATAGATATTATGTGGTAAGATGTTCTATATTACATAGTAATATATACTAAATTAGTATAGTATATTAATATATATTATACTATAAATAGTGTATATACTGTAATATACTATATTATATAGCATATTATTTATATTACTCTATATTACTATAACATTGTACTAATATATATAGTAATTTTTATATATAGTAATATGTAAAAAACCAGAGGGAAGTTTTAGGTCATAGGCTAAGTCCTTTTTTCACCTTCATGGGTCTAAGTAGTATTTTGTAATTTGATAAAATACTCCAAACGTTGCAGACCGCGGGTAATTAGTTATTCAGTTAAAAGCAAAAATAATTTAGGTGTCATTTCATAATTAGACAGTTTGTTCTTAAAAGGCTTTGTAAAGAAATAAAGACAAGGCCAATCTTTTAATTTGTTAGCTGCACTCAAAATTTGTAAGACTGTACTATAGATAAGAACTAATAAACATCTGAGTCCAAATATAAAACACCATCTTGGGCATTTAATCCCAACTCTAAAAAACAAACAAACAAAAAAAAAGATAAAAAACCCAACAAATTTAATAGTGCCCCATGTGAGGATCAAACTGATGACCAGTCTTGTGTGCACCTCTTCCTTGGCCTTTTCCTGAATTTTGGGGTGTTTTTCCCTCTTTGTGGCCGCAGGCATGATCATGATCGGGGTGATCATCGGCTCCAGGAGGATGGGGATCAATCCTGACAACGTGGCCACGCCGATTGCTGCCAGCCTGGGGGACCTCATCACGCTGGCCCTGCTCTCGGGGATCAGCTGGGGGCTCTACAAGGAGCTGGGTGAGCAGCACAAAAGCCTTTGGCCCTTGCTGTGCCTTCCTCTGCTCCCATCCTCTTCCTCTGCGCTCCCTGTCCTCGGGCTCTGGGTGGGATTCCTGCTCTGGAGCTCCCCCAGTTCAGGATCTTCTCCCTGCCTTGTGCACCTCACCTCTGCAGCTCAGGGAGGTGTTGGCCCCTTCCAGGTGCTGGAGCAGTGGGAAAAGGAGGATTTGGGTTCCGTCTGCTGAGCTGGCAGCTCCAGATGGGGATTCTCAGCTGCAGCTGGAGAACTCCAGATTTTCTCCTCCTTCCTCCTCCTCCTCCTTCCTTCCTTCCCTGGGATGTGGGGCTGTGACTCAGCCAGGTTCATCCAGGGGTGAGGAGAGCAGGAGTTGAAGAGATCTGTCTCAGATGTGCTGGTGACCAGATCTGAGTGTTTCAGCGTCACCCCTGCGGGCACAGCTCACCCTTTGGGAGAAAGAACCACCACAGAGTGGTCCTGCAGAGCCAAGCCTGATTTTCCCTGCCCTTCCTGGAGCTCCAAAGGACTCGGCTTTGATTCCTCTGCTTCTCCTCCCTCCTCCCAGAGAGCAAAGCCTACGTGAACCCCTTGGTGTGCGCCTTCTTCGTCTCGCTGCTGCCCATCTGGGTCATCATCGCCAAGAGGAGTTCTGCCACACGGGAGGTGCTCTACTCGGGCTGGGAGCCCGTCATCATCGCCATGGCCATCAGCAGGTGGGGCTGGGCCCGGCCCCAAACCCTCCCCGGGCTGGGGATCCCAGGGGGATTCTCCTTTTCCTCCTGTCGGGATTGACACACGGGAGCGGCGGCTTTGAATTCCGACTGGGTGTTGATTAATTCTTTATCCGTATTGCAGTCTTCACGAGTCTAACTAAGGGAGGTGCCTCTAGGTCTCTTTTTTATATTAATCCAAGGTTGTTTATATTAATCACCCAATAAGGAGGTGATACCTTTATTATTTACACTTTTAACCCAATAATTGACCACTCAAGTCCCCCAATGCAGACCTTTTCCACTCAATTAGAAAAAAAACCACCCAAAACCAAGAGGAAAAAGGTCTTAGACAGTGCCTCACATCCTCCGTTTTGCCCTATATATATTACTGTACACTAAATCCCCAAATTTTAAGTTTTTCACCCTGTGAGATCAAACAATTCCACTCAAACCACACCCCCATCATCCCACTGAGATTGGCCACAGACTTTGGGGGTGTGGTGGTGACGTTCTCCCCCTTGGACGAGGCTGCAGCAATAAATAATCCTTTGGGAGGTCTTTGGGGTGGTGCCATCCCTGTCCAGGTCCAGCACTGACCTCCCCATCTCCCCCTGCAGCGTCGGGGGCCTCATTTTGGACAGGACGGTGTCGGACCCCAACTTTGCTGGCATGGCGGTTTTCACACCAGTCATCAACGGTGAGTCCTGCCCCACCCCTGCAACCGGCATTCTCTGGGATTTCAGCGCCAGAATTCCCTTTTTTAGGCTGCCAGGAGCTGCACAGGTTTGGCTGCTCCCGTGCCACCCTTTCAGGTGAAAGACCTCTGAGGCTAATCCCTAAAAAAAACCAACATTTTTGGGGACTTCTTCATTTCCTTAGCAGACCAAAAGCGACTTTTCTCTCTAAAAGAACTAAAGACTATTTTATAGGTGGTAAACTGACCCTGAAATCGTCACACCTTATTCCTCCTGTCTGATGGAACACCCCCATCTTCCAAACTATTTCCCTCGTGGCACCTGGCAGCACAAAGATCTGTATTTACACCTTAAGAGTCAGGAAATCTGATTGGTTCTGGTGTAAAGATTCCACCTCCTTTCTGCCTGATGAACCAGGAAAACTCTTTTTTTTTTAAATTGCTTTGTTTTCCAAGAGGTGGAGTTAATTCCGAGCCCAGTGCATCTTGTGCTGGTGGCTTGCACAGTTTCACGTGAAAAAAATAATGGTTTTTGCAATTCCTGTGTGTGTTTTGGTGCCTGACTCATTATTTTTGTTCTGTGTGGTTTTTTCACCCTGAGCTGCAGTAACAAAACTGCTTCAGCTTTACTCAGGGGCTGTAAATTTTGTCCCAGCCGCAAAATCAGAATTGGGGTGAGAAACAAGAGTGTCCTACATAATCCCAGAGCTGCTGGCTGCTGAGAGGAGCTGCTGGAATTGCCTGGACCGTGCCCTGAGCTCTGTTTGTGCCCTGCAGGTGTGGGTGGCAACCTGGTGGCAGTGCAGGCCAGCCGCATCTCCACCTACCTGCACATGAGTGGGGTTCCTGGAGACAGCCCTGGGACGGCCCCTCGGAGGTGTCCCAGCCCCTGCAGCACCTTCTTCAGCCCAGGTACAGCTTTGGGGGGCAGGGCTTGGTGCCAGCTGAGCTCCTCGTGGTGGTGGCTGCAGCTTTGTCACAGCTTTGTCACAGTTTGTCACAGCCCAGGGGGCTCAGCCCTACTCGGGGCAGTTCTGGGCTTGGTGTGGGGCTGGTGTCTCCTTTGTCCTCTGCTGGGTGGGGAAATGTGGAGTGTCCTGAGCTGGAAAGGACCCACAGGATCACAGGAAATCCTTCCAGGATGGTGGAGTGCCAGCTGTGCCCCATCCCCACCTTGTCCCCAGCTCTGAGTGTCACCTCCTTGGCCACCTCCAAACCTCCCTGGGTGGCCTCAGGAGCCTCATCCTGCAGCAGGGAGAGCCTCGTGGTTGTGAAATAGCTGAGAGATCTTTTCTGTGCCCCTGAGAGTCAGCTTGGTGTAAAAACTGAGAGGGTTTGGGTCGGAGGGACCTTCAGGCTCATCCCTGGCTGGGTTGGAAGACACCTCCAAGGTCATTGAGTCCAACCCTTAAATCTCAACTCAATTATGGCCCCAGGGATCATCCAGTGCAGCTCCTGGCCCTGCACAGACACCCCAAAACCCTGCCCCAAAATCCAGCCAGCCTGCAGGCTTTGGTGAAACTTCTGGGGTCTGGCCCAGACTTTGAGACCCCTTTGAGTTTCCTTGGGGCTCAGTCTGCTGGAGAGAGGGATGGCTTCCATCCAGTGATCCAAAAAGTACTTTTTGTAGTACAGAAATAACAAACAAAGCAGCACAAGGGGCAGAAGGCACGAGGCCGAAGGTGGAGTTTAGAGGCACAGAGGGGTAGTTAAACACCCCGCTGTGCTCTCAGGGAAGGGTCCAAGGGGGGAAAGAAATTAAGAACATTAAAATTACACCAAAAATTAACCTATGATAAGACAGAGAACAGAACTTTCTGATAACAATTAGCACAGGGAGAGTGTCCATCAGCCTTCTGCTCGTGGCACTGAGGAGGAGGTTCCCTGAGGCATTTTCCTTTTCTTTCCTGAGGAAACTGCTCTGTACACTTTGTGTCACGGAATCACCGAGTGCTTTGGGTGGGAAGGGACCTTACACCTCACCCACCTCCCTCTATCCCCCAGCTCCTCCTTGGCCATTCCCAGGGGTTAAATCTGGCCTCCTGTCCCTCTTTGCAGACGTGAACTCCCGCTCTGCCCGTGTGCTCTTCCTCCTGGTGGTGCCCGGGCACTTGGTGTTCCTCTACACCATCCACTCCATGCAGGGGGGACACACCACGCTCACCCTCATCTTCATCGTCTTCTACATGACAGCAGCGCTGCTGCAGGTGAGCTGGGGAGCCCTCACCGGGGCTGGGCTGGCTCAGGGGACACTGGGGTCACCGCACAGGGGACCTGCTCGGGTGTGGGGACATCTCCTGCCTGCCTGGGACATCCCTGAGTCGCTCCTTGCTGGACACTTTGGACACAGGATTTCTCCATCCTGCCCTTCTTTTTGGGGGGAGGGTTAGAACCTGCTTTTTGGCTCTTTTAATTGCATTTTGATTGCTCAAGTATCCCTCCTGATCGGTTCTGGGAGGTGATTTGCGAATTTAGTGATTAAACAAAAGGATGTGGGATTTTGTGCCCTGTGCTGCCCCTTTCCCCTGGCAGCTCCTGGAGCTCTGGGATGACTCTTGTGAGGGACACACAAAACCAGAGGCTTGGGAGGATCCTCTGCCAATTTTGTCTGGTTTTAAATCCCAGCATGAGCCTCAAGCTTGTCCTGCTTCAAGCTGAAAATTCAGGTGCCAAATGGAGACTTTTTGATGGTGAGGTGCCAGTTTAAAAACTGGGTGGTGAGACAAAGCTGAAGGAGGACAGGCAGAGGAGACAGATGATTTGGGGTGCTCAGGGAGCCACTGAAACTTTCCAGCTCCTCTTGGAGCTGCACTTGCTGCTTTGGGGGTGCAAAACTGGGGAAGGCAGCTCCAGCTCTGTTTTTTGGGATGTGGCTGTGCTTCCCTGAGCCAGGCAGGGCTGGTCTGGGATCCCAGGGCTCAGGATTTGTTTCCCTGAGCCAGGCAGGGCTGGTCTGGGATCCCAGGGCTCAGGATTTGTTTCCCTGAGCCAGGCAGGGCTGGTCTGGGATTCCAGGGCTCAGGATTTGTGTTTCCCTGAGCCAGGCAGGGCTGGTGTGGGATCCCAGGGCTCAGGATTATGATTCCCTGGGCCAGGCAGGGCTGGTCTGGGAATTGCAGGGCTCAGGAGCTGATTTGGGAATTCCAGGGCTCAGGATTTGTGTTTCCCTGAGCCAGGCAGGGCTGGTGTGGGATCCCAGGGCTCAGGAGCTGTGGCTGTGGTGGCTCTTGCAGGTCCTGATCCTGCTCTACATCGCAGACTGGATGGTGCACTGGATGTGGGGCAGGCACCTGGATCCTGACAACTTCTCCATCCCCTACCTGACCGCCCTGGGGGACCTGATTGGGACAGGGCTCCTGGCCCTCAGCTTCCACGTGCTCTGGCTCATCGGGGACCGCGACTCCGACGTGGGGGATTGAATCCTGCTGCTCCTCCTTCCTTCCTCCCCGCAGCTCCTCCTCCTCCTCCTCTTTGTTCTTCCTTTCCTTCCCTCTCCTCCTCCTCCTCTCTCCCCCTTTGATACTGGATCCTCATTATTTTCAATGGGGATTTTACGTGGTTTATATTTCAAGCCGAGTTTGTACAGAAGATCTGTCTACTTTTAGGGAGGACAAACACAAAAAACCACACACACAAAAAAAAAAAAAGGT
The DNA here is from genome assembly GCF_009819655.1 of Sylvia atricapilla. Taxonomy (NCBI): domain Eukaryota; kingdom Metazoa; phylum Chordata; class Aves; order Passeriformes; family Sylviidae; genus Sylvia; species Sylvia atricapilla. The sequence continues at coordinate 1,666,416 of NC_089164.1, forward strand.
GTAAAGAGACAATCACTAAGTGCAATTTTCATAGCAGTTGTGTCTGAACCGAGGCTCCAGTGAAGCTGCTGCTCGGCCAGGTGATGGGGAGCTCCCCCTGCCCACCCCCTCGAGGTGCAGGGCTGCTTTATTTTTTTCATTTCATAAGCGTTTTAAACCCTGCAGGGCTTAAAAACCACAAACCTCGGGGTGCTTTGGCACCTCCTGGCCAAGTACAGCCTCCTGGCTGAGGGACCCCTGCCTTGGCTCCTTGAAGCTCCCACCTCCACAAACGAGGAGGGTGGTGAGGAAGGCTCCTGAGTTCACCCAGGGATGTGAGGGAGCTCATTTCCAGCCCCAGCTCCTGCCTGGGCTCTGCTGGCAGCTTCAGGCTCCCTTTTTCCACCCAGCCCAGGCTGTCTGTGCCCTGCAGAGCCCAGTTGAGGTGCTCTGAGCTTCACCCCGAGGGGCTGGGAGCTCTCCCCACCATCATCCTCCTCTTCCAGCCCCAGGGATCCTCTGCAGGAGCTGCTGGAGCCCTCTGGCTCCTCGTGCTGCTCCATTTTCCTGGCTCTGCTCAGCACAGCTGCCCTCCCCAGAGGGCTGGAGGGACAAAGTGCCCCTGGGTTTGTGTCCCAGGAGCAGCATTTTGCTGGGGGAAGGATGTCCGTGAGCTCCATGGGATTTCTCTCCCTGCAGAGGTGCCAAACAGCTGGAAATGCAGGCACAGCTGGATGGCTGGAACCCTGTGGCACAGGAATTCCTTTTTTTCTGGTGTAAAAGCTGGGGTTCAGCCCAGCTGAGAACCCAGGAGAGGGTTCCCTGCCCTGCTGCTTTTTGTGCTGTTCACATCAGGGCTGGCTGCAATTCCTTCTCTTCCCCTTAAGCCAAGCTGGGAGCAAAAAAAAAAAAAAAAAAAAACAAAAAACCAAACCCAGAGCTACTGCACCCAGATGGGCAAATCGAGACCAAAGTTAGTCCAGGGGGATTGTCCCAGCCCAGGGGCTGGGTGCAGAGCTGGGACAGCCAGAGATGGTGCTGCTGGAAAAAGGGTCAGGATTCAGGAGTTGTGGGAATCCACAGGAGCAGCTGGAGCCAAAGCAGAGCTCTTGGCTGCTCCAGGCCTCTCTGGAGCTGTGGAAGCCTTTCCCTGCTGCTGGAGGTGTGAGAGGCAGGGGTGGGCTCCAGGCTGCTCCTCCTCAGCCCCTCAGAGGTGGTGTATTTTTTGAGATGATTTCCCCCTTTTTTTCCCTTGCTAATCCAACATCAGGCTCCCTCCTCCTCTTTGCTCCGTGTGTGGGGGCAGCTCTGCTCCTCCTCTCCCCACTCTGGTGACATTTCACAGATCTCCTCTGGCCAAAGCTGTGCTCAAAGTAAAAAGAAAAACCCAACCACAAAACCCACCCTGTCCCTGCTGTGCCCTGAGCTGCCAGCCCAGGGACTTCTGCAATATTTTATGGAATATTCTCAGCTGCTCACCTGATTTTCTCTGCCTGATGTTGAGGAATAAATGCAAGATTTCCTTCCATTAACACTTCAGCTTTTCTGGGTATAGGGAGAAACTCTGCTGGCCTTTCTGGTGTCACATCACCACTTAATGTCCCAGGAGAAGGTTCCCTGGAGGAGGAATCTGCCTCTCCTGCTCGGGGCTGGGGGTGGTTCTGTACATTAAATATGGTCAAAGGTGTGCTTGGGGAATGGTCAGGGAAGAATTTAATTTAAAACTGAAAAAAACAAAGCAAAACAAACCTCTTCCCACTGGTTGCACTCCAATGCATGCCTACTCTACAGCTGCCTGCAGATAAAAAATCCTGGTTTACTCTTTTATTAAAGGAAAAAAAAAAAAAAAAGACTGTCTTAATTATTTATAGTTCCTATAACTGACAGATGTTGACCTAATGGATAAATTATATTTGGTTAAATAAAGATGACATTTATTTATGTGGACTGTGGTGTTTTGTTTTCCCTTTGGGTTGAAGGCCCCTGGCAGGTTTTGAAGCTGATTTGAGCTCGGGCTGAAGCTCTTTTGGAGAGGAGAGTTACGAAAATCAAACAAATTGCTGGGCCTGGAGCAAACTGGGCTCGCTGTGAGTGCCCATGACCTTGGCCGTGCCCTGGGGCAGCTCCTGGGGGCTCCCAGCAGGAATCCAGCTGTTTGTTCTCTCAATTCAGGGCCCAGCTCCTGCTCCCCGAGAGCTGCTGACACGTGGCCTCTGCCTCTTTCTCCTCGTTTTATGGAACAAAAGGCTTCTGCACCTTCTGGGGGGCAGAAAATTCCCTGCAGGAATTGGTGTGTTCCCTGCAGGGCTGTGCCCAGGGCGGGATCGTGGTGCAGAATCCCAAAGCAGAGCCTTGGGATTGGGGGGAGACCCTGCTGCTTTCACACCTTGGGGTGAACATCGGGGTGAATGTCGGGGTGAACATCGGGGTGAATGTCGGGGTGAATATCGGGGTGAATATTGGGGTGAATGTCGGGGTGAACATCGGGGTGAATATCGGGGTGAACATCGGGGTGAATGTCGGGGTGAATGTCGGGGTGAATGTCGGGGTGAATATCGGGGTGAATATTGGGGTGAATGTCGGGATGAATATCGGGGTGAATGTCGGGGTGAATATCGGGGTGAATGTCGGGGTGAATATCGGGGTGAATGTCGGGGTGAATGTCGGGGTGAATATCGGGGTGAATATCGGGGTGCTGGGGCCATACCCCGCTCTCCTGGGGCTGGGGGTTGTGTTGGCATTTTCTCTTTGGGGGCAGGAGCAGCGGCTGCAGAACAAACCCCTGGGAGAAATCCCAGCAACAGGGGAGCCTCGTTTGAGAATGAAAATGTGTTGGGAGGGGTTTGTGCGTGTCGTGGGGCCGGATCTGGGGGTGCAGGGGCTGGATCAGGGGACACGGGGGAGGGGCAGGAGGGGGTTTGGGGGTGTGTGGGGCCGGATCTGGGGGTGCAGGATCAGGATCGGGGGGTGCAGGGGGTGTGCAGGAGGGGGTTTGGGGGTGCACAGGGCAGGGTCTGGGGGTACAGGGGATGTGCAGGGCAGAGTTTGGGGGTCCATGGGGCAGGATCTGAGGGTGCACTGGCTGAATCTGGGGGTCCATGGGGCAGAATCTGGGGGTGCAGGGGGCGTGCAGGACAGGGGGTGCACAGGGCAGGGTCTGGGGGTGCACAGGGCAGGGTCTGGGGGTGCACAGAACGGGACCTGCTGACACAGGAGATGTGCAGGGCTGGATTTGGGGGGGCAGGCGTCAGGATCGAGGGGTGCAAAGGGGTGTGCAGGACAGGGGGTGCACAGAGCAGGACCTGGGGACACGGGGGATGTGCAGAGCTGAATCCGGGGGTGCACAGCAGGATCTGGGCACACAGGAGATGCACACAGCAGGATCCGGGGTGCAGAGCAGGATCCGGGGGTGCACAGCAGGATCCGGGGTGCACACAGCAGGATCCGGGGTGCACAGAGCAGGATCCGAGGTGCACAGAGCAGGATCCGGGGTGCACAGAGCAGGATTTGGGCACACGGGGGATGCACAGAGCAGGATCCGGGGGTGCACACAGCAGGATCCGGGGTGCACACAGCAGGATTTGAGCACACAGGAGATACACACAGCAGCATCCGGGGTGCACACAGCAGGATCCGGGGTGCACACAGCAGGATCCGGGGTGCACAGAGCAGGATCCGGGGTGCACACAGCAGGATCCGGGGTGCACACAGCAGGATTTGAGCACACAGGAGATACACACAGCAGGATCCGGGGTGCACACGGCAGGATCCGGGGTGCACACAGCAGGATCCGGGGTGCACACAGCAGGATTTGAGCACACAGGAGATACACACAGCAGCATCCGGGGTGCACAGAGCAGGATCCGGGGTGCACACAGCAGGATTTGAGCACACAGGAGATACACACAGCAGCATCCGGGGTGCACACAGCAGGATCCGGGGTGCACACAGCAGGATTTGAGCACACAGGAGATACACACAGCAGGATCCGGGGTGCACACGGCAGGATCCGGGGTGCACACAGCAGGATTTGAGCACACAGGAGATACACACAGCAGGATCCGGGGTGCACACAGCAGGATCCGGGGTGCACACAGCAGGACCTGCTGACACAGCAGCCAGCCCAAGGCGGATCCGGCGATGCCGGGCGCTGCCTCCGGAGGAAAGCAGCGAACTACAGCTCCCGGCAGCCGCGGGAGGCTGCCCGGCCGGCCCAGCTGACCCTCACATGACCGAGCGGGGCCGGGATGGGGCAGCGCGATCGGATGTTCAAGGTGCTGGTGGTGGGGGACGCCACGGTGGGCAAAACCTCGCTGGTGCAGCGCTACGCCAACGACAGCTTCAACCGGCACTACAAATCCACCGTGGGAGGTGAGCCGTGCCCGGCCTCCTGGCGGCTTCTCTCGGGCTTCCTTTGGGGTTTTTAGGGGGTTTTGGGGTGTTTCCCGGGCTGTGGTACCCGCCCGTCCCGATGCGCATCCCGGCTCCACCCGGGAGAACTCGCCCCTTTCTCCCCCCGGGCTCGAGGGTCGGGATTTGGGGCAGGAACAATCGCCTCTCAGCACTGCTTTAAGCGGAATTAACTCGCACTTCTCTCCCCCCGAGCCCGCGGGGGATTTTATCGCTGTGCCCGGCTCCTTTGGGGTTCCCCATCCTTCTCCTTTGCTTTCCCTTCGCCTTTGGGATAACCCCCGGAGTTACAAACTGGATACTCTGAGTTTACTCGGGTGAGCCCGGCAAAAGCAGCAGCAGCGTTAATTTGGCATTAATTAGAACGGCCCTGAGCTCCCAGAGGATCGTGTCGCTGTGCTCGGCTCCTTTGGGATGTCCCATCCTTCTCCCAGCCTTTGGGATAACCACCCCAGGAGTTATAAACTGAGGTTATAGGTTCAGCTCACCTCACCTCATTAATTTGGCGTTAATTAATCAACCCTGAGCCCCCAGGAGCTTGTGTCCCTCTGCCTGGCTCATTTGGGGTGTCCCACCCTCTGGAATTCCTTCTCCCACCTCTTGGAATAACCTTTTACTCCAGGAGTAATAATAATAACGGATAGTTTGAGTTTACAGGCTCAGTTTATCCCAGCAAAACCATCAGCAGCGTTAATTTGGCATTAATTAATCAGCCTGGCCTCGCTGCTGAGGGTCAGCAGGGCTGTGAGGAGGAGGCTGGGAGTGGGATTTTGGGATTTTTTTTTTTGTCTAAATGAATAACCTGGAAGGAGCAGGAGCTGCCAGGATCCACCCAGGAAATCTCCCCATGGAGCCAAAATCGTGGGGGTTGAGCTCAGCTCTTTAAATCTTGTCCTTCCTGCCCTGAGAGGGGCTGGGTTAGAGATGGAGAACTGCAGAGTTTTCTGTGCCCGTGGTCTCTCCCAGCAGGAAACGCTGAGTTCCTGAGGGGGATTTTTGTCTTTAGTTCCTGCCTTTGGAGCAGGTTTTGCCCTGCAGTGAAACTCTGACACATCATCAGGATGTGAGAACAACACAGAGCTGCTGCTTCTTCTTGTTCTTCCCTTTTTGACTGAGTGTCCTGCTGGCAGCAAATCTGGGGTGATGTCAGGTTGGGAGGGAGCTCCCAGCTCCTGTCACCCCACACATTGCCCTATCCCATGGAATTGTGCAGGGATGCTGAGCCTGAGCCAGGATTCTGACAGAGTCAGTGCTTTTGGCTTTGGGCTCTGGGAGATGGGGAGAGGCCGTGCAGGGAGGAGCCCCGTGGTGCACAATGGCCCTGACCAGGATTCCTTCCTGCCTTTTTTTTTTTTTTTTGGGAATTCTGCAGTGGATTTTGCACTGAAGGTGGTTCAGTGGTCGGAGTCGGAGACGGTTCGGCTGCAGCTCTGGGACATCGCAGGTATTCGAAGGGTTTGTTAAAATTCTTCATGTTTGGGCCTTTTCCCCCTTCTTTTTTCTCCTTCTCCTTCCTCTTCCCTTTTCCTTCCTTCTCCTTCCCCTCCCAAAATCAATCCCAGGAGCCTGTGGTTTCCAGGCCCAGGACTGCTGTTGCTTTGCTGCCTCCAACCTGCTGCGGTAATTTAAATATTTAATTAAAAATCCACCTGCAAGGAACTCACCCAGCAATTCCTGCCGAGCCTTTCCTTCCTGCTCCAGAGGCTGGGAACGTGGAACTGGCTGGATCTGACACTGCTCAGCTCCAAACCTTGTGTTAAAACCCGAATTTCCACCACCCTGCAGAGAGGGGGGCAGAGAAATGAGTTTCCCCAATTTTTCTGGCACCAGGAGAGGTTTGGGCACCTCTGGAGGAGAAGAGGGCTGTGGGTTTTGGGGTGTCTGGAATCCTTCAGAAGGCAGCAGGAGGGAGAAGTTGGCACATGGAGCAGAGCAGAGAGGGGCTGGGTTCAGTTTGGACCCCAAAAAAAGGAGTTTGGGGTGTGGGCAGCAGAGGGGTCACCCTGGCACTGTGCCCTCGGGGTGCCCAGGTATTATTAATTATTACTGAGGTAATCATTAAACCTGGCAATCATTAAAATTTTAACCGGCAATAATTAAAATTTGGGGGCTGCCCCATCCCAGAGGAAGGTGTCACTGCCCATGGAACTGGGTGAAATTGGGTCCCTTTTTTAAGCCAAAAAAATCTGGAATTTCATCGTTCTGTGGCCTGGGATCTGCCCAGTGCAGAGGTGCCCAGGCAGAACACACCCAGTGCCTCAATTATTCCCAAAATAATTAATCAGACATCGTTAATTCCCAAATTAATCAGACATCATTAGTGCCAGCTGCAAAAACGATGCTTTGGGTTGGTTTTTTTTTTGTTTCTTTTTTTCCCCACTGAAAAAAAAGTCCTGCTTTTTGCTAGTTTCATGAAACGACCGTTTCCACAGAAAGGACACACTTTTGAATGAACAAACCCCAAAATATCAACTCGGGGCTGCGGGAGAATTTTGATTTTTTTCTTTTTTAAATTTTTTTTTAATGATTATTTATTTATTTAAGTAATTAAAATTTTTTCTTTTTTTTTTTTTTTCCCTTTTTTTTTGCCTTTTTTTTTTTGCCCTTTTTTCCCTTTTCTTTTTTTTTGCCCCCCTTTTTTTTTGCCTCATTTTTTTGCCTCTTTTTTTGCCTCTTTTTTTTTTCCCCTTTTTTCCCCTTTTTTTTCCCTTTTTTTTGCCTTCTTTTGTTTTTTCCCTTTTTCCCCTTTTTTTTTTTGCCCTTCTTTCCCCCTTTTTTTTCTTTCGCTTTTTTTTTTAAAACCTTTAATTTTTTCCCTGTCTCTACCCCCTCAGGGCAGGAACGCTTCACCTCCATGACCCGCCTGTACTACAGGGACGCCTCTGCCTGTGTCATCCTCTTCGATGTCACCAACATCAGCACCTTCAGCAACAGCCACAAGTGGAAGCAGGACCTGGACAGCAAAGTGGTGCTGCCCGACGGCGGCTCCGTGCCCTGCCTGCTGCTGGCCAACAAGGTGGGCACCCTGCAGCTTTGGGGGGGTTCAGGTGCCTTTTGGGGTGGTTTTGTGTGTTTCTGCGTGAGTTTGGGTGTGGAGCTTTGGCAGGATCAGGGACACCCGAGTGGCTGCAGCCCAGGAGCTCTGGCTGTGTCCCTGTGTCACCACCCCTGTGTCCATCCCAGTGTCACCACCCCAGTGTCACCATCCCGGTGTCACCACCCCGGTGTCACCATCCCGGTGTCACCACCCCTGTGTCCATCCCGGTGTCACCACCCCTGTGTCCATCCCGGTGTGTCCACCCCAGTGTCACCACCCCTGTGTCCACCCCTGTGTCCATCCCAGTGTCACCACCCCAGTGTCACCACCCCAGTGTCACCATCCCGGTGTCACCACCCCGGTGTCACCACCCCAGTGTCACCATCCCAGTGTCACCACCCCTGTGTCCATCCCAGTGTCACCATCCCAGTGTCACCACCCCAGTGTCACCATCCCGGTGTCACCACCCCGGTGTCACCACCCCGGTGTCACCACCCCGGTGTCACCATCCCCGTGTCACCATCCCCGTGTCACCACCCAAGTGTCACCATCCCTGTGTCACCATCCCTGTGTCACCATCCCAGTGTCACCACCCCTGTGTCCATCCCAGTGTGTCCACCCCAGTGTCACGACCCCAGTGTCACCACCCCGGTGTCCATCCCTGTGTCACCATCCCTGTGTCACCATCCCAGTGTCACCATCCCAGTGTCACCACCCCTGTGTCACCACCCCTGTGTCACCACCCCAGTGTCACCACCCCAGTGTCACCACCCCAGTGTCACCACTCCAGTGTCACCACCCCTGTGTCCATCCCAGTGTCACCATCCCGGTGTCACCACCCCGGTGCCACCACCCCAGTGCCACCACCCCTGTGTCCATCCCGGTGTCACCATCCCCGTGTCACCATCCCCGTGTCACCATCCCTGTGTCACCATCCCAGTGCCACCACCCCTGTGTCCACCCCAGTGTCACCACCCCTGTGTCACCACCTGTGTCCACCCCAGTGTCACCACCCCAGTGTCACCACCCCTGTGTCACCATCCCAGTGTCACCACCCCTGTGTCCACCCCAGTGTCACCACCCCTGTGTCCACCCCAGTGTCACCACCCCTATGTCCATACCGGTGTCACCACCCCTGTGTCACCACCCCGGTGTCACCACCCCAGTGCCACCACCCCTGTGTCACCATCCCAGTGACCATCCTTGTGTCACCATCCCAGTGTCATCACCCCTGTGTGTCCATCCCGGTGTCACCACCCCGGTGTCACCTCTCTGGCTGCTGAGAGCCCTGAGACACGTTTGGGATTTGGAGGCTCCGTTCCAGCCGTGCCTCAGTGGGGTGTGTCAGTGACTGAGATGTCAGATAAAGGAATCGCTGCCTGCAGTGACATCCCTGGGAGGAGCCTGTCCCGAGATCTGGGAGCTCTGAGCCGCCTCACGCAGCCTCCGAATCCGGGAGAAATCCCTCCCTGGGAGGGCTGGGAGCACAGATTATCCAAAAACCAAACAACAAAAAAAATTAAACCCAGATTATCCGAAAATAAGTGGCTGTCCCATCCTTGGGGGTGTCCCAGGAGCAGCCTGGGGCGGTGGAAACGTCCCTGCCCATGGCAGGGATGGAACTGGACCATCTGAAGGTCCCCAAAGCCAAACTTTTGGGGTTGTGCCCCTCTGATGGGTCTCACTCCTGTTTTGCAGTGTGACCTTTCCCCCTGGGCAGTGACCAGGGAAGAAGTGGATCGCTTCAGCAAAGAAAATGGATTTTTGGGCTGGGTGGAGACGTCTGTGAAGGAAAACAAGAACATCAGCGAGGCCATGAGGTGAGGACAGTGACTACTGAGGTGGCCAGGAGTGAATTCCCTGCCCAGGGCTGCGGCTGCCCCTGGATCCCTGCAGGTGTCCAAGGGCTTGGAGCAGCCTGGGGTGGACACAACTGTCCCTGCCCAGCCCAGTGACATTCCTTAAGCTGATTTTTTATTAATTCCTGCGGTTTCTGTCATTCTGAGCTTTGCTTTTTATTTTTTTTTACTTCTTTTTCTTTGATTTTTTTGCTTATTTTTCTTTGATTTTTTTACTTTTTTCTTTGATTTTTTTGCTTATTTTTCTTTGATTTTTTTGCTTATTTTTCTTTGATTTTTTGCTTATTTTTCTTTGATTTTTTGCTTATTTTTCTTTGATTTTTTGCTTATTTTTCTTTGATTTTTTTGCTTATTTTTCTTTGATTTTTTTGCTTATTTTTCTTTGATTTTTTTTGCATATTTTTCTTTGATTTTTTTGCATATTTTTCTTTGATTTTTTGCTTATTTTTCTTTGATTTTTTTTGCTTATTTTTCTTTGATTTTTTTTACTTCTTCATATTTCTTTACATCTCTTCTTATTTCTTTACTTCTTCACTTCTTCTCTTCTTATTTCTTCACTTCTTCTCTTCCTATTTCTTTACTTCTTCTCTTATTTCTTTCTTTATTTTCTTCTTATTTCTTAACTTCTCTTATTTCTTTACTTCTTCTCCTCTTCTTTCCTCCCTTCTTTTCTGCACTGCCCAATGCTGCTGGTTAAAAAAAAAAAAGACCCCACCAATCAACCCGAGGAATTTTTTGGCTGTTATTTTTTTTCCCCCCCAGGGTTCTGATTGAGAAGATGATGTCCTCATCCTCAGGAGATGGAAACTCCTCCTCTGGAGCTGCCACTGGGGACTACATCAACCTCAGGGAGACCTCTCCTCCGGGCTGGGGCTGCTGCTGAAGGCACTGACGGGCTTCTCTTCATCCTCATCATCATCATTTATCAGCATTTATTATCATTTATCAGCATTTATCATCATTTATCGCCATCACCTTCCCCTGAGCTCTCACTGCTTTGGGGGGTTTATTTTTTTTTTCCCCCCAAAGTGATTTTGAACTTGCCTCTTGTTCAGTGACTCTTCCCTCAGCAGAGCCCTGAGGAGAGACCTGGAGGGAGGAAGGGGAGGGGGAAAATTCCTCTTTTATCCCACTGGAGCACAATCCATGTCCAGGCTTGGATCACACTGAATTTTTCATTTTGTATTTTTTTAAAATTTTGAGCACTTCCTCCTCTGGCAGGGCTGTCAGATGGATTTATTATTATTATTATTATTATTATTATTTTCATTTTCTGCACCTTTTTCCCCCCTTCCCCAGTGACCTTTGAGGACACAACCTGTTGCCTGTGGATTATTCCCAATTCTGTGGGATTGCAGCCGATTTTTCCTGCTGGATCTGAGTCCTGGAGGGAGCAGCACATCCTCACTGCCACCAAAAACCTTCTTGGGGACGAGGAGCATCAGCACCTTGAAATTTTGGGGGGTAAATTTGGGCTCAGCACAACCCTGGGCTGTGCCTGCAGAGCAAAAACCCCCAAAATTCAGTCAGGAATTATTCCTTGTGTTCCCTCCTCACCCCCTGTGCCTCCTCCTGCCCCTTTATTAGTGCAAGGAGCTGTAAAAAAAAAACAAAAACAAAAAACAAAAAAACACCAAAAAAAAAAAATCAACCCAAAAAAACCCCCCAAAAAACAAAAAAAAAAAAAAAAAAACTAAAGCAAAAAAAAACCTTTTTATGACCCCACAAAAGCCTCTTTGGGCACTTTTTTTGGGGCCAAAACTCCTGAGCCCAAACAGCTTTTGGCAAGTGCTGCTGAATTGCCTTTCCCCAGCAATTCCCCTGCAGCCAGGAGAGGATTTGGGGTGGGAAAAGCTCCCGAAAATAAACCCTCCCTGCTGCTTTAGTGGGGCTGGGGGAGGAAAAGTTGGTGGGATGAAAGGAAAGGAAGGAATTATGGAAGGAATTATTCCATTATTCCCTTTGGTGCCACTTTGTCCCACACATGGCCCAGGGGCTGGTGGTGGAGAGCAGCTCTGGTCAAAAATTGGGTTAAATCAATGAGAATTTAGGGTGGAGAGCAGTTTTGTCAAAAAAAAAAAAAAAAAAAGGAAAAAGAAAAAAAAAAGGTAAAAAAGAAAAAAAAAAGAAAAAAAAAGGCTTTTAATCCTAGAAATATTTAATCTTATAAATATGTTTCTAGTTCTTTGTAGGTCATGAAAGAAGTGCCTGATTTTTATTTTTTTTAAGGAGCAGGTGGGGTTTTTTGTGGTTTTTGTTTGTTTTTTTGGGGGGTTTTTTTTTTGGGTTTTTTTTGGGTTTTTTTTTTGTTTTTTTTTTTTTTTTCTTTAAACACACCTGAAGATTCAGATGTTATTTATTGATTTTTTTTTTTTTTTGTGCTTGCACCTTGAAGTATTTCAGCAAAGAACTCTCCTTAGGGGTGGGAGATCCTGCCCAGGCTCCACTCACTGCTCAGAGCAGCTGAAAATCCCCAATCTTTCTCCATGCAGTGACAGAATCCAGGAATGGTTTCAGTGGGAAGGATTTTGGGGATCCCCCAGTGACATTCCCAGGGATCCACTTTTCCTTGGATAATCCTGGGCCAGGGCCTCCTCATGAGGAATTCTTGGGAATTCTGCAGGAAAATTTGGTTCTGTTATCACTTTGTGACCTCTCAGTGCCTCTTTTAATCCGTTTCCTCCAGAAGTGCCTCTAAAAATCCACCAAAAATTCAATTTTTTTTAAAAAAAAATCTATTTTCTGTGCTGCTCCATTGGTTTCTAGTCCCCACTTGTGCCCTGGGGAAAGTTTTGGGTTGTTTTTTTTTTTATTTTTTCCCCATATTTACTGTTGGTTAACAGCTGAAAAAATAAAAATAAAATGAAAAAAAAGCCAAATAAAACCCCCCCAACGAGCTGCACAAAAGGAGGAGCCGTTGCTTGGGGCTGGTTGTAAAAGCAGACAGGAAAACCATTTCCTTGGGCAGCTGGGAGTGTTTGGAGAGATCTCCCTGTGCTTAAAAAAAAAAAACCCAAAAAAAACCCTAAAAAACTGTCCTTTAATTAAAATAAATTCAAAATTTCCCCATCCAGGAGCAGCTTGAGCCAAAAAAAAATTTTATTTTGGTTTTTTTTACAAAATAATTCTGTTTTTTTTTAGAAAATAATTACAAGGGGAAAGGCAGGAAATGCCTTAATTGAACTTTTGTTGGTGTGGGTGGGTTAAAAAAGAAAAATTCAGTATTTCAAATAGGAATCAGAAATTGTCTTTATGCAGCTTGGCTCGTGGCCTTTATTTAATAAGGAATAAAATTCCTTAATAAAGAATTTATTAGGAATTATATAAGGAAATTTATTAGGAATGATATAAGGAAATTTAAATAATTAATTTATTAGGAAATTTATTAGGAATTATTTAAGGAAATTATTTTTTTCCTTCTATAAATCCCTTAATAAGGAATTTATAGAAGGAAAAAAAATAAGGAAAAAAAATAAGGAAAAAAATAAGGAAAAAAATAAGGAAAAAAATAAGGAAAAAAATAAGGAAAAAATACGGAAAAAAAAGGAAAAATATCTTAATAAGGAAAAAATAAATTCCTTAATAAACTGTTCTTGTTTTCTCCTTCCTGGAATTTCACTTTTGTGGCCCTGGGCCTAAAAAGCACCCGAATTTCAGGGGCTGTGTTTTGTGACTTGGTGGCTGCCCCACAGCTGGAGAATTTCCCTGCAGCCTCAACAACAATATATCATAATTTAGCTTTTTATTTTATTTTATTTTTCTTTTTTAACTTGCTTGCTGGTAAACAGAAGGATTTGAAAGGTAAAACCCTGACCATTGTAAAATTCAGTATTGTGGTTGTGTAAAGAGGAAAAACTGGATTTTATTCCACTTCACTCCGGGCCTTGGCGCAGTGTTACAATGGTTTAAAATTGAAATGAAAATGAAAATGAAAATTAAAATTAAAATTTGAGTTTGCTCCGTTGGTGGTGGTTGTTTTGCTCTCTGAACAGCTCTAAGAAATGAGTTTCCAGGTTAAAAATTGGCAATAAAACCAACAAAAAATGGCCAAAACACGGTGTGAGCTGCCTTGCTTCCCCCCAAAATATCCTCATTAATATCCTTAATTTTATCCTCAATTTTTGTATTTTTATTTGGCTCCAAAGACACCAAAACTCGTGTGTGTGTGGGGCAGCCCCAGGGGATGGAGCCAGGATTTCCAGCACCAGGAATTCCCTTGATGTGCTTTCTGCACTTTCCTCTTCGTGGCTCTTTAATTCGGGGTATTTTGGGGGTTTTTGATTCCAAAATTAGGATTTTTCCTGGGCATTGATGGGCACCAGGGGCAGGAAAATATCCTGGAGTCCAAAAGGAAATTCCCCTGAACCCAAATGAGCCTAAAATTGAAATTAATCCCATAAATCTGACCGTATTTGTATCATCTTCTCACTGTTCCCAATGTAGAAAAAATAAGATTTAAATGCTGGTTTTTTTACTAAAATGGAGGGATGAACCTCCAAAGACCAAAGATGCCATTTGAATGGCTGTGGAATACTTTTGATTTTCCCCTTTTCTTACCAAAACGAGGGATTTTGGGGGTTTATAGGGAATTTGAAGTGGAAAAAAAGCAAAATACCTTCAGTGGGCTTTGCATCAATTGTAATTATAATTTCCCTGATTAGCACAGGGAAGTTGGTTGCTGGTGGAAGCAGAAAAAGGATAAATGATAAATGATAAAATCGATGGTAATTATCAATTCACTGATAAAAAAACCCCACAGTGACGAGTGGTGAGGATAGGAAATTGTGATTTCTCAGAAATTTCCCGAGCAAAATCCACCCCGATTTTATCATTAGAATAAACTTAATAATTTAGTTATTCGATTACATTTCGCAATAATTTAGTTAGTAATAAAATTGATAATCTAATAATTTAAGGATATTATTTTTTTTAAAAAAAAATTCTTTTTTAAAAAATAAATTTATTTTTTAGGGGCAAGGAAGGAATAATGGGGGAAAATCCCTTGGAATGGGGTGTTTTGTGTTGATCCCATCCCGATGTGGATTCCATGACAAAGGGACAATTCCATGACAAAGGGACAATTCCATGACAAAGGGACAACGGGGCTGGAACGGCCCCAGGGCTGCCACTGCCCTCCCCTAACCTCGGCTGCCTAAGTCGCGATAGGCGCGACAGGGATGGGATCAAACACGAGGTAAAACAAACAAATAAAAGAGGAAAAAAAAAGAGGGCAGAAAAAAAAACCCTACCAAAAAAAAAACCCCAAAAGCAAGAAAGAAAAGGGAAAAAAAAAGCCAAAAAAATAATCCTAAATACACACCTCAAAATCTTAAGCACATAAAACACCAGAAAAACAAACTAAAGAGGAAAAACCAAAAGGGCAGAAAAAAAATAATAAAAAAAAACAAAACCAAAAAACACCCAAAAGCAAGAAAGAAAAGGGGAAAAAAGCCAAAAAAATAATCCTAAATACACACCTCAAAATCTTAAGCACATAAAATAAACTAAAGAGGGGAAAAAAAAAAAACCACCCAAAAAACCCCAGAAGTAAGAAAGAAAAGGGGAAAAAAAGGCAAAAAAAATTTCCTAAATCCTAAATACACACCCCAAAATCTTAAGCACATAAAACACGAGAAAAACAAACTAAAGAGGAAAAACCAAAAGGGCAGGAAAAAAAATACCAAAAAACTCCCCAAAAGCAAGAAAGAAAAGGGAAAAAAGGCCAAAAAAAAAAATCCTAAATACACACCCCAAAATGTCAAGCACACACCCAAAAACCCCCAAGCAAAACAAATAATTAAAAAGAAAGAAAAAAATCCAAATACACACCCCAAAAACCCAAGCAAAACAAACAAGAAAAAAAAAAGAAAAAAAATAAAAAAATCAAATTTACTCTGCTGAAAAAGCCTCAATTTTTGTGTTTTTATTTGGCTCCAAAGACACCAAAACTCGTGTGTGTGTGGGGCAGCCCCAGGGGATGGAGCCAGGATTTCCAGCACCAGGAATTCCCTTGATGTGCTTTCTGCACCTTCCTCCTCGGGGCTCCTCAATTCGGGGTATTTTGGGGCTTTTTGATTCCAAAATTAGGATTTTTCCTGGGCATTGATGGGCACCAGGGGCAGGAAAATATCTTGGAGTCCAAAAGGAAATTCCCCTGAACCCAAATGAGCCTAAAATTGTAATTAATCCCATAAATCTGTTGCTATCTGTATTGTCAAACGTGTCGCCTTCGTGAAAGTTATGCACAAAAATAAGATTTAAATGTTGTTTTTTAGTCAAATGGAGGGATGAACCTCCAAAGACCCAAGTGTAAAAGGAAAAGTGAGTGATTGTGGCAGAAGCTGCCATTTTAATGGCTGTGGAATACTTTTAATTTTCCCATGGTTAAAGAAGCATCCTCTTTTCTAATCGAAATGAGTCATTTTGGGATTTCTGGCGAGTTCAAAGCGCAAAAAAAATCCCAAATCTTCATTGGACTTGGCATAAATTGTGTCTGTGCCTAGCTGCTGAGTAGCACAGGGAGTATTAGCGGAGGTGACACCAGCGCTGGTGTCAAAATCTGCCGCTGACACCAATTAATTGCATTTTTTCATCATTAAAATTAACGACACTGACCCCGCGCCCGGGGCCGCCTTTTCCCTCCAAAACCGCGCCGGGCCCGCGCGGCGAATCTGCGGCTCGGGCCTTCAGGCCTCGCAGCGCCCTAAAAAATTCCCGGAGGAACGGGGAAAAATTCCAGCGTGCTGCCGGTGAGGGAAGGACGCGGCGGGCGCGGAGGGACCGGCGGGATGAGGCGCGGAGAGGCCGCGGTGTCACCGGGAGCCCGTGGCGAATCTGCCGCCGGAACTCCGCCGCGTGCGGCCCGCGCTGCCCGCCCTCCCCGCGGGGACAGTGGGCGGGGCCTGCGCGCCGTGATGGTTCGAACGAACCAATGGGGCGCGGGCTCTCGCGGGCTCTGACCAATCAGCGGTGGAGGGGGGCGCGCCCAGCGGGGTCGGCGGTACCGCCCCCCCCGCTCGCATCCTCTCGGCGGGGCGAGCGCGACCATTTTGCGGGGGGGAGCGGCGGCAGCGGGACCGGCACCGACACCGCCACCGCCACCGGGAATCAGCGAGCGACACCGGGATCGCGGCCGGGATCGGGCTCGGGGAGCGGCACCGGGGGGCGGCGGCGGCGGCGCCTGACGGGGGAGCGGCGGCTCCGCAGGCGCGGCCTGAGGCGCTGGGCCCAGCGCTCCCGCTCGCTCCGGGCGGCCTCAGCGGCGCCGGCGGCCTCAGCGTCCCCGTTCGCTCCGCGCCCCGCCGCGGGCGGCCCCAAGCGCCGGGACCATGTCGCGGCCCGTCAGGTGAGTCCCGGCGGCGTCTCCGCGGCCGGCTGCGGGCGGGCGGGCGGCGGGCAGGGGCAGGCCGCGCTGAGGCAGGCCGGGCCCGTTTCTCCTCTATTTCCCCTTGTTTCCCCCCTGCGAACTTGGCACGGCCACCGCGGGGACCGCCGCCTTCCTCAGCGCGCCCCTGGCCCGGGCCCTACGGCCGCTGCCCCACATTTTATAACGGGGCGGGCTGCGCTTGGCACGGGGGGGGCGGCTCCAAAAAAAAAAAAAAAAAAAAAAAGGAGCGAGAGAGAGAGAGAGAGAATAATTTTTTTAATTATTTTTTTCACTCCTCCGCCGTGACCCAGTTGGCAGGGCGGGCTGTGCCGTCCCCGCGTTAGGCCTCGCCTTTACCGGGGCCGCCGGTGAGGGTCCGGGAACCACGCGGAGGGGAGGAGCCGCTGTGCCCTGAGCGCCCGCCCAGCCTTCTGCTCCGCTTCCCTCCCCGCTCTTTTTTTATTTTATTTTATTTATTTATTTTTATTCCGCCGTGGAGGTGGGTCTGAGCGCTGCTGGAGCGCTCTGGGATGGAGCTGTGAGGATCCGCGGTACCTGCCCCAGGGAAGGCTCGGAGATGTGGCAGGGCTGGGGGTTTGGGAAAGGGATTTTCCCGAAGTCTTTCGGTGTTTGGGCACTGCTCAGGCTCCCCGTGGAATGGGCACAGCCGGAGCTCCGGGGCTGTTCGCACAGGGACGCACAGGGTGGGATTTTAGTGTCCCGGAGCTGATGATCCTTGTGGATCCTTTCCAGCTCAGGACATTCTGTGATTCCCTCGTGCCTCAAAGCGAAGAGGTGGCAAAAGAATGAACTCGTGATCCAAGTTGTCTCTGTCGCCAAAGGTGTGAGCTTTCCCACGGTGTCCTTCTAATGCTTTGGGATTTATTTCCTTCTCAACTTGTAGTTTTACTCCCAACCAACCTGGCCTGGGGCGTGGATACTGAGTCTTTTGGCTAATTAACTAATAAACACAAATTAATTCTCGTGACTGTGATGCGCGTGTACATTTAGAGACGACGGCGTTTGTATTTAATGAATATCTCCGGTGTGCAGAGGTTAAATTATCCCTGGAAGCCAGGGGAGGGCTCAGTGGGCCCTGAGCTGCCCGAGTTAGTGCTGATGTGACTCTGCTGCCTTGAGGGTTGCTCATTCTGGACATTTGCTCCAGGTAAGGAAAAAGCTGCTGTCTTTAAAAGCAGAGCTTGCTGCGAAATGGAGTATTTTTGCAAGGGGTTAAAATAAAAATGAATTAAAATGAAAAGAACACAGCTCTGTCCAGTCGTGCAGTGGTGGGAGTGTCACCCTCAGCTGGCAGCTCTGCTCTGCTCTGCAGGAGAATAAATAAAACACCAAAGTCCAACAGGTTGTTGGGAGCACAAAAAAACCCCTCCTGGCACGTGGCAGGAGGGATGCAGCAGTCCCTTATCTCCCTGCATTTAATAACCCTCCCAGGGTTAAAAAAAAAAGGTGAATATTCAGTCATTTCATAGCCCTTCCAGGGGAAAAAAAAAGGTGAATATTCAGTGATTTAATAGCCCTTTCAGGGGAAAAAAAAGGGGGTAAATATTCAGTGGCTACTACATTATATTGCTCCAACTAGAGAGCTCTGCCAGTGGGTTTAAATCCATTAATAACTTAATGATGCAATGAAGGTTTTTTCTGCCTGTCTTAGCTGGTTTTTTGGTGAAATGGAAACCTGGTGAAAGGTTCCTCATCAGAGAGAGATTTAGTGGTGGGGAGGTTTTCCTCTAGTCAGTGTTTTTGTGAATTAATTGGTGTTATCTGCTTTCTGGTGAATTGGTGTGCACCTAAAGCAGTGAACTTCATAAAATCCATCCTGCATCCCAAGTTTTGTGGTTTTTTTTTTAACTCTGCTTGTTGAGAAAATTGACATAAGGCTGAGTCTGGCTGTTCAAGTCAGATATTTAAAATTAAATGGTACTAAAGGCCTGGTATTGGCAGGTTTTGTGTGCCTGGCACTGAGAGCCAGGTCCCTCCTGCACAATTCCATTTCTCCTGGGTGGGGTTGGCAGAAGGCAAGGAATAAAAACTGAAAGAACCTGAAATTACTGAGCTTGTGTAACTCCCCTGAAGTTCTGCAGAGAGAGCTGGGGCTGCTGTTAGGGGTAAAATAAATTAAAATACTTTGAGACACTTTTTATATATATATATAAATACACCATCAATTAAAGTGCATTAAATCAGAATTTTGATTTGTGGTTTTCCTCCATTGGTCACTTTGATTTGCTGCTCCTCTCCTGCAGGATTTTTGAAAATTGAGATGTTGTGGGCAGAGCTGGAAATCCCAGGAGTTTTTTGGGG
The DNA here is from genome assembly GCF_009819655.1 of Sylvia atricapilla. Classification (NCBI taxonomy): domain Eukaryota; kingdom Metazoa; phylum Chordata; class Aves; order Passeriformes; family Sylviidae; genus Sylvia; species Sylvia atricapilla. Next base: position 1,685,389 of record NC_089164.1, read on the forward strand.
GTTTTTTTTTGGTCATTCATTTAAAGCTTAAAGCCAGTTATGAATTTATCTCAGTGCTTTAAAGCTTGACATCCTTCATTTTTCTGGGTTTGAATCCCAGCTTGGTGTTGGCAGTGGAAAACAAAAATCTGTCTATTCAATGTAACTTGTTGCTGGGCAATGTAAAGCAGAAATATTGTGATTGTGGCAAAGCTTCTGTGGGGTTACAGGCAATCAGCAATTCCTTGGGGATTGGCACTTAATAAAAATTGAGTGATCTGTGTGGTCTAGAGATGAGTAAAAAAAAAAATATATTCTTGTTATCTTTTAATCTGGAGAGAAACAGGGAGAAGGTGAAGGTACAAAAAATTCAAACCATCAGGGTGGGGAGAGTGAGCTGGGTGTTTGGTTCCCTTCCTGCTCTGCATCATTTTTGGAATAAAATCTCAATTATAATTCGCTTTAGCGAAGGAGCACGAGGCTGCTTTAATTAATTACTGCTGCAGAAATCATTGAATTGTTTTATGAAGTCGTGGGGATCCCTGAAAATGCTGCAGGAGCCTGGTGTGAGGAATCCTAAATCCCATTTTCCCCATATTTAACCCCAAAGTGACCTGGGTTATGTCCCTGAGTGTCACTGTGCCACCTTCTGGTGGTGGCTTTAAATCAGTGTTCAGGGCAGAACCCAGCACTGCACATTTCCTTTGCACAGCTCCAAAAATCCCGATTCTGGCTGGAATTTGGCTTTTCTGGCTATAAAAAAAATACCCAAAAAGTGCTTTTAGTGGCAATATTGGTTGATAATATTGGTCTGGAAGGGGGACACCTTTACCTGAAAGTGGAACCTGAAGGAGGAACTGGAACTTTGTTCACAAATGCTGAGATTTTTGGTTAAATAAAAGCTGTGGTGAAAAAAAAAAAAAAAACCCCATGCAGAAATCTCAATAACCATTTAATCTCTTTGCCTTTGCTCTGTGGGGTTGAGGGTTGTTGTCATTTGACCCAAACATTCTTCTTCAGTGCCTAGAAACTTTAAAGACTCCTTTTTAACTTGGCTTTTCAGGATTATTTTTTTTTTTCAGTTGTGGGATTTTATTTTTGAATTATTTAAACGGTGAGATTTTTTATTATTATTATTTAAATGTGGGGTTTTGTCTGTGGGTTTCAATGCCTGCACAAATATCTGGGATTCTGTTGTATTCCCTTAAAAAACCCCCAAATTTTTGACCTGATTGTAAAGGCTGTGCTGATGTTGATTTAAAAGCTGAGATATGAGATCCTTTCTCAGATTTACAGGCATTTCATGATCCTTTCACACATGAATGTTTTACCTTCCAACATCCATAATAATAATAATAATCCAAATAAATAACAACAATAATTCCAAAATTGCACTTTGGCAGACATCAAGAGCAGGTTGCCAGAATTTCTGAGCTGTAATTAAATTCTCAATTCCTGGAGAATTATTTTGCTGAGTTATTTCCACCCTTAGAGGTGGATGAGTTCCTGTTTCTTCCCCAACTCCTGGACTGACAGCTGCTAATAAAAACCTCTCTCTGCACTTTTTACACTTTGTATTCATCTGAACCAACAAGGAAATTCCCTCCAAACTTCTGGTTTTATTTTAACCCAGGCTGAACAATGCCCAGCTTTTTTATGTGCCTTTTTATGCTCAGCCTGAGTGGATTTAACAGAGAATTTATTTTGATATCTGCAGCTCTCCCAGCAAAGAGAAAACTCTTCACTGCCACCAGCAGCAGCAGCTCCTGGTTTTTATTTTATTTTATTTTATTTTTTCCCCTGGCTTTCCACTCGAGTGTTTGATCTCCGTGGTGTAGTAAACAGTGCGGGTTGGGATTGCACAGAGCACTGCCAACAGCTCCAAATAAACCTTGGGCCAGGCTCAAAACAGGTGAGGGATGAGTTTGGAGTGAGGGGAAGGGCAGGGGCAGCTTGGTTCTTTCTGTCCCTCTGGAGCTTTCTCTGCCTTGGAAGATTGGCAGCTTTTTTTTAAATTTTTTTTTTTTTTTATTATTTTCTTTTTTATTATTTTCTTTATTTTCTTTTATTTTTTTTATTATTATTTTATTTCTTTTTTATCCTTATTTTTTAATTTTTTTTATTTTCTTTCTTTATTTTTTATTTTCTTTTTTATCCTTTTCTTATTTTTAAATTTTTTTTATTTTCTTTCTTTATTATTTTTATTTTCTCTTTTTGTCTTTATTTTTTACATTTTTTTATTTTCTTTCTTTATTATTTTTATTTTCTTTTTTTATCCTTTTATTTTTTAATTTTTTTTATTTTCTTTCTTTATTATTTTTATTTTCTTTTTTTATCCTTTTCTTATTTTTTAATTTTTTTATTTTCTTTCTTTATTATTTTTATTTTCTTTTTTTATCCTTTTCTTATTTTTTAATTTTTTTATTTTCTTTCTTTATTATTTTTATTTTCTTTTTTATCCTTTTCTTATTTTTTAAATTTTTTAATTTTCCTTCTTTATTTTTTATTTTCTTTTTTTTATCCTTTTCTCATTTTTTAAATTTTTTTTATTTTCTTTCTTTATTTCTTTATTTTCTTTTTTTTTATTCTTTTCTTTTTTTTTCCTTTTTATTTCTTTTTTTTATTTTCTGTGAGATTCCTTTTTTACTCCCCCCTTCTCACTCTGAATAACCTAATGCAAAGAAAACACCGTCACTTTTGCTTTCTTCCGTAACAACGATTTTCAATTATTTTCTTTTTTATTTTGATACAGATATCACTTTCTCTGAGCAGGGTTTTACTCCCTGCCTGCAAACCCCAGGGTGTTTGCCATAGAGACGAGGGGTTTGTTGGAGGAGGTTTTTCATGGGGATGATTTCTGTTAATGCTGCCACTGTCACATTCCCAGAACCTGATTTAACGTGTCTCTGAAGGTGGGAAAATGCCATTTCCATCTCCTTTGGTGGCTCAGTGATGTCTGAAGAGTTGTTTCTGTGTGGAAATTCTGCCTTTTTTCACCCCATTTAAGCTTTAGCAGGAAAAACCCCAATATTCATCCATAAAATCAGACTTCTTATTAAATAACTTTGTGATTCTTCTGATGCTTATCAGAATTAAATTCGTGTTTTCACTCATGAGATGGGTCAGGGGACAACCTTCAGGAAGGCTCCTTGTTGGAACAGGAATATCAATCAAAAATTGCCAATAATTGTGTCCCTAAAGTGGTGTTTGACCCCACTCAGACTGGGAGGGGTGCCCGGGGCAGGGGCCTCTTGATTCCACCCACACTCCAGAGCCTGTGCAAACCTTGTCTTCATTCATTTCCCTTTTTGGTGATTTGGGCTGGCTTTTGAGGGATTGGTTTTGGTTTTATTTTATTTTTTTAAGAGGTTTGGGTTGAAATAAACCTATTCTGCTCCTGCTCTTTCTGTAAACCATGAATTAGAAGTGACTGTTCAGGAGAGAAACTTCAGCTTGATTCACCTGCACAAATCTTGGCTTCATTCATTTCCCTTTTTAGTATTTTTGGGTGTTTTTTGCGGGATTTATTTCTATTTTTATTTTAAGAGGTTTGAGTTGAAATAAACCAATTTTTCTCCTGTATCCTTCTGTAAACCATGAATTAAAGATGCTTGTTCAGGAGAGAAACTTCACCTTGATTTCAGGTGGCTCAGCAGTGACGATGACTTTGAGGTGTTTGTGAACTGACCAGGTTTATCCGCAATTAATTAATGATCAGTATTAATTGACAATTAACTCAGAGGGTTGGGGAGCTCCGTGGGAATTGTGCTGAGAGCAGCAGAAGGGAGGAGCCGTGTGCTGGATGGAGTTTTCCAGCTGGAGAACTGAGCTCACGTGGTGCCTGCTGCAAAAAAACCCCATTTGTCCTTGGCTTTGGGCCACGAGGGCTGGGAAAAGGGACTGTGGGAATTTCTGTATTTCCAGCTCCTCCCAGTCTCCTTCCAGGAGCTGTTTGGAGTCTGAAGTTGAATTGAATTAAATTCAATCAAATTTCTTGATTCCCTCTGCTCAGTGTTTTACAGGTCACTTCTCTGATCAGTAAAACAGTTGGGGTTTGATTGATAAGGTGCTGATCAAATAACCCAACAATTCCATTTGGGAGGCTTCAGTCAATCCAAGAAGCAGACTGGATTTGGTTGACTTCCCAGAGCAGTTGTTAACTCATTCAGAAAGCTCCAGGAAACCCCAGTGAAAACTTAAAATGGTATAAAAACAGGGCTCATGTGGGAAAATAAAAACTGGAGGAGGAGGTGTGGCAGCAGGTGAGCTGAGAGGAGCAGAAATCCCAAAAGGAGCAGTTGACAAGTGTTTGATTCATAACTTTTATGCATTTATCAAAAAGAACGTTCAGGTTCTAAAAGTATAATCCAGATTATTATAAAACCTCCTCAGGAAAATACTATTTATGCTTTAATAAACTCAGTATCCTTTTTGTTCACCTCTAATTGCAGAGGTGAATTATCAGAGTGTTCTTGGGGTGGTTTTTGGGCTACAAATGCAGCACTGGCAGCAAGGATGTGGCACTTCTTGTTCCTCAAAGCCTTTGGAACTCTGAATTATCAATTCCTAATATTTTTTTTTCTCCTTTTTACCAGGAACAGGAAGGTGGTCGATTACTCCCAGTTTCAGGAATCAGATGATGCTGGTAAATGACTTTTTTTTGTTCTTCCCTAATTTCCTTGGGCTGGAGCAGCTCATTAGTGCCATGCCTTATTAATTGTTCTGCTTCTAATCACATCTTCAACTCCAATTCCGAGGAGTTTTCTGTTCCTCACAGCCTGAACTGTTAATAAGTGTTTGAAAATATAATGATTCTCATGTGTTTTGTATTAAAACAGACAATGGTGATAGAAATGTTAGTATTTAATGCTGGTATTGTTGTAGTGCCTTGAGGCTGTTGGCAGTTCCTTCCTTGCTCTGTGTTGTGTTCTGGGGCAGGGGCTCCTTGATGCCACTTTTTGTTTTTTTTCCACAGGAAAAGATGTTTTTCATTTATTTTAAGGCTCCAGTTGAGCTCACATTATCAGGCATTTGGGGAGGATTGCAGCTAAAAAAAAAAAAAAAAAAAAATTTGTGTGAATGAGCAGAATAGTGCTGGATCACATTTAAAAAACAAAATTAAATCTTTGTGAATGAGCAGTTCTGGATCCCGTTTTTGAAAAAGTACAATCTGTGTGAAGGAACAAAATAACAAAATATTGCTGGATCACATTTCATTTCATTTACAAAAAAAAAAAGTAATGTCTGTGAATGAACTAGTTCTGGATCCCATCTCTAAAAAAATACAATCTGTGTGAATGAACAAAATATTGCTGGATCAGATTTCATTTAATTAAAAAAAGTACAATCTCTGTGAGTTAACAGAAAATTTCTGGGATGTGTTTTGAGTTCTTGGAAGATCAACTCAAGGTTGCACTGATAATTCAAGTGAGATAAATATGCAGATAAATACAATGATAGTGCTTTTAGTCATTCAGGAAGGTGTTGTGTAAGAGTTGTGAGGAGTTCTAAATTCCTATTTAATGCCATCCTTTATCCCACCACTGGACAGTAAATACTGTGTGCTGTTAGAATCTTGTAGAAATACATATGGATGTTAGTTTTTAATAGGTTTATATAATAAATAAATGCCAGATGAGATCCTGTGTCCTCCTGAGAGGTTTTTTTGTGATTCCCTGGGTGACACTTGACTGTACAGAACATTTTCTTGGTGCTGTTCTAGAAGAAAAAGCAAAATCAGTGGTTTAAACCAGGACTTCCCTTCCACCAGAGTTTGCTTTTTGAAGTTTTGTGATGTTCTTCTATTTCAATGTGCATGAAGTGATCAGTTTGAGTTGCAGCTGAGGGAATTTGCTGGGAATAAGTTTGATTTAAACCCACTTTGTCCTGTCCAGATGATGATTATGGAAGAGATTCGGGTCCCCCATCCAAGAAAATCCGCTCGTCTCCCCGAGAGGCTAAAAACAAGAGGAGATCTGGGAAGAACTCTCAGGAGGACAGGTAAAAACAGCTCCTCAGCCCTGGGGAACATCCCTCAGAGCCCTGTGCTGTGTGTGGGGAGCAGCAGCCTCCAGGAGGAGTGACTGAGGTGGGATTGTTCCTGGTGGGAGCAGACAGAGAGGTGAGGTGTGGAACGCTGCCACTGTGTGCTGCATCACAGCTGGAGGGGCAGGAATGTGATCCAGGCACGAGGAGAGCACCCTCAGGTGAGTCAGGGCAAGGTGCAGCTCCTGTCCTGAGCATCCCTGGGCTCCCCTCAGGGACATTTGGGAGTTCTCTGGCTCTTTGTGGCTCATTTTGGGTCATCCATCCACACAGAACTTGCTTTGGGAGCTCAGTTGCTCCAGCAGCTCAGTGCTGCCCTGCTGGAAAGTGAATTTTTCCTGTAGGATTTCCATTTTACAGTCCCCAAATGATTGCCACGAGATCATTGAAATAATTTTTTTTTTTGTTTTCAGGGCAGATTTCAGCTTCAGGGATGGAGGTTCTGCCAGCTGGTTCTTGTTCTGTCACCCCAAGATATCTTTTATTTTCCAAATCGATCAAATCATTTGAGGAAGCTTAGACCAGACATGAGAGCAATGTGCCCAGAGTGGAGTCCAAACAATGACATAAACACAAGTGCTGACCAAAAATCTCTTCAGGATAAACCTTTATTTCATTTATAGACTGCATATAAACCATCAAAGTTGTAGCTAGAATGGAAGCCATGTGGATTGTAGGTTGGTTTGAGAGTGAAGTGCATGGTTCACCTCAATCTGATTATTTCCTGCCTGGTTTAAGTTTATTTGTGATTCAGAGTTTGGACATTCTCTTCCCAACCATGATAACTCCACAGACAGCTGAGTAATCCTGAAGTTTGTCCAGGAAAAGTGAAAATTCTCAAGTCTAGACATCAATTTGCTCTTTAAAAATCGTTCCCTTCCACTCAAGAGTGGCTGAAACCCAAAGTTGAGGTGGACACTCAGACTTTATCTTTCTCTCAATTTGCAGTGAGGATTCAGAAGACAAAGATGTGAAGACTAAGAAAGATGATTCACACTCAGCAGGTAACTGTGAACCTTTAAATCCTGTCTCTTCACACCTGAGAGGTGCAGGAGTAGCATTTGAGTCAGAAAAGAAACAATTCTGATTTATTTGAAGTCAGATGCAGCTTCTGCTGCTGCTGCTTCCCACCCTGCTTTGGGATAATGGAGTTTTTTTGGTGTGATGTGATGCTCTATAAAACTTCCTTCCCAAGTGGATAACTCTGTTGATCCCTTCCATGCAGCTTTTACCCAGAACTGAGACAAGAAAGTTCACCTTGGTGCCTTTTCCTTTTGCAGATGAAGATTTTGGCAGCGAGGACGACGACGTGGGAGCCGACGACGGCAAAGCCGACAGCGACTACGAGAGCTCCCAAAAGAGCAAAAAAGGAAAGAAGGCCAAACCAGACAAGAATAAGAGAGCAGCCTCCAAATCCAGGAAAAGGCCTGCAGGTAAACAAATTCAAATAATAATAATAAAAAAAGTGGTTATTTTGCAGTGAAAAATAGTTACAGAGGATCTTTGGTGGCTGAGTGAGGAAAGTGGTGATGAGGTTGATTTATGCTCACAGTAACTCAGTGTTTTCACCCCCTCATGAATTTTCACCCCACGCCCCTGGTTTTGCCCCAGAGCTCTGTGCTCTGCATTCACAATTTGGGGCCCTTTTTGTTTTTGCTGCAGAGGACAGTGAGGACGAGAAGGAAGATCACAAAAACGTTCGTCAGCAGCGGCAGGCGGCCTCCAAAGCAGCCTCCAAACAGAGGGAGATGCTCATGGATGATGTGGGCAGTGAGGAGGAGGAGCAGGAGGATGATGAGGCACAGTTCCAGGAGAGTGAGTACATGGGACAGCAGCAGGGGCACAGTTTGGTTTTTATACAGAAATTGGGCTCCTCAGTAACTTCATTTTTTACTGTGTGTATGTCCAAGTTGGGTTTTCACATCCAGAATTTGTGTTCCAAGTTTGCAGCAAAGGGAGGTGTGTGTCCTACAACATTTGTCTTCACAAGTGGGTAGATCTCTTGGTCCCTTCCCTGTGGTTTTTATCCAGAATTGAGACAAGAAATTTCATTTTGGTGCCTTTTCCTTGCAGATGAAGATTGAAAAACACACACAAACATCTCTGGAAAAACAAAGATGTGTGTATTTCCCAAAGATCTGTTGATGTGTCAGCAGCCCTAAAGGATAATTGTTAAACTTCTCAATGCTTTTTGCTGCTTCTTGCTGTCCCTGTGTCACTGATGTAAAGACCCAGTCAGATTTTGTACCACAGCAGATAAATGGAAGTCTCAGAGGCTGTGTCCACAATTTAACTGGCAGATCTCAGTTGTAGCTTTTCCTTCCTTTTTTTTTTTCCCCCAAAAAAAACCCTGAAATTTCCTTCTGCTCCCAGCAGATTCAGGAAGTGATGAAGACTTCCTCATGGAAGATGATGATGACAGTGACTATGGCAGCTCAAAAAAGAAAAACAAGAAGGTCTCCAAGAAATCCAAGCCAGAGAGGAAAGAAAAGAAAATGCCCAAGCCCAGGCTAAAGGCTACAGGTGAGTCTCTGCAATGAAAATTTCTCAGTTTAAAAATCCAGTTTTTCTTTTTTTTTTTTTTTTGCTGCAGAAGATTTGGTAGAAATCTTGGGGTCACAGACACCCAGAAGAATGTTGAAGGGCCAAAAATACGCTGGTGTAAAGCAGCAGTGAGGAATAATGAGCTGGCTTTAATTCCTCCTTTAGGGGTTGAAGTGTGTGTTCTACCTTGACAAGAGCCATGTCCATTTATGATCTCACATCCAGCAATTAGCAATTAAACAGCTTTTAAATCTCATTAAGATTGCTCTTCCCTTCACCTTTGCTAATTAGGAGTGCCAAAAACACCGTGGGTGTGGTCAAACCTGCTGCTGAATGACTTGAAAAAAAAAATCCCATTTACTGTGAATTTCTCTGCTTTTGCGGCTGCTGAGCTTTACAATTTTATTTTTTTTTTCTTTTTCCAGTGACCCCCAGCCCAGTGAAAGGCAAAGGGAAGGCAGGGCGCCCCACAGCTTCCAAGGCAACAAAAGAAAAGACCCCGTCCCCCAAAGAAGAGGAGGAAGAGCCTGAAAGTCCCCCAGAGAAGAAAAAATCAGCCAGCCCTCCGCCAGAAAAGTCAGGGGATGAGGGATCTGAAGATGAAGCACCCTCTGGTGAAGATTAAAATGGCAGTCGAGGAAAATCTTTGTTTTAAAAAAAAAAAAGAGTTAAAAAAACACAAAAAAAAACAAAAAAAAAAAAAGAAAGAAAAAGGAAAAGAAAACAATATTTAGGGGTAGAACACGGTTTTGGCTGTGGCTTGACTCATGGGCTTTGGATGCTGTCTTTACTTTCAGCTGTTTAATACAGTGTATCCTTTTTTAATAAGAGGAAAACCCTTCTACAGTGATATTTGGAAGTCAATGTTCTCTGTTGGCCATTCCGTTCTCCCTCCCCAGCCAAATCTGAAAAAGCCATTTGAGACAAATTAACAGATCATTCAATATTTTTATCTTTATTTTTTTTATTTTTTTTTCCCCAAGGGATACTGCAGTTGTGAAGCAATAAGGTTTGAGACTGATCTGTGGAAACCATACTTACAAATCCTTAAGTAGAATAGATTTTCCCAGTGCTGGTAAGAGCTGTTTAAAAAACTTATTATTCTGTATTTGGAATATATGAGGGGAGGGGGGGAAATAATAATAATGAACCTGTGCTTTAACAGACTTTGAGAGGAGTTCACTCTCAGCAAAAAAGTAGTTGATGTAATTCCAGTGGAGGAGGATGGAACATGGGGAGGAATCCTGTGTTTCTTGGATTCAGGCACGTTTTTCACGGAAAGCACTGAAAAAATCCAGTGTCTTTGATTTAGAAAAGACCCTCCAGTCAGGATGGGAGATCTTTTGTCTCTGCTGGGTAAAAAACTCTTCCTGCTGTAGGCAAATTGCAGCCCATCCCAGACAAATCCAGATATCCAAGCTGCAGCCTTCCCACATCCAGTCACCCTCGCTTGATTCCTTCTCCAGAGGGTGGAACAGGGAAGAGAAATGGCAAAAGCATTTTTAAAACTGCTTTCCATTGGGTATCGTGGGAAATGTTTTTATTATAGATTTTTTTTTTTCCAAGAGAGAAAACCAAATTAAGGGATAATGTAAAATGGAATGATTCAGCTTTTTGGGGCCAGGGGTGTCCTTTTGTGGGTGTGAGCAAAAGGATTCCCGTAGTGCTCTGGTCACTGGAGATCCATGAGTCAGGTTTGTTTCTGTTCCCTCCTTCCTCCTGCCCTCAGCAAAGCTCCAGGGATCTGTGGCCCCACTCCCTGCTCCCTGTGGGCTCTGTGGGTCAGCTCCTCAGCCCTGCCTGTGGGATCTGTGGGATCTGTTCCCTTCCTGCCTGTGGGATCAGCTCCTCACCCTTCCCTGTGGCATTTACTCAGTAACCTCCTGCCTTTGGGCTCAGCTTCTCACCCTCCTGTGGGGTCTGGGGGATCTGTTCCCACCCTGTCTGTGGGCTCTGGGGGGTCTGGGGGGTCAGCTCCTCACCCCTGGCGGGGGGATCCACTCCCCTCCTGTCTGTGGGGTCTGTGGGATCTGCTCCCAATCCTGCCTCTGGGGTTTTCTCCTCATCCCTGGCTGGGGGATCAGCTCCCACCTTTCCTGTGGGATCTGCTCCTGACCCTGCCTGTGGGGTCTGTGGGATCTGTGGGATCAGCTCCCCAGCCCTTTCTGTGGGATCTGTAGGATCTGTGGGGTCTCTAGGATCTTTGGGATCAGCTCCTGACCCTTCCTGTGAGGTCTGTGGGATCTGTAGGATCTGTGGGGTCTCTAGGATCTGTGGGATCAGCTCCCCAGCCCATTCTGTGGGATCTGTAGGATCTATGAGGTCTCTAGGATCTGTGGGATCTGTAGGATCTTTGGGATCAGCTCCTGACCCTTCCTGTGGGATCTGTAGGATCTGTGGGGTCTCTAGGATCTGTGGGGACAGCTCCCCAGCCCATTCTGTGGGATCTGTAGGATCTTTGGGATCAGCTCCTGACCCTTCCTGTGGGATCTGTAGGATCTGTGGGGTCTCTAGGATCTGTGGGGACAGCTCCCCAGCCCATTCTGTGGGATCTGTAGGATCTTTGGGATCAGCTCCTGACCCTTCCTGTGGGATCTGTAGGATCTGTGGGGTCTCTAGGATCTGTGGGATCAGCTCCCCAGCCCTTTCTGTGGGATCTGTAGGATCTATGGGGTCTCTAGGATCTGTGGGATCTGCTGCTGTGTGTGGCCCTGGAGCTGGGCTGTCCCTGGCAGACAGGACACTCGAGGTGTGTGTTCGCTTTTCCATGTACTTTTATCCAAGCAGCCAGATCCTTTCTTTTTTATATATATATATTTTATTTTCTAAACTTCCTTCAACTCCACAAACCTTTGGTTTTCACACCCTCAGACAGAATTTTCTGCCACGTTTGTCGGTAGAAACACTGAAAACTGGACCTGCCATTTTTATTTTTATCCTTATTTTCCTTAAACCCTCTGTGCTTCTGTCTGTTGCTCACATTCTCTTCCAGCTTGACAAGCTTTGCATCCTTCTTGCTGTTGGTTTTTTATTATTTTTATTTTTATTTTGGTCACAGAACCCCTCCCATTTTATAACCAGCCTCTCGAAGGTACCATAAGGCAGCTAATGACGAGTTGGGATTTCTGGTGGCAGCAGATTTGGGATTTTGGGCAGTTCTCAGATGTGATACACTAAATCTGATCAGGAAAGGACCCTGAATCCATGTAGGAGCTGAAGATGCTGAGCACAGGTTTGGGATGGGAAGTTTGTGGTTGTCCTGTGTGATTCCCTAGCCCTGGATTTTATTGAGGCTGGTCAATTCCTTTCCCTTATAAAAATGGAAGTTCTCTTAACCTTCTTGACTCTCATGGAACTACTGTTGCCGTTACAATAAAGATAATGTTGTTTCATTGTAACTCTATTTTTTTTTTTAATTTTAGGTTTTAAAGCATTTTTTAATTTTTTTTTCCAGAACAGTTTCAGGCTGCAGGGAAATCTTAATCTTGAAAAAAAGAAAATATAAATCCCCCTCTTTTCCTTTCACACACCTCTTCCCACCTGCTGTATTTCCGATAGAACAGAAATTCCCTCCAGCTTCTTGGGGAATTCTGGGCACATTTGAAACATAAAAACCATTTGGGGGTAGCAAATCTCTGAGTTGTTCCCCTGCAGTCCAGAGGATTTCCAGCTACTTTTCCCCAGTGGTTTCTTTGGGGGTGGTTTTTTTTGGGAATTCAAGTGTCCAAGGAGAATTCCAGGTGATCTGGTTCTCCACCTGCCACACCAAGTGTTTCCTGAAGTGACTTTTATCAATCCTCACCTAAAATACATTTGGGTTTGGTTAATTTTTGTTTTCTGACACGGGTGAGAAAAGTGAAGGCTGTGAAACATCCTTTTTTGCTGTCCTTTCAGCTTTGGGGTGGTTTTATCCTGCCAGGTTTGACCCTTTATTTCACTGAGCTGTTTTCTCCCACATTTCATTTCTGGTGTGTTGGAGGCTGCCTCATGCTTCTTCTGAGCGTCCCACAACCCAAACACTAGGAAAATCCCAGATTTGGAGGATTTTGTGACTTTTTCTATCCCAGTTTTGCTGATTGGTGCAAACACTAAGCCCTAAGGATCTCTGTTAGAAATGCAACAATTCCACATTTTTACAGACAGCAGGAAATGGTCGAGGTGAATATTTTTTATCATTTTGGATATTTTTCTTTTAACAATAACATCATTTTTCAACAGCAGACTTTCACCTTTTTAAATACCCTTTGGAATTCATTTGTATTAACCATTCTGGAAGGAAATCTGGAAAAAAAAAAAAAGCCTTTTCTTTAGGAGCACCAAGAGATTTTGGTGGAGCAGGAAGTTTGGTGCACAGGAGGAGGCTCTGAAAGGATTCTCTGCCCCACAGCTCTTTGCAGAGAGGTAAAAAGGATTTATTCCAGAACTCACTCAGTCTCCAGCTCTGCTTTAGGCCTTGAACTTGCCCAAATCTGCAGTTTCAGCTGGGGTTTTGTGCTAAAGGTGTTTTTTGGTTCAGTTCCAGGGAAGGTCAGCAGGAGGATGACAACAGTGTGAGTTAAAGAGCTTCAGGAGGGGCTTTAAATTGAGGCAGCTGAGGAGTTTAATTAAATCACTTTTAATTTCCTCAAGGCAGAGAGAGTGAGAGGAGAGAAGCAGCACCACCAGGGCAGTGAGTGGCACAAATGTGCAATTCCTGGGGATTTTTTGTCATTTTTTTTCCCCTTTTTTTTTTCTTTAAATATTCCCTCCACTGCTGGTGACAAAGGTACAAGAACCACTTGTATTATTATTGAATTATTATTGAATTTTTTGCCATGCTGGAAGCTTTTGGAGCTATAAAAAAAAAAAAAAACTTTGGTGCTTTGCTTTTCTCATCCTCTTTGTGAAGTGGTTTTTATTTTTCTGACAGATCCTAGCGAGGGACACATGGTTCCTAAAAGCTACAAACTGATCCAGGAGTTTTAATCTTTGCTGGAGAATCCATTCACCTGTTGCAGGGTGGGGAGGAGGAAGTGGAGCAGTTTTTGGCAGGGGACACAGTCACAGAATAATTTGGTGGCATTTTTAGGAGGTGTCACTTGGGGGAAGGGGGTATTGCTGTCCCATCTGTACATGAAAATTCCAAATTTCTGACCAAACAGAGCATTTCCCCTCAGCTTTTGAGTGTTTCCCTGCAGCTTTAGGAGGCTGCAGGAATAGAAGCAACACTAACCCTTTTTTCTGGCTGTCCAGGAAGATTTTTATGAGTTTTTTTATTTTTATTTTTATTTTGTTTAACCCATCAGAGCAGGGAGAGAGCCGACAGTGCCCTTCAGAGACCTCCCCGAGCCCAGCCTAACTCCAAATCAAATCCCAAACTTCCCATTTCAATAGCTGAATGTCTTTTCCTGGAATTCTTTCCTATAAAAACCAGAAGCAAACCAGAACCCAGGACAATGTGTGGGGTGCTGTGCCCCAGTGGAGCCCCCAGTGCCCGGCATGCTCAGTGTGACTGCAAACGCTTTGTACAGTGGGGCCAGGGTTTTTTATATATATATTTTGGGGGGAAAAAAAAAAAAAAGGGAGGTGGGTGGGGTGGGGTGGGTGGAGATCCTAAAAATCAGCTTAAGCCAGACTTAAATGTGTGTAAAAACAAAAAAAAAACCCAACAAAACCCTTCCCCAAAATCTTGGGTGTGTGAGTGCGGGAGTGTCTGACATCCCTTTTGTGTTCTCTGCAGTTGTGAGGTTTTATTTTCTTTTTTTTTTTTCTTTATATATAATTTTTTTTCTTTCCCCTCTCTCCTTTCCCTTTCTTCTCCCTGCAAAAAAAAAAATCTAATTGTAAATAAGAGCTACGTAAATTTTTTGTTGTTGTTGTTGTTTTGGCATCGTGTCACAGCAAACCCTTGAGTGAAGGTGGAGAGGAGGAGACTTTAATCAGCATTTTCTGGTATGCAATGGAATATTTGTGTCTTGAGGATTTGCAATTCCCCCCTGGTGAGCCTTTTTTGGAAGAAAAAAAAAATTAAAAAAAAAAAAGGAGAAGAAAATCAGGCTCTTTGCAGTTTCCCCCCTTCTTTGTTCTTTTAAATATTATTTTTATTTGGGATTTTTTGGGGGTTTTTTAATTTCAAAGCAGAAAATAAAAAAGGGGGCAGCTGCAAACAGTCATCAGTGTGGGTTTGGGAACTCTGGACAACACTGAGATCAAGCATGGTACTAGGAGTTAAATCTGAATGTAACATTAATGCTTTATTTAAAATTTAAAAGCAAAACACTTCTTTTTTTTTCTTTATTTTTTTAAAGGGGTTCAAAGTGAACAGGATTGTTTTGACCATGTTTGTGAATTTCTAGCTGCAAAACATTCATTGGTAGACTCGTGTGATGGTCTTTTGTGCTAATTAATTTGACGATGTTCCCAGTCTCTGTATGTACCTTGCAAAGGAAGAAAAAAAAAAAAAACTAAACTAAAAAAAAATTTAACAAAAAAAAAAAAAATAAAACCCCTGCTTTGCTTTGATTCAACAACAAAAAAAGGGTTCCTGGGATTGCATACCTGCTCCTGAGCTCTGTTTTAAATATGTGTATCCTTCGCTTGTATTTTGTATTAAAAAAAAAAAAAAAAAAGGAAAAAAGAACCATGAGGAAGAAAAAAAAAAGGAAAAAAAAAATGAACCCTTTATTGTTCAGCATGTTAAAATTGTGTCCCCTCTTTTATTTTTTTTTCTCCTTTTTTTTTTTTCTTTTTTTTTTTTTTTTTTTTTTTTTTTGGAATATATTAAGCAACTCATTCTTCCTGTATCTTTTATTTTCTTTTGTAAACTTTTTGGTTTTGTTTAAAAATGGCTTTATAAAAGGGCTTTTATAACCCATGAACGTGGCTGCTGTGGTTTTTCTGCTGCTCCAAGGGGGGATCGTCCTGTGACAGGTAAAATGTGATTAATCTTCCAGATCTCTGAGAGATTGGGGGTGAATTCCTTGGAATTGGGGGTGAAATATCTGAAATTTGGGATAGGTTCCTTGGAATTTGGGGTGAGTTCTCTGGAATTTGGGGTGAATTCTGTTGAATTCTCTGGAATTTGGGATGAAATATCTGAAATTTGGGGTGAATTCGCTGGAATTTGAGACGAAATATCTGGAATTTGGGATGAATTCCGTTGAATTCTGTGGAATTTGGGATGAATTCTGTGGAATTTGGGATGAATTCTGTGGAATTTGAGGTGAATTCCTTTGAATTCTCCAAGGAGGGGAAGTCACCTTTGGGCCAGTGTGAAACTTTCCCATTATTTCTTTAGAACTGAAGGAGGAGAAGGAAATAATTCAGAAATTTCTGCTTTCCCCAGGAGTTGTAAACTGAGCTTTTAAAGCCTAAAACCGAATTGAGGGAGAGCTGAGAGCAGGGACAAACCCTTTGGGATGTCACCTTGCCCTCCAGGAGCTCCCCTGGCGTGTCCCAGCAGATCCTTAGGGGAAAATCCATCAGGAATTTGGGATAAACCATCCCTTACCTGTTATCTGGGATTGGCCCTGCCCCAGGAGATCACTCAGGGAAATCCTTGTTTTTAACAGATCCCTCGGAGCAGATTCCAGCCCCTTTTCCCGGTGGGATTTTCCCGATTTGGGGGATTTTGGATTTATTTTTGGATGCGCGGTCGCGCTGCGCCAGCAGGGGGCGCTGCTCCTCTCCCCGATCCCATTTTGGGCTGGAAAATCTTTGGAATTCCACCCAAAACCGGCGCTGGGCTCGTCCCGTGCCACGGCTGGATCCACCCAGGGCAGATCTTGTGGATAATTTATGTTCTGCCGCTTTGATTGTGCTGGAAATTGGAGTTGTGGCTCTTGGGGATGAGCACCTGGAAGTGTTTGTTCCTCTGCAAGTGTTTGTTCCTCTGGGATTCGGCTGGAGCCGCTTTTGGGGGTGTAAAAGGGATTTTTTCCCAAAGGGTTTGGGCTGGAAAAATCTGCTTGTGACCCTCTGGAGTGAGTGATTTTTGGGGTGGTGGTGTCTTTGTCCCACCTCAACAGGACACAACCGGAATGGGGCCGAAATCTTGGAATGCACAGAGCCAGGCAGGAGCAGCTGCTGGATTTGTTTGGGGTCATTTGGGAAGCGTGGAATCCCAAATTCTGCCTGCAGAAACTGCTGCTCTTCCCATTCCCTTTATTGGATCCCACAAAAGGAGGGTTCTGGCTCCTGGGAATGTTTGAGCTTGGTGCTGCTCCAGGCTTTTGGAGCCCTGGAATAACGGGATCAGAGTGGTTCAATCCCACAGCTTCTGGCCTTTTTCCTTTTCCAAAACCCCACCAGGTAAAATTCCCACCTCGCTGCTGGGATTCCTCATCTGCAGTTTCCTTCAGGAATTCCCAGCCTCCCTCCCTTCCAGGCTGCGTTTCCTGCTGCTCCATCCTTGCAGCGGTTCCAACCACGGGGGAAAGTTCCCTGATAAAATTCCCGTTGGCTTTGTAACATTCCCGAGGGAATTCATCCCACAAACAACTGATGTGTTTGGGGATTTGCTGGATGAGCAGCAGACAGGGGCTGAGGTTCAGGAACTCCAGCTGCCAGACCGGGGGAGTTCAGATTCCCTCGGCGGGTTCCAATCCGAGGGAATTTTGCCTCGGGAATATCCTGTTTGTGTTTCTTTTTCAGCTCTGTTTGGTCCCAGGGATGAAAATCGAGTCCAAAGGTGGGACCCAGGATGGGATTGGAGCCACGGGGGTGTCCTTGGAAGAGAAATTGGGGCAGGGTTGATTTTACTGAGCTGCTGTTCCCTGAGCAAGGACAGCGGCCGGGGAAGGGCTGGAGCTGTGCCACGGGAGCTTTGGGGTGGATTTTTGGGGAAGGTTCCTCACTCCACAGGGGGCTGGGCCACTGGAAAAGGCTCTCCAGGAGATGGAGGCTGCCAGAGCTCCAGGAGAACACTCCCAGGGTGGGATTTGGGATGTGTGGGCAATAATCCCTGTGGCACCCCCCAGCTCAGGACATTCCCTGAATCTCTGATTCTTGCCTTGAAGGAAACCTGGAAAAACTCAGGAATTTGTGTTTTCCCAGGATATTCCCTGCCCTTTCCAAACCTGGTTTTAGGTACACTTTTACTGCAGCAAAGTGCATAAACAGGTTTGGGGTTTTTTATTTCTTCCACTGGAATTTGGGGTCTGTGTCCCCCAGTGGAGTGAATTCAACAGAGAACTGGAACTGCCGTGGGGTGAGGGCAGAACATCTCAGGGTTTGTGTCTGCTCTCAGCTCCCTGCTGGAGGAGCCTTGGAGCTCTGGGATTGGGGATTTATTTCATTCCTTTCTCTGGGATTTGGGATTTGTTTGGTTCCTTACCCTGGGATTTGGGATTTATTTCGTTCCCTGCTCTGGGATGTGGAATTTGTTTGATTCTCTGCTCTGGAATTGCAGTTTGAGGGTTCACAGCCACACCCAGGGCTCATAATCAGCTCCAGAGGTTTGTGTAGCCCAGGAAAGGATTTTTTGGTGTGTGTTTTTGGGTTGTGTGTTTTTTGGGTTTTTTTTTCCCATCCATGGAGGTCAAGTTCAAGTGCTGCTGTGGAATTCACTCCCTGTGGAAGCAGAGCAGGGAGAGCGCCTCGGAAAAATGATGCTGAATTGAAGTTTTTAGCTCAGATTTAGCCCAGGTTTTAGCTCGATTTAGCCCAGGTTTTAGCTCGATTTAGCCCAGTTTTTAGCTCAGTTTTTAGCCCAGTTTTTAGCTCAGATTTAGCCCAGTTTTTAGCTCAGATTTAGCCCAGTTTTTAGCTCAGATTTAGCTCAGTTTTTAGCTCAGATTTAGCTCAGTTTTTAGCTCAGATTTAGCTCAGGTTTTAGCTCGATTTAGCTCAGGTTTTAGCTCAGATTTAGCCCAGTTTTTACCTCGATTTAGCCCAGTTTTTAACTCAGATTTAGCTCAGGTTTTAGCTCAATTAGCCCTTGGTCCCACAATACCCTTTACAATTCTCCCTCCTGTGTGCAGCAAGAAAACCCTGCACAGACCCATCCCCTCCTCTGCCTCCTCAGGAATATTTCATTTACCCTCCAAAACTCTAAACTTCATAATTTTATTTTTTTTAATATGAATTTTGATATCCAAGAGTTGCCTTCACATTCACTGGGGACCCGTTGGGTGCTGACCAGGGGCTGGGATTTTATCTGAGTTGTCTCTTGTCTCTCAGGTGGCTGCTGGGGGCAGATAAAGCTCCACGTTTCCTGTGTCTCCCTCTCTCTTCTCTCCTGCAGCGTTTCCAGCTCAGCTCTTGGCCCTGGGAGAACGTTTTGGGGTTTTATGATTTCATTATCATCAAGTTCCTCCCCTGACCACAGAGCTCTGCTGGTTTTGCTCGTTACAGCCCTTCTCAGATAATTTTTTTTTTTTTTGATTAATTGCGGTGGTTTAAGCCTGAGCACTTCTCTTTTCCTCCTCTTGTGAGATCAAACCAGCACTGAAATTTTTTATTTTAATTTTTAGTTTTAAACTCTCTGCTTGGAATTCTGGTTTGTAGGTTTTTTGGGTTTTTTTTTTAAAGTTAAATGGTTTTCTGAGTGTTTTCTGAAGGTGATCTTATTGTGGTGTTTCTGCTTCACTTCCTGAGAAATGAGTGAAGGAATAATTTGTCCATGATCCAATTCACCACACAGAGCTGTCATTGCTTTTTTTTTTTTTTTTTTCCTAAACTGGCCCTATTTTATTTTATTTCATTTTATTTTTAAATTTCACTTCACTGCCGATTATGACACTGGATTTGGAGCAGCTTCTGTTCCCAGAAACAGTCCAGCCCGTTCATTTTAAATTAATAAGTAACACATTTCTCAGAGGCAGAGCAGGTCTCAGTTCTTTCTTTCCCATTAAACTGGTTTTACACCTTTAAATAAAACCACTTAAGTGACTCAGAAACATTTTCCCCGTTTCCTTCTTTTGGACAACAAAGTGCCAGAAGGAAAAAGAGAAAAAATCTCCTGAGGTGCAAGTCCTTGTTCTCCCTTTTGAATCTCCTTTTCCCCTCACCACTGAGGGATTTTAAATGTGTAAAAAAAAAAAAAGACTTGGGTTGGGGAGTTAAATAACTTCTTACCTCTGACATTGCATTTTCCCAAAGGAGTCAAATGCAAACAGGAACGTTTTTCATGGGCCTGGCTCAGCCTGGCCAGGGCAGGTCATTAAATGTTTTAGCTGGGCTCCCACCTCAGGGGAAGCCGCTGGGAATTTGGTTATTTCCAGAAATGTCTCCTCGGCTGCTCTGAGCTCAGGGATTCTGCCAGGCCCTGGGCAGGTCTGTGCTGGGAATTCTCCTGGGAGAGGAGCCCCAAAATCCCGGGATTATTCGGGTTGGAGGGACCTTAAAGCTCATCCATGGGCAGGGATGTCTCCAACCCGGCCTGGGACACTCCCAGATTCCCTGGGAATGGGGCAGGGATCCTGGAACTGGGATTTTTAATGGAACCATGGAGTGGTTTGGGGTGGGAAGACCTTTAGGATCATCTCATTCCCACCCCTTCCATGGACAGGGACACCTTCAATGGTCCCAATTTATTCCAAACCCCATCCAACCCTGGGCACTCCCAGGGATGAGGCACTCAGGGATTCTCTGGGAATTTGCAAGCTGGGAATGAATCAGGAATCCTGAAATAGATTTTTTTTATGGAACCATGGAGTGGTTTGGGGTGGGAAGACCTTTAGGATTGTCCCATTCCCACTCCTTCCATGGACAGGGACACCTTCCATGATCCCAGTTTATTCCAAACCCCATCCAGCTTTGGATGCTCCCAGGGATGAGGCAGACAGGGGAAGCTGGGAATGAGCCAGAAATCCTGAAACTGGGAATTTTTTATGGAATCATGGATTGACTTGTGGTGGGAAGACCTTGATCATCACCCCATTCCCATCCATGTCCTTTCCATGATCCCAGTTTGTTCCAAACCCCACCCAGCCTCGGATGCTCTCAGGGATGAGGCAGGCACAGATTCCCTGGAAAATCTATTCCAGCTTGGACCCTGAGAGAGTTCCCAGACTCGTGGAAAGGAGCAGGGCTGGGGTTGTCCCTGCTCTGGAATCCTTCCTGCCTGCGGAATAAAGAGCCTGGGAAAGATCTGCCCTGTGTCCCATAACCGGGCTGTTTACCTGCAGCAAATACACCCAGAGCCTGAGAGCCCAGAAAAGGCACCGGCTGAATCCTCTGCACTTCACAGGGAATTGTTCCTGATCGACTGGTTTGACCAGAAACGCCTTTTCCAGCAGATAGGTGCTTTCTGGAAATATTTTATTGTTCTTTTCTTTCTCTCGGGGTTTCCTGCTTTGTCCAGGAGTGAATTGGGGCTGTTTGCTCAAAGGATTGGCCTCAAAATAAGGAAAGGAAAGGAAAGGAAAGGAAAGGAAAGGAAAGGAAAGGAAAGGAAAGGAAGGAAAGGAAAGGAAAGGAAAGGAAAGGAAAGGAAAGGAAAGGAAAGGATAGGATTGTGAGTGCAGCAGAAAGGCCAAGGGCACTGTCAGGAGCAGTCTGGGGACACCTCCAGTGTGGCTTTATGAAGTAATTCTGACTCTGTTTGGAGTGAGAATCAAAGAATTCCCTTTGCTCAGGTGCTGCTTTCCTCCAGCAGCTTCTCCTGTCGCTTTGCAGAGGAGCAGAATCTGGTTCAAGCAGAATTTGTTTAAAGCAGAATCGATTAAAGGAATTCCCGGTGCCCCTTTTCCTCCTGCCTGTGCTTGGGGAAAAGTTCCTGAGGGGCTTTGGGATTGGCCAGGGAATGTCCCCGGGCTGCTGCAGCCCCCGTGTCCCCCGGGCTGTGACACCCGACTGTCCCTTTGCGGGGACCACGAGGGATCTTTGTCATCTGTTGTGACTCAGAGCCCGGAATAGGAGATTGGAAACTGAAATTCACTCTGCCCACTGACTCCTGCAGTGCTCCCTTTGGAAATCCACCTCGGGACAGTCATTTGCTCCAGTGCCAAAGAGGGAGGGAAAAAAAAAAAAAAAAAAAAAAAAAAAAAAAAAAACCAAAAAAAACCCAAACAAAAATAACAACAACAAAAAAAAAAACCCCACACCAAAAAAAAACCACCCCCAAACCCCCCAAAAACAAACCAAAAAAAGGGCCAAAACAACCCCCCAAACCCCAGCACTACTATCTATTTAATTGCTTTTGACCTTCTCTGACTAAAAAACCCGGCAGCTCTCCCCACCCGAATTCGGATTCCTGGCTGAAGTCATCGCCCATCGCTTGGTGCAGCGAGTGGCTGAGCAAAGGGCTGAGAGTGGGAGCTGCCAGCTCCCAAACCCCAAAATCCCTGAAACACCTAACCCCAAATCCCCAAAATCCCCAAAACACCAAACCCCAAAATCCCAAATCCTCAATCACCAAAACCCCAAACCCCAAACGGAGGTGTGCTGGCAGGGATGGGGAGGGGAGCCCGGGTGGGGACAGACGTTGTGGGACCAGCTGCTGTCCCCCTGGTGTCCCGGGGTGTCCTGTGAGTGTCCCCGAGTGTCCCCCTGGTGTCCCCAGGTGTCCTGTGAGTGTCCCCAAGTGTCCCCGGGCCGTCCCGGGGTGCAGAGGGCTCAGGAGCTCCCCAGGCCGGGGCCGGGGGCTCTGGGATGGAGGTTCAGGGCTGGAGCCTGTCCCGGGCAGGGCACAGCCCAGAGCGGGCTCCTTTCCACCTCCGGCAGCCCCGAGGTCACCTCCCTGAGCTGGGGACACTTCTCAGAGCCCTGAGACAGCCACAGCTTTGGGGACACTTCTCCAAACCCTGGGTCAGTTACAGCTTTGGGGACACTTCCCTGAACCCTGGGACAGTCACAGTTTGGGGACACCTCCCGGAACCCTGGGACAGTCACAGTTTGGGGACATCTCCCTGAACCCTGGGACAGCCACAGCTTTGCAGAGACTTGGGGACACCTCCCAGAATTCTGGGTCCCCTTTGTGAGATCGTGCTGGGACAAGTGACAGCCACAGTTTTGGGGACACCTCCCAGACCTCTGTGTCCCTCTCAGAGGGCGCAGAGCAGGGACAAGTGACAGCCACAGCTTTGGAGACCTCTCCCAGAATTCTGGGTCAACCACAGCTTTGGGGACACCTCCCCAGACCCTGGGACACTCACAGCCTTGGGGACACCTCCCTGAGCCCCGGGTCCCCCAAGAGGAGCAGAGCAGCAGAGGCTGTGCTGGGACAAGTGACAGCCACAGTTTTGGGGACACTTCCCAGAATTCTGGGACAGCCACAGCTTTGGGGACGCCTCTCAGAGCCCTGGGACAGTGCCAGCTCTGGGGACACCTCCCCAGCCCGTGTCCCCGTGTCCCCGAGGGCAGCAGGGGCAGGGCTGCAGCCGGCAGGGACAGGCAGAGGTGGAGGGCTCAGCGCAGGGGACAGGGAAATGTTTGTGCCGCTCTCTGTAAATAGAGCAGAAATACCCAGATTCCAGCCCCGGGAGTTTCTCCTCTCTGCAGGCGCTGGACAGGAGCAAACAGGAGCCAGGGCAGGATCCAGGAGGGTCTGCAGCTTTGTTTGGCTGCAAAGGCCTTGGAGACCAGGGAGTGACCCCAGCAAAGGAGAAAACCTCCCAGAACCAGATCCTGCTCCAGGAAACTTCACAAAATCTCAGGATCCTGAAAAATGGATCCTCGCAATCCTGAGGTTGTCGAAGCCTTTGAGGCTCCCAGTTGAGAATAAATAAATGAATTGTTCCCTGGGGTTGGCAGTTTATGGCCAGTCGTGGTTCTGAAGCTTTCCTCCGCAACAAAAACATGGGTTTTTTTAAAAGGAAAAAGAATTTAAAATAATAATAATAAAAAATAAATAAAAAGGAGAAAACCCTCGTTGAACCCACGACTCCAAATGCTTGGAACTCAAATATTGTGAAACTTCAGGCAAAACTGGGGGAGTTAAAAATTAGTTAAAAAATGCAACGTAGACGGAGCCCGGTGCTGATCCTCCCTGCAGCCTCATCCAGGGAAAACCAATTAACCGGGGATAACGGGGAGGAGGAGGAAGGAGGCCCTGGGATGCTGCAGCTTTGCTCTGCTCTTGGAGAGGCAACAAAACCACTCCTGGAACCTCCAGGAACGGGCGCTTTCCATGGGGAATCGTGGGACCCTGGGGTGGGATGACAACTCCCCCAGTCCCACCACGGAAAATGCAACTCCTGCAGCTCCCCTGCCCCAGCAGCTCTGACTGTGGCAGCTTTTCCTGCACTGGAGCTGCTCCTGGGGCTCCTTCCCCATCCCCTGCCTGTCCCTGCCATGTGCTGGACGATCCCTGCGAGGTCTCTCCGTGGATTTTTTTCCTGCCCTGGGCACTCCCAGCCCTCCCGAGGCTGCTGAGCCGCTGGGTTTTGGCACCCCAAACTGCAGTGCTCCAGACAAAACCAACAACAAAATACATTTCCTGTTTAGAGAGAGAGAGAGCTGAGATCAGTCCTGAAGCGCTACAAAGAGCCTGAGCTGCTGCTGCTCCTTCCAGTGGCTCTTCCCTCCTCTCCAAGCTGCTTTGGGCACAGTGAAAGAAAACCCAGCACTGCTCCTGGCTGGCGCAAAAAGGTTTTTGAGTCATCAGAGGAGATCCCTCTAAAAGCCCCAGTGTGAATTCTCACCTCTGTACCCCAGGCAGCAGCACTGGACACCCCAAAAGTGTGTTTATTTGGCATTTTTCGTGTTCATTTGGCATTTTTCTGCCCCTTTTCCACGCCGGGGGCTGGAGCTGGGTGACTCCTGGCTGCAGCCCGGCTGGGTGCGGTGCTGAGCTCGGCTTTGTGCTCTCTGCCTCCACAAAGGTTCGGCCTGTGAGTCAGCAGCCAAGCTCAAGGCTCGAATTTGCTGCCGCAGAGGCACAAAAGGAAGGTTTAAAGCCACCTCGGGTCGAGTTGGGGCTCCGGGAGGAGATCAGAGCTGGGGAGAGGATTTTTGGGGGTTCTGAGCTGCTCCTGCTCTGTGCCGTGGGATGCTGCCTGAGCCCTGGGTGTGTCCTGGGGGTGACATCCATGGGATGGAGAGCAGAGCTGCGCTCATCTCTGCCCGGATCTAATCAGTCAGGAGCAGCTCCGGTGGCTGTTGGCTCTGGGTTTCCTCTGCCCCGATAAATCATTCTGCTCTGCAGACCCACTGAGGGCTCAGCCCTGAGCTATTCCGGCCCTGCTTCAGGAAAACCACCCGATTTTCAGCCCACGGCTGGGTCCAGTTAAACCATCGGGGTAAATAAAGCCAGCCTCTGGTTTGGGTGCCCAAATTCTGGCTCCTCGTGGCGCCAGTCCTGCACAAGGAAGAGGAGATCTAAGAATAAAAATTCCTCTTTGGAGAGGCAGAACAGAGCTGCGGCTCCAAGCCACGGAGGGATGGAGTTCCTGGCTGGAAATCCAAGGGATTTTTTTAAATTTTTTTTTTTGCCATAAAGACTCCTTTTATCAACAAGTGACACCCCCCTCCAGAGCTCTGCACCGCAGGGAAAAGGGAATCAGGGTGGGAAGGTTCTGCTGCCAGGAAAAACGGGACAGGAAAAGAGGGAACAGCCTCAGAGGTTGGACATCAGCAGGAATTTCCTCATGGAAAAGGGCCCTCAGGTTTTTGGGGTGTTCAGGGGAGTTTGGGTGCCCACCCCTGGGTGTCCAGGCGATTCCTGGGGGTGGCACTCAGTGCTCTGGGCTGGGGATTGGGCACAGGTCGGATTGGGTGACCCCGGAGGGATTTTCCCACCGAAATAATTCCAATAATAATAACTTCCCACCGAAATAATTCCGATAATAATAATTTCCCACTTAAATAATTCCGTGATCAGCAGCAAACCCCCTGTGAGAGATTCCAGTCTCCTGTACTGGCATGAGATAATTAATGTTAATTGATCTCTCTTTTGAGGGAAATGAGGCTTTCTGTGCCCTCCCCACGTCCTGCTGCTGCTGCAGGTGACCCTGGAGCTGTCCCCGGCCCGTGTCACCTCCTCGGGGACATCCAGCAGCTTCCAGCCCCCCAGAGGCTGTGATTTCTGCTCCCAAACCAATGTCTCAGCAAACATCACCCAGTGACTCAGAGCCCGGAATAGAAAAGGTTGGAAACTGAAATTCCCGCTGCAGTGCCCCTGGGAATCCACCTGCCGAGAGTCATTTGCTCCGGGGCTAAAGAGGGAGGAAAATAGGGGGGAAAAGGGAAAAAAACCCCAAAAAAACCACCTCGGCACTAATTAATAGCTATTTAATTGCTTGTGAACTTCTCTGACTGAAAAACACGGGCAGCTCTCCCCACCCAAATTTGGATTCTGGCCCTTCCCCAGCTGAAGTCAGAGCTCAGCTTTCCAGCGTTTTTGGAATTTTAGTTTGTTTTATTTTGTTTGTTTTGGGGGGTGTTTTTGGGGGGTTGTTTTGGGGTGGGTTTTTTTGGTTGGTTGGGGTGGGGTTTTTGGTTGTTGTTTTCTGGTTGTTTTTTTTTGTTTTTTGGGTTTTTTTGGTTGTTTTTTTTTTTTTTTTAATTTTTATTTTTATTTTTTTTATTGGGGTTTTTTTTTTTTTTTTTAATTACCCAGTTCCTACCTGCGTCTGGACTGCCAAAAATACCTTTTTTTTTTTTTTTTTTTTCCCTCCCCCAGGAAACAGCAGCATCATTTTTCCTCCCCGGCCACCCCAGCGAGTTCTCATCAGCTCAAATGACAACAAATGCAGGTGCTCCTCTGCTTTTCCCTGAGCAGGGCGAGTCCTCCCAGCAAACTTGGGCAGGGAACAGCTGCTTCCAGTGAAAAAAAACCAACCCCAAACCACCGTCCTGCTGACCCAGGCTGAAATGCGACGTGGAAATGGGATTTTTGACCTTGAGAGCCACAAAGTGGCTCCAAAAAGGAGGGACCCTGCGAAGATTAAAAAGAGCTGATCTTTGTGAGGCTCCTGCAGCTCGCGGAGCTGAGTGAATTCGCCACGAAACAAAAGGCTTTAAAGAGCGCAAAGCAGCACGAGGCTTTTTGATGGCTTTTTTAATTATTATTATTTTATTTTTTTGAAGTTCTTCAGCTGAAGAACTCGCCCGAGCGTTGGCAAAAGCTCCTTTAGGAACAGCTGGATCTCTCAACTTGCGTTCTTGTCTCGTTTTTCCTCTCGTTTCATTCGCACACACACACAAAATGAAGATATTTGTCGCTGCAGATGTTTGGGGGAGGCCGCTCTGTCACAGGCTCTCATCTCCTCTGTGTGAATGAATACAACGTTGATTTATTTTTCTATTTTTCCCTCAATTTCGGGCTCTTTTTAGCTGCTGTTTCCCCGGCCAGGCGCTGATAGAACATCTCGGGATAAATGTATATATTCGTGTCCCCTGTCGCTCGCACGCCACGCGGGTTTAGGCACTCAGCCACCAGGAATAATGTCCGGGGGCAGGTCACAAACTCCCCAGAGCTGGGGCCCTATGAACATCCCAACCGGGCATTACCGGGAACCAGCGGCTCCGAAAGCCCCAACAAAGCCGGGAGCTGCGGGGAGCGCTCCGGAGGGAGCGGGGCAGAGCCACGGGACAAAAGTCGGGAATTCGGGCAGGATGGTCCTGGAGGATGGAGCGGCGGAGGGCTGGGAACGGGGGATAACGAGGGATAACGTGGGGACCGGAGGGACCAGGGGGAACCAGAGGGATCGGGGGGATAACGGGGGGATAACGGGGGGATAACGGGGGGACCGGGGGATAACGGGGGGACCGGTGCTGCTCCCCCGGAGGGGTTTGGTCTCAGGGAGGCTAGGATGGGGCTGTTATCCCAGAGAAGGCTGCAGGAATGCGGCTGTTGTCCCTGCGGGAGTGCGGGACCGGGGCCGGTGTCCCGGGGGTCTACAGAACCGGTGCCGGTGTCACCCGGGCTCTGCGGGGATCGGGGCTGCGGATCCCGGTGTCCCTACAGAGGCTGCGGATCCCGGTGTCCCTATGGAGGCTGTGGATCCCGGTGTCCCTACGGAGGCTGTGGATCCCGGTGTCCCTATGGAGGCTGCGGATCCCGGTGTCCCTATGGAGGCTGTAGATCCCGGTGTCCCTATGGAGGCTGTGGATCCCGGTGTCCCCGCGGGGGCTGTAGATCCCGGTGTCCCTACAGAGGCTGTGGATCCCGGTGTCCCTACGGAGGCTGTGGATCCCGGTGTCCCTACGGAGGCTGTGGATCCCGGTGTCCCTACGGAGGCTGTGGATCCCGGTGTCCCTACGGAGGCTGTGGATCCCGGTGTCCCTATGGAGGCTGCGGATCCCGGTGTCCCTATGGAGGCTGCGGATCCCGGTGTCCCTGTGGAGGCTGTAGATCCCGGTGTCCCTGTGGAGGCTGTAGATCCCGGTGTCCCTACGGGGGCTGTGGATCCCGGTGTCCCTACGGAGGCTGCGGATCCCGGTGTCCCTATGGAGGCTGCGGATCCCGGTGTCCCTATGGAGGCTGCGGATCCCGGTGTCCCTGTGGAGGCTGTGGATCCCGGTGTCCCTGTGGAGGCTGCGGATCCCGGTGTCCCTGTGGAGGCTGCGGATCCCGGTGTCCCTATGGAGGCTGTGGATCCCGGTGTCCCTACGGAGGCTGTGGATCCCGGTGTCCCTATGGAGGCTGTGGATCCCGGTGTCCCTATGGAGGCTGCGGATCCCGGTGTCCCTGTGGAGGCTGTGGATCCCGGTGTCCCTATGGAGGCTGTAGATCCCGGTGTCCCTGTGGAGGCTGCGGATCCCGGTGTCCCTATGGAGGCTGTGGATCCCGGTGTCCCTATGGAGGCTGCGGATCCCGGTGTCCCTGTGGAGGCTGCGGATCCCGGTGTCCCTGTGGAGGCTGTAGATCCCGGTGTCCCCACGGGGGCTGTAGATCCCGGTGTCCCTATGGAGGCTGTGGATCCCGGTGTCCCTACGGAGGCTGTGGATCCCGGTGTCCCTACGGAGGCTGTGGATCCCGGTGTCCCTACGGAGGCTGCGGATCCCGGTGTCCCTATGGAGGCTGTGGATCCCGGTGTCCCTATGGAGGCTGTGGATCCCGGTGTCCCTATGGAGGCTGTGGATCCCGGTGTCCCCGCGGGGGCTGTAGATCCCGGTGTCCCTATGGAGGCTGCAGATCCCGGTGTCCCTGTGGAGGCTGTGGATCCCGGTGTCCCCGCGGGGGCTGTAGATCCCGGTGTCCCTAT
Organism: Sylvia atricapilla; assembly: GCF_009819655.1. Lineage (NCBI taxonomy): Eukaryota > Metazoa > Chordata > Aves > Passeriformes > Sylviidae > Sylvia > Sylvia atricapilla. Next base: position 1,714,026 of record NC_089164.1, read on the forward strand.
GGAGGCTGCAGATCCCGGTGTCCCCGGGCTCCGGGGGTCGTTCCCGGCGGATCTCGCCGTTCCTCGGGCCGGGGGCGGCCCTGGGGGGGTTCGGGCGCTCCGCCCGCGGCAGCTCCGGCAGCTGAAGCTCCTCCCTGCCGGGCCCAACCTGCCCTTTTAAACCGCGGCGGAGGCTCGGGCGGCGGGCTGGGATCCGGCTGAGCCCGGCACAGGTACGGCGGGGCACCGGGCACCGGGCCGGGGGCGATGCTCGGGTGGGATGCGGCTCCCCCGGGATGCGGCTCCTGCTTTTCCCGGCGGGTTTCGGGGAGACCAGAGGGGTTTTAGAGGGGTCACAGCCCACCCGAGCGCGGTCCCCGGAGGAGGAAGAGGAGGAGGCGCTCCGGGTCTGATGCTCCTGCGGGAAAACAATAATAATAATAATATTAATAATAATAAATCCCCCGCGGCCGCAGGTGGGGATATGAGAGGGTCCTGCCCTCCTCACACAGCGCCCGGAGCTCTTCCCGAACTTCTCCTTCCCGCAGGGACATCGGCGCTGCTTTAAAGGCTCCCGAACGGGCGGAGGCTTTGGGCAGCGGGACGGACTCCCCAAAATCCCGAGCAGTGGCAGGGACAGGTCAGTGAATCCTCGAACCGAGCGGGGCGAAGGGGAGGGTTGGTTACCCCGCTGGTGGCTTCGGTTTGGGTTTGGTGCCTCCCCACGGCTCAGGGGGAGCCGCTGCCCCAGGAGCCGGAGCCAAACCCACACCGGGAGATTCCGGGGGCTCCTGCCTCTGGCAGGGCTCGGGGAAAACGCTGTGGTTGGTTGTGATAAACACAAAATGCCAGGCTCCTTTCTCTTCCCGCGGGTGACAGCTTTAGGAGGAAAAGAGAAGCACTAAAATGAGCTTTATTAATTTGGGGCTGGTGATGGCCAGACCTGGCAAGATGCTCCTTTTTTTTTTTTTTTTTTTTTTTTTTTTTTTAATGTTTCAAACAAACACAAATTTGGAAGGGAAACATCTCGGGAAGAGTTTTCCTGCTGCTCCCCTGGATCTGTCAGAGCAGCACAGAGAAAGTGGCCAGGCTCAAAATCCCCTTTTTTTTAAAAAAAATCAACCTGTTCCGGGGCTGGATGTGGCTGAGGAGAGCAGCCTTTAGGTGTGTAACATGAGAATATCTCCGAATTTATAGAAATAGAACATGAGTAAGAACTTCAAAAGTACCCAAATGACCTGGGCACTGAAGTCATGCAGACACTCCTGAAAAACGTGTACCAGCCTTGAAACCTTTTCCATTATTCGCCCCACCTGCAATTTTTGTTCTTTTTTTTTTTTTTTTTTTTTTTTTTTTTTTTTTTTTTTCTTTCCTTTTTTTGTTGTTGTTTTTTTCAAAGTGTGTGATGTTACCTGGACTTTCTGGCATCATCCAGAGCTGCTCTCCGTCTTTAGGGGAGTGGCGCTGGAGCCAAATTGCCAACCCTGAGATTCCAGGCTGTGCCTAAAACTCTGGAATTTTATTGCCCCAGAACCACGTGGAAGCCAAGAGCGCTTGGTTTATGGGATTTGGGCGGCAGGGGGAAAACAAAAAGGATTAGAAATTTGATACGGATAACAAGAATCTCCCGAATTAACAGCAAATTAAGAGCTTTACAGGGGATATAAATCCCAATATTTCAGGGTATAAACCGACTTTGGGGAGGAAATTCTCTTTGCTGTGGCCGCTTGGTCCCAGTGGAAACACCTGAACCTCCAGGTGCTCCCTGAGGGAAACAGGAGAAAAATCAGGAATGGGCAGAACCATCCTGGAGGCAGCAGCACCGTCCCCCTGCGAGTGAATTTTCACAGCTCATCATCCTCGGAGTAAAGCCCTTGTAGCTCCTCCGTGTGCTCCAGACAAACTCCACACCACCAGCAGCGTTTTGAAGGAGCAAAATCAGTTTTTAGCAGCAGATTTTTTATCCCTGCTCGTGCTGCATCCACGGTGGGAGAGGCTGGGATCGCTGCCCTGATCCCCAAGTTAAAAAAAAATCCCAGGAGTTAAAAAATACAGCCCTGGGTCTGCTTCATCCTCAGCAGAGTCCCGAGGAAATGATGTTCAGCGCATAAACTCTGAGTAACCTTTTCTCCAAACTGTTTATTTCGCTGGAGCACTCAAGTGGAGGAGCTGGGGAGGGGAGGAGGGGAGATCTTGGTTGGTTTTGGGTTTGTTTTTTTCCTCCGGGAGTTCCATCTCTTTTCTCTTCAGCCCCAGCACGGAGCTCGGGGTGGTGGCTGCGCTCTCCCGGCTGATGGTATGGGGAGTTTTTATTTAAAAAAAAAAATTTAAAATCACCTCAGTGCCGCGCTCAGGGTCTGGTTTTCCTCCTCTAGTTTACCCCTTTGGGAGGTTTGCAGTGATTTTGTCACCGTGGAGAGGAGCTGAGTTTGTGTTTGGCTGCTCTGGGGCAGCTCTTTAGTGCCTCGCTGTCTCCTCACCTTGGCCGAGGCGAGATCAAAGCAAAGCTCGACCCGCGGGGTGAAATTTGGGGAGGTTTGTGATGGATTCGAGCCTCTGGGGGATCCAGGAGGGAAAGGAGCAGAGGGGTGGGAGGTGGTGCTTGGTGTGAGCAGGGCACTGCAGGCGTGACTTAGGAGCAGGGAGAGCGGCGAGGGATGGAGAGGGAGACACAGGAACCCGAACTGGGCTGGATTTCCTCTGCTCGGAAATTATCCCATCAGGTGACGGCTCCTGGCAGCTAAAACCCAGCCCAAACAGCTAAAACCCAGCCCAAACAGCTAAAACCCAGCCCAAACAGCTAAAACCCAGCCCAAACAGCTAAAACCCAGCCCAAACAGCTAAAACCCAGCCCAAACAGCTAAAACTCAGCCCAAACAGCTAAACCCAGCCCAAGCAGCCCTCCTGGCCACCCTTGTGACCCCTCGGCCGTGTTCAAGCCAGGGTTGGAGGCGGCTGTGGAGCAACAGAGTCATGAGAAGCTGGTGAGCAGCTCTCAGCTCCTCTGGGTGCTGAGTCCTTGGTTTCTGGGTGCTGAATATTAGCCATCCATGCGAGAGCAGGGAGCCCCAGCCCAGCTCGGGAAGGGGATGGACACCACCAGGGAGGAATCCCGGCTTTGGAGAAGCAGAGGGAAGTTTTAGGTCCATCCCTGCGAGGTGGTCACGAGTGGATCTGCACAACCTTGCACTCGCCACGAAGAAAAGAACAGGGAAAACCAGCGAAAAAACAGCAGGATTATTGCCCAGTTCCGTGCCCCAGCGTTGGGTTATCTCACACTGACGGGGTTAAACCTGTCCTGACCCGTGTCCTGCTGCTCCTCACCGCTGGAGGAAGCTGATGCTGTGTCACGGAGCTGCAGAAGCTGCGCCCAACCCGCCGAGCTGCGGAGGTGCTTGTTCAGAAAACAAAGCTGAGTGGAGCTCTGAGGCCACCACTCCGTTCCACTCCACTCCATTCCATCCCACTCCTGTTTGTCTGTCCCCTCTCCTTGGAGATCCCCCGATTTGGGCCTTTCCTCCTTGTTTTCCCATCCCCAAATGGCAGCTTCCTCTCGCCGTTCCCAAATATTTGCTTAACATTTTTTTTTTTTTGCCCAGCCTGCGGCAGAGGAGAAGCAGACCCCCGCGAATATTGTCTGGCGAAATAAGGAGGAATGTTGGGCCCAAAAGGCTCCTTTGTCTCGGGGCTGGGGCTGGGACACGCTCAGCAAGGAGCAGGTGCCCGGTTTGAGGCTTTAAACGCTTTTCCTCCTCTCTGCTGCTGCGCAGGAGCTCCGAGAAAAGTTCTCTCAGTCCGCATCCCAAGGACTGGCCCTGTCCTTCATCCAGGGGAACCTTGTGGGTTGTTGCTCTGGCGATTTCAGGGCTTTTGGTGGCTTGCAGATGGATTCTGGACCTCGCCAGGGCTGGAGTAGCTCGGGAGGTTTAAGGATGGCCTCTGGCAAAGCGATGAGGTTGGTTTGAAAATAGCCACTTAAAACAATGCTGGGAACTGGAGTTGGTTTGTGAGGCGTGAAAGTTTCTCCCTTCAATCAATGGAGCTGCTTTGGGTTGTTTTTTGTGGTTCTTTTTTTTTGTTGTTGTTTTGTTTTCTCCACCTTTGTTTTGTTGGGAGCTGAAGCTCTCCGTGGTGGTTTGTCTTGCAAGGAGCTGGGACTTCGGGAAAACCAGAAATACTTCGGGAAAACCAGAAATACTTCAGTTTCAGAAATCTGAGTGCAGCAGCTCCGATCCGTGCAGGTTGTCAGCACTCAGAGGACATTAAGCTCTCGCAGGACAGGCTGCAGCCAGCTCCAGGAATAACGTGCTCAGAGTCCAGGGCAGCACCGAGCTCCTGCTTTAGATTCACGGCTTGAGGCTCGGGGTGAAATGGGGCATGCAAGAAAATCCCTGGATCACATTTTCCTTCCCAAACATTAGCAGGGAATCCTGCTGGGATCCGGCCCGCTGCAGGAACAGGCTGAGCTGGGGATCAGACCTCAGTCCGATGCTGTTTCACAGCCCACTTCTCCCTGTTCTTAATTTAGGATTAATGAGCAGAAGTGGCTCTTGGGTGGGATTTGAAGTGGCTGTGACCAAACCCCTCCACCTTAACTCCAGCCTCTGAGGGATTTTATCCCTGAGGATGATTTTGTGCCTTTTCCATCAGCCTGGGAATGTTGGCCTGGATCTGCCCCTGCTCCAGGCTCTTGTCCTGTCCTCTCCTCTCCCAGGGCTGTGGGGTGATTTTATCCCTGAGGGTGATTTTATCCCTGAGGGTGATTTTATCCCTGATGGAAATTTTATCCCTGAGGGTGATTTTGTGCCTTTTCCATCAGCCTGGGAATGTCGGCCTGGATCTGCCCCTGCTCCAGGCTCTTGTCCTGTCCTGTCCTCTCCCAGGGCTCACTCCAGTGCCGAGAGCAGATTCCCAAAGTGGTCTTTGGTCACTTCCAGGACACGAGGTGACACGAGGTGTCCCGTCAGCGCCATCACTGCCCTACCTCGCTCTGGATTCTGGCACCAACCACCGAATCCTCCCTTGGGAGCAGCGGCAGGAGAATAAAAGGATTGTTGTGGTCACGGGGCGAGCTCTTCCTTGGAGGTCGGCGGCGGCTGATCCACCCGGAGCACAAAGGGGACAAGGAGGTGACAGTGGCCGCGGGGCTGCGGTGCCAGGTACCGCCTGACAGGGGCCGTCTTTGTGCCGGGCTCCGGAGGTGCCGCTTTGGGGCGAGGGAACGCGGGTGACAAACGATTCCCGTGCCTTCGGGAATGTCGGTGCCAAAGGATCCGTGCGCTCCAGCGGCGGCTGGAACAAAAGGCTGCTGTGGGCCGGCCAAGGCCGAGAGAGCGATTAATGGGGCTGCGAGAGCGGCTTTTCGTCAGGATCCAGCGAAACCGGCTCCGGGGAGAGGCTGCAGAGGGCTCCGGGGTGCGGAGTCCAGGAGAGCGCAGGGATGGCACGGGGATAGGGGCTGGGAGGGAAGGACGGGCGCTCCGCAGATATTAAATTCTTTTTAGCCCCTGGATGTTGTTGAAGGGGAAATTGCTGCGGTTTCGGTGTTTGAGGGGTCTCTGCTCAGGCTGGAGGATGTGCTGCTGGGAGATGGTCCCACAGGGAATGATGTGTGATCCCACAGGGAATGATTTATCTTCCTTGAATCCCCCAGGGAATAATGATCTGTGATCCCACAGGGAGGGATTGATCTTCTGTGATCCCACAGGGAATAATGATCTGTGATCCCACAGGGAATAATGATCTGTGATCCCACAGGGAATGATTGATCTTCTGTGATCCCACAGGGAATGATTGATCTTCTGTGATCCCACAGGGAATAATGATCTGTGATCCCACAGGGAATAATGATCTGTGATCCCACAGGGAGGGATCTTTCATGGATCCCCCAGGGATTGATTTTACTCATGAATCCCACAGGCAATGACTGGTCTTCCATAATCCCACAGAGAATGATTGATCTTTCATGGATCCCCCAGGGAATGATCTTCTGTGATTCCACAGGGAGGGGTTGGTCTTCCATGGATCCCATGGAGAATGATCTTCCATGATTGCACAGGGAATGATCTTTCATGGTCCCACGGGGACTGATTGATTTTTCCTGATTCCACGGGGAATTACTGATCTTCCATCATCCCCCAGGGATTGATTTTCCATGAATCCCACAGGGAATGATTGATCTTCCATGGCTCCCACAGGGATTGATCGATCTTCCTTGATTCCACAGGGACTGATTGATCTTTCCTGATTCCACAGGGAATGATCTTTCATAAATCCCACAGGGATTTGATCTTCCATGGATCCCCGAGGGATTTGATCTCCCATGACCCCACAGATAAAATCTTCCAGCTCTGATTTCTCAGCACTCTTGCGCTGTCCTCAGACCATTCCTCACCCACCCCTGCCCCTGGCCAGCGCTGAGAGCAGGGGATGAGCGTTTTGGGGAAGGAGGGGGTGGTGGCTGTCCCTCTGTCCCTTTGGCACGGCCCTTGGTGGCCCCAGGTGCCCTGGCGCCGTGCCCGAGCACACTGCGGAGACATCACGGGTCTCTCTGCTTCCTTTGTGCCTCTCTGAACTTTACCCCAGCAAATAGATGAGCCTGGCACGGAGAAAAAAAAAAATCCTGCCTCTGCTCGATCCTCAAACTTCCATTTCCAATTTTTAGCAATTTTAAAATATTTTTTTTTCATTTTTTACGGAGTGATTTCAGCCCTCCCAGCTCTTTCCTGCCCGTCCCTCTGGTGCCCCTGTGCCACAAAAACCCCTCACAGCCCACAAAAACCCCTCACAGCCCTGCTCTGCAAAACCCCAGGCAGCTTTGAACTTGAACCCCGTGCCTAATTAGCAAAAAGCTAATAATTCAGGGCTGATGTGCTTTTCCAGGGCTCGAAATAGAAGCGAGGTTCCTGTTTGGGTGGGGAGTGAGCGGGTGGTAAAATTGCCTCACTCCCTTCACCTCCTGCAGAAATGGCACCTCTGAGCCTTGGATTTTTAAATTATTATTTTTTTTAAGTGGAAAAATTTCCCTTCCAGATATTCCTCACCGCTCTATTTTGGGTTTTTTGGGGTGTTTTTTTGGTGAATGTTAAAATCCCTGCCTGTTGTGAGCTCACAGCACGTTAAACTGACAGTGAGAACAGGGGTAAGGGGGGAAAGGAAAAAGCTTCTGAAATTCTCCATCAAGGCCTTCCACTGAAACTTCTCTGCCTCAAAAAATAATAATAATAATAAAAATCTGATTGCTCCTCATCTTTGCGATTATCAGGCGGAAATAAAACGGTGGAATGTCCCGTTTTCAGCCCCAGCCCTCGTGGCTGCTCTGCCACGATAAGGAACATGCAGGTGAAACTGCTGGGTTTTTTTTTTTTTTTTTTTTTTTTTTTTTTTTTTTTTTTTTTTTTTTTTTTTTTTTTACAGCTCTGAGATGTGGATTTTTTACCCTTAAAACACTCCCCAAAAATTCCCATTTTCCCCTGCACGCTTCCCCCTCTGGCAGAGGGTGACAGCAATTCCCTTGGGATGTCGGAATGAACTCCCCTTCCGTGGCCAGAGGGGCGACTGGCAGGGGGAAAATGGTCTGGGGGGGGGACAAGGAGAGCTGAAAAATTTAGAAAAATTTAGAAAAATTTAGAAAAATTTAGAAAAATTTAGAAAAATTTAGAAAAATTTAGAAAAATTTAGAAAAATTTAAAGGGTATTGAGATATTTGGGTATTGGAATATTGGGGTATTGGGATATTGAGAGGGTTTTGATTAATTCCCTCCTTTTTTGCTCATTCTCACTGCCCATCCCCGTGCCAGGGACACCGAGGGGGTGCTGTGTCCCCTGGGTGTCCCCCTGGGTGTCCCCCGGGTGTCCCCTGGGTGTCCCCTGGCTGTCCCCTGGGTGTCCCCTGGGCTGTCAGCGATGGGGACTCAGCCCTCCTGGGGCTATTCCTCACCCTGCAAAGGCTCTTTTGTCTCGTTCAAAGCCGTGACCTCGTTTTTCCAGACGGAAAACAGAGAGGGGGAAAAAAAACCCCCTCAACCTGCCGGGGGAGGTCAGGGACACAAATAAACCGGGAGTGCCGAGGAGCAGATTGCCCTGGAGGGATGGCCCTGTGATTACAGGAGGGCTCATTACCTCTGTGTGTGGCTCCAAAATCTTCTCTGAGGGGAGAGCACGAGCTCAGGCTCCCAAAATTTGCAGCCAGAGGGGCTCTGGAAGTGGATGGCTCTCTGAGGATGTGTGAGGTTTGGGGTTTTCTCTTTTTTTATTTCCCCTGAGGAATGGGCTCAGGGGTGGATGGAGCTCAGTGTTGGGTGCTGGTGGCTCCTGCTGGGGTGAAATCTGTCTGAGCCTTGTGTGGGCACAGTTTGGGGTCAGGGACATCCCTCATTCTTCCTAAAACCCCACAGTTTGTTCCTGCTGGGATGAAATCTGTCTGAGCCCCGTGTGGGCACAGTTTGGGGTCAGGGACATCCCTCACCTCTCCTAAAACCCCACAGTTTGTTCCTGCTCTGCTCTGGGTTGGATTTGCAGCCTCGTGTCCGACCTTGGTCATTGCTGCGGCCGCTGGTTTTTGCTCTGACACCAGAACTGTCCTTCCCACCCCAAAGCCGGTCCCTGTGGCTGTCAGATCCCAGGAAAAAAGGCCAGGAACGGTGGGGCAGAACTGCTGGAGCTGCCTGGGAAGGCGCAGAGGATCCAGAGCCGCCTCTCCCAGGGCTCAGCCGTCCGCTCCTCACGCACCATTTCTGCTCCAGCTGCAGAGAAACTGCTCCAGTTTCACTTCCCATTTTCCCAGCCCCGTGAGCAGACTCAGCGGAGCAGCCAGGGCTGCTGGCTCCTCGTCTCACTGTGACAGGCGGGGAAATGACTCTCCTTCACTCGCCACTGCCGGGGGCTGAGAGGTTTTTATAAACGCCGAGGTTTCGTGTCGCCGCGTCCAGCGCTGAGCTGGCTCCTGTGGCTGCAGTGACACTGCCACGTGGGTGCCCCGAGTGCCACCAGCTCTTCTCTTTCCCAGTTCCACTTCGCTGGGGTAAGCACTTTGTGGTCCCTGCCCCTCTGAGAACGTTTTTCTTTCCCCACCCCGAAAGATTTGGGCGATGGGAGCGCAGGGAATCCCTGGTGCCGGCTCGGGCAGGGCTGGGGCACAGGCAGGATTCACCCCTGGCAGCAGAGCGGTGGGAAGCTGCACAACTCAGGGAGCTGCAGTGGAAGGAAAAGCCGATCCCGAGTGTTCCCGGGGTTTTGGTGAGTGTGGCTTGGCTCTGGGGGGTCCTTGGTGGAGATACGCTGAGTCCTGCTGGCTGTGCCGGGGGTTGGAGGGACTTTTGAGGGTTTTTTTTGGCCAGTCTCAGGGCTGTGGGGACACTGAGGACAGGGGGTGACAGTGCTGGGTTCCCTGCAGGAGCGGGAATTCCCTGCAGGAGTGATTTGGATGCTCCCTTACAAGCACAAACCTTGGCCAGCCTCACCCCTGGATGCTGAGGACACATCCCTGAGTCCATCCCAGAGCCCCAAACCCATCCCAGAGCCCCAAATCCCCTCCCAGTGCCTAACTGGGATGTCCAGCCAGCCTGACTGGGCCGGATCCGCTGCAGACCCCGGGGGCTGGGGCTCTGACCCACCTCCCAGCCGTGGGGACGCCGCTGCCCTTTTCAAGTGTCCGTCTCTTTTCGCTTGCTCCTCACTTCCCCGGGATTCCCTGCACAAGCAGCCCATTGTGCTGCGGGCCTCCAGCAGCTGGGTGCAGTGTTTCAGGCTCAAGTGTAATTTCAGTGCCTTTAAAAGCTTTTTTTTTTTTTTTTTTTTTTTATGCCTTTTTTTTTTTTTTTTTTCTCCCCTTGAAGAGGACAGCAACGCCAACAAGGGATAATTTGATGGATTACTCTGCGGGGCTGAGGGGGGCTCTCCTTAATCCCCTTTGTGGGGCTGCTGGAGGAGACGCAGAGCAGAAGCCCCCCAGCCCCGAGGCAGAGAAAAGGCAGCTCAGCAGGGTGGGTTTTTACACTCTGACACATAAATACAGGCTCTGGTCATGTGCTGCTGGATATAATCTGTGCCCGTCCCCACGCCGAGGAGAAGGGGGCACCTGGAGGGGGCTGATTTTCTTTCCCCCCCCCCCTTTCCAGTTCAATTTACATTTTGATTCTTCTCCTTTAAAAAAAAATATATAATAATAAGTGGAGAAGAAAGGCCTGGGGGAGAGGTTGATTTGGCTCAAGTGCCAGGGGTGACGGGCACAGCCTTTAACCAGCAGAACGGAGTGAAAAGCAGAAGCAGATCATCTCATTTCCCCTCCCGCTCCGGAACGGGGGGCTCCTCTCATGAATAAAAGCGAGAGCTTTGGGTCGTGCAGCACCAAACAAAGCTGTGGCTCTGCTGAGGAGGCAGCCAAGCTTGTCTGGAGGCTGGGGCTGCCTGCAGCACGGCCGACTCCGGCTCAGGGGAGCGTGACCAGCGCGGCTGAGGCTCTCGGGGCTGAAATGCTGCTGCTTTGGGTGTGTTTGGTTGTGTTGAGGAGTTTGGGAGGTTTTTCTCGATGAGGTTTGGTGAGGAGATGTCAGTCCTGGGCGGGTAAAGCTCCACCAGAGCCGGCTGTGCAGCAGCACAAATCCCAGTGTGGTTCCTCCAGCCCGGGCTGGGATCCTCTGGAGCTGAGCTCGGCTTTGCTGGGGCTTTTCACCCCGTTTCACCGGCCTGAGCTCAGCTTTGGGGTGCCTCTGCTGGGGTGAGGCTCATCCCACCAGCCCTGGGCCCTGCTGGCTGCAGGATTTGGGGTGCTCAGCTCCAGCTGTGCCCCAGCTCCTGTGCCCAGCTCCTGGCTGTGCTCCTGGCGTGGATGGCACGAGCAAAAAGAATGGAATGGAGCAAAACTCTCTGAATATTTCCAGCTGGGGGCTGCTCTGGGATCTCCTCGTCCTCCCCCATTTTCACCCCGCCAGTCTCTCCTCTGGCCGTGCAGGGGAGTTCAGCAGCATCCCAAGGGAATTCCTGTCCCCCTCTGCCAGAGGGCGAAGCCCGGCCAAGAGCAGGGAGGTGCTGGGCTGCGTGTGACCCTCAGAGAGCTCAGCAGTGTCACCTGGTCTCTGCTGGGTCACGGACCCCTGGGTGACACGGGCAGCTCCTGGCTGGAATGGGAGGAGGAGGAGGAGGAGGCTGGAGCTGGCACGAAGGCTCCTGGCAGGAGCAGCTCCTGTCCAGGGGAGGGTGAGCTGCGGGACAGGAGCCCCGGGCTCTGCTCTGGGAGTGATGTGGGTGCTCTGGGGTGAGGTTAAAGCAGCCCTGGGGTGGTTGGTGCAGCTCCTGGAAGGAGTGAGGGGTCTGAGGGTGAGGGGCAGGGAGAACAGGGGCTTTTCCAGCCTGGCAAATGTTCCCTCTGGGCTGTCCGTTCCCAAATGGAGGTGCCCTCAGCCGTGTGTCTGTGCCGGGGATCCCTCCTCAGGAATTCTGTGCCACAGCAGCTGACAGAGCAGGACACAGCCTCAGGCTGCACCAGGGGAAATTCAGGCTGGATTTCAGGGAAAAGGTTTTACAGAAAGGTGATACAGTGCTGGAATGGTCTGCCCGGGCGGAGTCACCATCCCTGGGGTGTTTAGAGCAGACTGGATGTGGCACTGGGGCCAGGGTTATTGAGGGTTGGGGTGGGTTGGACCCGATGATTTTGAAGGTCATTTCCAACCCGGTGATTCCGGGATTTTAGCCCTGGAAGGTGCTGCCGTGCCGAGGTTCCAGCGGGGCAGGAGAGAACCAGCCCTGACAAATCCAAAGGTTTTCCCTGGGTGGAATTCGGTTTTGCCATGGGGAGCAGCCCCTCGGTGACCCCGGGTGCTCCTGCGGCATCCCAAAGGATCCATAGACCCTGGCTGCTGGAGCCTGCCCTGGGGGATGAGCGAGGGAATCCCAACCCCAGTGCTGCTCCTTGTCCTCCCGGGAGAGGATTTCCCTCCCAAAGAACAGAGCCCGGGGCTCGAAGGAAACGCGGAGTTAATTCACACAGCCCCGGTAACTCCATCCTTCTCCCCTCCCTGCTCCGCGAATGGGCTCAGGCAGATTTGGGAGGGGTCAGGAGAGGTCAGGTGAGTTTTCCATTCCATGCCAGGAGCCTGCCAGAGCTATTCTCCATGGTGCGTTTCCCATTCAGCGCCGCTGAATGCGCGCTGATAGCTGTGAAAGGCTCCGGCAGCTCCCCGCGCTCGCTCCCTCCCCTCCGGCTCCTCTCCCAACCCCTTGCTTCCAAAAGGATTTCCAGGGAATTCATAAAGAGCCCCTCGGAGGGTTGGAAGGGTCGTGTTGGGAAGCCTTTTGCCTTCTCCTGGCTCTGGGATGGGCAGGGGAGGGTCTGAATCCACTCCGGCTTGGAGCAGCCCCACCCGAGCCCAGGGATTTCCTTTCCTAAGGGAATAAGGTGAAAAATAACGAATAACGAAATCATCGGATGGTTTGGGTTGGGAGGGATCTCAGAAATCTCATTTTGCTCCACATGCAGGGTCACCACCCCGGGCTCGGACACTTCCAGGGATGGGACAGCCACGTTTTCTCTGGGAAGCCTTTTCCAGTGCCGCAGCATCCTCACCCTGACTCAAACCCCCGCTGGTTGCTGAGCTGTGGAGGACGTGCACAACCACTGCAAATCAAAGCCCACAGCAACATCTGATGGCTTTAACAGCGTCTCCTGCAGCAGCAGCAGAGGTTATGGAGTAGCAGGACATGGAGCCTTCCGGGGATAAATGAGATTTTTCTCTCTGCCCTGTAAGTACACCCGCGTTTTATTTTTAAAATAACCACTCCTCACTCTAAGCGCTGCTGGGATGAGATTTCCTCCAAGACCCCGCGCTGGGAAATTTTGGGAGATTGGGAGGAGGAGAGAATTCTTTGTGTGTGTCCATCAGTGCACTCATCCACCTTTCCCAGGTGGTTTTGGGGTCGGTTTTGGGGTTGTTTTTTCCTAAAAACTCCCCTGGCTTCATCCTGTCCTGCTGCCTTTGTCCAGCAACGCTCTGCTCCTGCCCTGGGCTGCTCCCTTACCTGGCTGCCAGGTGAGGCAGCCTCTGGGACCTGATTCGCTCTTTCTCTGGGGAAATTGGGGGTTGCAAGCCTTGAAAAGCAAACCTGCAAGCCCAAAGTGGGTTTGGGGATGGGAAGGAACAGGAAGAGCAGCAGCTGATGTCCCGTGGCACGCCAGGGGACAGCTGTGGGAAGTCCCACATGTGGCTCCCTCCTGCTCCCGGTGCAGGAAACCACCAAAATTCCCTCTGTGGGCACTGCTGGGCTGTCCTTGCCGAGCTGCTCCCTGGGCAGGAAAGGACAAATTCTGCTCCTCCTGGGGGAATTTTGGGGAAACTGAGGCCGGAGGAGGAGAAGTGCCAGTGTCAGCTGGATCAGCTGGGGCTGGGAAAGCCAAAAATCCCTCTGGGATTTGGCTGGGAAAGGCAAAACTCCTCCAGAATCCCTTTGGGATGGGCAGGGCGCTCCCCTGGCTGAGCTGGAGCTGCTGCTGCTCCTCCAGCTGGGGATGGGTTTTCCTGGCTCCTTCCAGTCCAGGAAAAATAAATCCCCCTGGGAAAGATTGGATCGGGGGCTTGAGGAAAGGGGTGTTTGATTTTTGTCACTCAGGGCCAGCCTGTCACCTGCAGGGACATCTCGCTGGTGCTGCCAAAAGGAAATTAAAAAGAAAATACCAACCCCAGGTGTTAAATCTCTGCTGGAGCAGCAGCAGGCCAGCGAGGGAGGGTGATAAATGTGAATATCAGGGGATTTTTTGGGGGTAGAATTCAGGTGTGAGCCCAGAGCTGGGGCTCCCTCAGGGCAGTGAGGAGGTGGCAGCAGGGTTTGCCCAGCCCTCGGCGAGGGGCCTGGGCACAGGAGTGACGTGGTGTCAATACCTCTGCTGTTATCAGCACAGAGGGAGCGCCCTGGAAGCAAAACTGTGCTGGGTTCCTCCTCTGCTGCCCTGCGAACACCGCAGCAGCTTCCCCGGGCTGGGCTGAGCACCTGCCAGGTGAGTCCCGGCTCCCTGAGCCTCCCAAACCTCCCTTTTCCAGCTTAATCCTCACAGATCAACAGCCCGGGGGATTTTCCTGCTCTTTTCCTCCTCTCTTTATTCTGTGGGGGAAAAAAAATAATATTAAAATAGTAATTAATGGGTATCGGGATAAAGCTCGGCTCAAGCAGGAAAATCCATGGTCTGTGCAGTTTTATCTGCACTTTATTGCAGCTCAGACTGCTCATCTAACTCGTGGGTGTTGCTTCAGGGGTTTATTTTCTCCTCTGAGGGGGAGGAGAGGTCTGTTCTTACCTGCGGATAAGAAATCCAGCTCTGCCTCCGAGCTGGAACCCTCAGGCAGATGGATAGAGCCCTGCTGCCTCCCCGGCAGTGAAAGGGAAGAAAAAACAGTTTTTAATCAGCGTGAGGCATCTTTTGGCTGATATTTGGGGTTTGTTTTTGGGGGAGACCGAGGGCATCACATCCGCCTTTGAGCTCGGTGGATTTGGCCTCTGTAAATCTGGGAACAACACCGGGTGGGTGCTGCTGGAGCTGAAATTGCTCCTCCCGGGGCTGGGATGCGGCTGGGCAGCTCTGCCACAGCCGGGCTGACACATCCCGTGTCCAACCCAGAGCGAGGTGGGCGCTGCAGGATGCTCAGCCCGAGGCTCCCCTTGAAGCCTCCGCTGGAGATTAAAGCCAAATCTTTGCTGTTCCCCCTCTTTTTGCTGTTTAAATGTTGGTTGTTGAAAAGAAGGAATCTTCTGTGGCAGCCGAGGAGAGGTGAAGGATGAGAACAGGCGAAAAGGAGAATAATCGGTGTTTTTATTGAGCAGGCAGCTCCTGAGCTCAGGAGTGACACTTCCCTGTGGCAATGAGAGGCAGGGAGTGATGGCTGAGCCTCCCCCCGTGGGTTATCAGCCGATGGGGACAGAGAAAAGTGACAAACTCCCTGTTTGTACCTGCCCGCACACACCTGTGCAGCGATGGAGGGCTCAAGGAGCACCGTTGTCACCAGGCCACCTCCCCAGGGGCTCTCAGCAAGTTAAATGGGGACCTTGGAGGGTTTGGGGGCTTTTTGGGGACTGAGGAGGGTCTGCTCCCTCCTGGGCTGGCTGCTCAGCCCCTGTCCCCATCCCGAGGCCTCTCCCCTGCGGAGAAGGGAGCAGTTACAGGGCAAATAAATGACTCAGTCTAATGAGTAAGGTAATTGCCATCCGCTGCTAGATGAGGCTAAAGTGGGTCAGGTTTGTTTGTGAAACTCTGCGGAGGCACCATCTGCTCTCCGTGCCCCATCCCGGGCCCGGGGCTGGGATTGGGCTGGGATTGGGCTGGGATTGGGGTGGGATTGGGGTGGGATTGGGGTGGAATTGGGGTGGGATTGGGCTGGGATTGGGGTGGGATTGGGGTGGAATCACTTCCCCAGGAGCTGAGGAGCAGCACGGGGCAGTCCCGGCCTGGAGGTGACCCCAGAGCCGCAGGCACTGCCCCCATCCTTGGAAGGGGTTCTTTGGTGATTTGGAGACTCCAAATCCTTTGTCCCTCTGCTGCTGGAAGCTCCTCCATTCACCAAACATCCCTTTTTAGAACGGCAGGGAGAGTTGTGTCTGAAGGGGCCGTGTTCCACTGAAACCCCCCAAATTCACCAAATTCACCAAATTCATCAGGTGGCTGGAGAGGATGGAGCTGTCACCAATCCTCGAGGGCAGGATTGGCTTTTCCCAAACCTGGCACAGATGGGGTCTGGGCTTCACATTTTCTGAGCCTGAGAATTGCTGAACTCTTTCTAAGAGAAACTTTTCAACAGTTTTTCTTTCTTTCTTTCTTTTTTTTTTTTTTTTTTTTTTTTTTTTTTTTTTTTTTTTTTTTCAAAACAACCCTGTGTAAACGATATTCTTTTCTTATAACGGCAGGTGTTGTTTGCTATTTTTATTACTTAAAAGCAGTAGAGATTACTTGGATACTTGCCAATGAGAGAAGCGTTAGTCTTATAGACCGATAATGTGCCTTTTTAGAGCAGCGTGTTATAAAAGGGCTGAATAAACTGTGAATAAAACCTTCTGATTTCTGCTGCCTCCTGACTGGAGGCCAGCACCTTTATTTCATGTCCCATTGTGACAGGATGGAGTGCAGGGGGGAAATGGGCCACTGAATAGCAGAATCAATATGATCCCAGCAGAGGCTGTTTATTGTTCCCATCACACGGCAGATACAGATTTTAGGTCTGCTGTCCATCTCTGCGTTGGCCCAGCCGCTTCTCCCTGAGGCAGGCACATCCTTCAGGACACCAGCTGCTCACTGTCCATCCTCACCTTGTCCTCCCCTGTCCAGGGTTTGCATTTTTGCAGACAATTTCTCAGGCTCTCTTCTTATTTTTGATCCCGTTGTTTTCTCAGTGACTTTGATGAATCCCTGAGGGCTCTAACAACAGAGCTGCAGGTGGTTTGATGACATTACTCACATCCAGTTGGGCTGGTGCACCAAAACGGCCCTTTACACAAAGACTTTGCTCCAGTGGAGCTTTCCTCTTTCCACCTGCCCCTCTCCCAGCCTGTCGGGACGGGGACTGTCCCTTTCTGCAGTGCCACATCCGTGTTTTACCCCTTGTGTCCCCACAGCCCGCAGTGACATCCCTGCCTGGACCCCACAAGAAGGAAGAGGAAGAGGGAAAAAACCGGTTCCTTCACCGTTGATAAAATGGGAAGCAACATCTCCTCATCAACCCGGGAAAGAAAACTCCTCTCCTTGCCTGGGGGACACCCCTGGCGGTTCTGCAGCCGGCAGGACACAACCCTGCGCCACTGAAGGGTCGGGGCAGCGTGGCTGGGGTGGCCTTGGGGACAGCATGTCCCTGCAGAGCCGCCGGAGCCAGCTGCTGCTGGTCAACTCGCTGACCTTCGGGCTGGAGGTGTGCCTGGCCGCCGGCATCACCTACGTGCCGCCGCTGCTGCTGGAGGTGGGCGTGGAGGAGAAGTTCATGACCATGGTTTTGGGTAGGCGCCTTTTTGTCACTTCGTTTTTGAGGCTTTTTGGGGTTTGGTTTGTTTTTTTTTAAAACCTTGCGGTGTGGAGGGTGAGGGTGAGTAAGGGTAGGGAGAGTTGGGGCTGTGACCTGTCGAAATCTCCCGAATTGATGGAATATCCCTTTTTAGATGGGCAGGGAGGGTTATCCCTGAAGGGGCTGTGTCCCACTGAATCCTCCAAAATTACGAAATATCCCTTTTTAGAAGGACAGGAAGAGTTGGTCCTTCTAGGGGCTGTGACCCACCGAATCATCCAAATCCACGATTATCTCTGGAGGGGCTGTGTCCCACTGAAACATCCCAAATTGATGAAATACCCCTTTTTAAAAGGGCAGGGAGAGTTATCCCTGAAGGAGCTGTAACCCGCTGAAACCTCCCAAACTGACAGAACATCCATTTTTTAGAAGGGCAGGGAAAGTTATCCCTGTGACCTGCTGAAACCCCCCAAACTGACAGAACATCCATTTTTATAGAAGGACAGGGAGAGTTGGTCCCTGTAACCTACTGAAACCTACCGAATTGACAAAATATCGCTTTTTTAGAAGGGCAGGGAAAGTTATCCCTGTAACCTGCTGAAGTCTCCCAAATTGACAGAACATCCCTTTTTTAGAAGGGCAGGGAGAGTTAACCCTGAAGGGGCTGTGACCTGCTGAAACCTCCCAAATTGGGAGGAAATTGGGAAACATCCCTTTTCAGAGCGCACACAGACCCCGTAACCCCTCCCGTCTCTCCCCCAGGGATAGGCCCTGTCCTCGGGCTGGTTTTCGTGCCCCTCATCGGCTCGGCCAGCGACCACTGGCGCAGCAGCTACGGCCGGAGGAGACCTTTCATCTGGCTGCTGTGCCTGGGCGTGCTGCTCAGCCTCTTCGTCATCCCCCACGCCGGCAGCTTGGCCGCCCTCTGCTCGCAGCGCCCTCGGCCTCTGGAGATCGCCTTCCTCATCCTGGGCATCGGGCTGCTGGATTTCTGCGGCCAGGTGTGCTTCACCCCGCTGGAGGCTCTGCTCTCCGACCTCTTCCAGGAGGCCGACAGCTGCCGCCAGGCTTTTTCCGTCTACGCCTTCATGATCAGCCTGGGCGGCTGCATCGGCTACCTGCTGCCGGCCATCGACTGGGCCTTCCTGCGGCCTTACCTGGGCGGCCAGGAGAGCTGCCTCTTCGCCCTGCTGGCCCTCATCTTCCTCGGCTGCGTGCTGGCCACGCTCTTCGTGACGGAGGAGGCGGCGCAGGGGGATATCCCAGAGGGGCCGGCGCTCAAGGACGCGTCCCCAAAGGTGTCCCTGGGGTGCTGCTGGCAGGTGACGTGCTGCTGGCTGCGGGGCAGGCGGCTGCTGCAGGCTGGCAGGAGGCTGTGCGCGCTGCTGCCGCGGCTGCACGGCCTCTGCTGCCGTGTGCCCGGGGTGGTCCGCCGCCTCTTCGTGGCCGAGCTGTGCAGCTGGATGGCCCTGATGACCTTCATGCTGTTCTACACGGATTTCGTCGGGGAGGGGCTGTACCATGGTGTGCCCAGGGCCAAGCCCGGCACCGAGGACAGGCGCCGCTACGATGAAGGTGAGGAGCGAGTCGGTGTTCACAGTGCTTTACAGTACAGGCTCTGAGATTTAGAAGGCTAAAAATGATATTTTATTTTTATTTTTATTTTTATTTTTATTTTTATTTTATATTTTTATTTTATTTTATTTTTATTTTACTTTTATTTTACTTTTATTTTTTATTTTTTTTTTATTTTATTTTTACTTTTATTTTTTATTTTATTTTTTAATTTTTATTTTAAATTTTATTTTTTATTTATTTTTATTTTAATTTTTTTTTTACTTTATTTTATTTTTAATTTTTGTTTTATTTATTTTATTTTATTTTATTTATTTTTATTTTATTTTATTTTTGGGATGCGTTTTGCCGCTAGAGGACAGGAAATGAAGCGCACACACACAGGTCGCCCTAAAGTTTTCCTGCCTTCTGAGCGGTTTTGTAGTGGAGATCCTCACCCAGCTTCACGTAAACCGTGTATACATTTAGAATTCTCGACTTTGCATATTTCTCCTCTGGGAGGAGCCTTGTGATTGACAGCGATGAGGTCGATCATCTGATGATGACTGATGATGACCAATGAGGTCGAAGGAGTGGCAACCTGTGTAGCCAATCTTTTACCTTCTGTAAAAAGTGGATATACATTTTACACAGCCAGAACACCCCAGAAAACTCTAACCCATTCTCCCTTTAAGCCCAAAGGTAAAGTGAACACCTTTTCCTTACATAAACCCACCCGCTGGGCTGTGGGAGCGCGTTACTGCACACAGCAAACCTGATTTGCTGAGGACAGGTCAGGAAAGAATTTATTTTTATTTTTTTTCCCCCTGTGGCAGCAGGTTGGGAAACACTTGGTGGTTCCCAGCACAGAGCTGGCAGGGCAGCCCCGGCCTGGGGCCGGCTGTTGAGTGGCAGAATGATGTGGAAGCTGCACAGGGATCACCACGGAGCTGGCTGTGTCTGCAGAGAGCTCCTGGCTCTGCTCTCCCCTCCTTCTCCATCCGTGGGGAGCAGGGAGCATCATCCAGTGTGGTGACAGGACACAAAAAAAGGTGCTCGACTCCAGTCAGGAGGCAGGAGAAATCAGAAGGTTTTATTTAGGAGTCATTCAGCCCTTTTATAAAGTCATTCAGCCTTTTTATAAAGTCATTCAAGCCCTTTTATAAAGTCATTCAGCCCTTTTAAAAAAGGGTTTTTTTTATAAAAATTGTTATTCTGCAAAGAGACTTGTCTTGTGTATAGAGCCCACAGGAGCAACTGTGCTACTCTGTCAGGATAGCACATGAAATAAAGATACTTGAACTCCAGTCAGGAGGTAGGAAAAATCAGAAGGGTTTATTTACAATTCATTCAGCCCTTTAAAAAAAAATTTACAAAAATTGTTGTTCTGCAGAGAGAGTTGTGTATAGAGCCCACAGGAGCAACTGTGCTACTCTGTCGTGATAGGACACGATATAAAGATGCTTGACTCCAGTCAGGAGGCAGCAGAAATCAGAAGGTTTTATTTACAATTCAGTCCTTTTATAACATGCTGTGCAAAAAATGCACATTATTGGTCCATGGGGCTGACACCTCTGCCATTGGCTGAATAACAGAAACAGCAAACAGCACGTGTTGTTACAGGAAAGGGACATTATTTAACCCAGGGTTGTTTTGGGAAAAACTGGTGAGAAGTTTCCCTTGAGGAGAGCTCAGCAGTTCTCAGGCTCAGAAAACGTGGAGCCCGCAGTCCAGGCTGTGCTCCTGAGCACCGAGGTGGGGTTTGCTGCTTCTTCCCTCCGCTCTGCTGGGAGACTCCCACCTCTCCCCGCTGGTTCCGGGAGCTCTCCAGCAGCTTTCCCAGCTCTCAGCCCCTTCTCCAGCGCTGCCACATCCCCACCTCGGCTCTTCCAGCAGCTTTCACCTGCCCGCAGGTGTCACCTGCGCTCCCATTTCTGCCGCTGCTGTACCAGAGCTTTGCCTCCTCACCCAACCTTTTCCCCCCTCTCCCTAATCCCAATCTTTTCTTCTGGAGGCACCTTCGTGCCGCAGTTTTCCGCTCGGAGAGCCCTGCAGCACAGTGCCCCTTTGTGCCGGCTGCCTGTTGAACTCGGGGCCGGTTTAATGATTATTGAACTCTATTTAACCGCTTAGCCGCCGGCAGGTCAGCGCAGCATCGCGCTGGGCCGCCAGAGAACCGCTCCCCAGCCCCTCGCCAAAGGGTTAATGGCTTTAATCCCCTGAAAGCCGAGCGATCTTTGCCAAAGGGTAAGGTCCGGCTGGCGGCCGGATCCCGCAGTTTGGGGCACGTTCTGTACTTTACCTTGGCTCGGGCACCGGCCCTGCCCGCCTTTGTTCTGGCTGCTGCCTTTGGCATCAGATAACGAGCCCGGATCCTGGTTCAGCCGCAGGTGACGGCTCCCGGGGCAAGAGCACGAGGAAGAAAGGGACGAACAGTGACTTCCCAAAGACAAGGGTGGCATTTCGGGTGCCCGGCTGGCAGGATCAGGGTGCCCACGGGGGTGGGAGGGAGGCTGCTGCAATGCTGGGGTTTGTTGGGTGATGCTGCTCTGCCTCCTGAGCCATCCTGGGCTGGCTGTGCCCCGCTCTCTGTGCGGGATTGGAGCAGAGGGAAGGAGGTTTTGGGGTTTGGGACAGACTGGGAAGGATGTTCTCGGAGTTAGGGACTGAGAGAAAGGAAGAGATGTGTTTGGAGTTAGGGACGGAAGGAGAGGAAAGAATGATTTGGGGTTTGGGACCAAGAGAAGGATGTTTTTGGGGTAGGGGCTGACAGAGAGGAAAGGGTATTTAGGAATTTGGGACCAAGAGAAGGATGCTTTGGGAGGTGAGGGACTGAGGGAGGGATATTTTGGGGTTTGGGAACAAGAGAAAGATATTTTGGGGGTAAGAGACTAAAGGAGAGGGAAAGGACGCTTTTGGGGTTAGGGACCCACAGAGAGGAAAGGGTATTTAGGGATCTGAGATGCAGAGAAAGACATTTTTGAGGTTGAGGACCAAGACAAGGATATTTTGGGGTTAGGGGCTGAGAGAAGGATTTTTTTGGGGTTTGGGATCAAGAGAAGGATGTTTAGGGACAAAGAGAAGGATATTTTGGGGTTTGGGACCAAAAGAAGGATGTTTTTGGGGTTTGGAATCAAGAGAAGGATGTTTTTGGGGTTTAGGATCAAGAGAAGGATGTTTTTGGGGTTTGGGATCAAGGGGAGGACGTTTGGCTGTGTGAATCCGGGCCAGGGCAGTGTCCATCACCCCTCTCCTCCCACAGGTGTCCGGATGGGCAGCTTGGGCCTCTTCCTGCAGTGCATCACCTCCATCTTCTTCTCGACAATCATGGACAGGCTGGTGAAGCGCTTTGGGACCAGGGCAGTGTACCTGGCCAGCGTGGTGTTCTTCCCAGGGGCCGCCCTGGTCATGTGCCTGTCCCGCAGTGTCACCGTGGTCACCATCTCGGCCGCCCTGACAGGGTTCACCTTCTCTGCCCTCCAGATCCTGCCCTACACGCTGGCCTCCCTCTACCACCACGACAAACAGGTGGGGATCTGCTCCAGGGCAGCCTGGTCCTGCAGAGATTTTATATTTTATATATATATCTATATATAAAATATATGTTTTCATTATATATATATAATATAGTCAACATAATATGTAAATACACACTATAATATAATAGATAATTTATTATGGAACATATAATATACGATGTATAAAATAGATTCTAGATTTAAAAATATTTATTTATTTTAAAATCTATATATTTTATATTTTGTATATTATATGTATATTTTAATAAATATATATTTTATAATATATATTCAATAGAATATATAAAATACACACTATATTATAATACATACTGTGTTATGGAACATATACAATATATAAAAATATATGGTAGATTTTAAAATATTTTTTATATATTATCTATATAAAATATCTTTATAATTTTTCCCCATGTTTAAGGGAAACTGGTCTGGTTTAGTTGTCTCCATGTGAATTCTGCGGCTCTGCCAGCCTGAGGTGCTGCAAAACTCGAGGATTTTCAGCCCTCACAGATCCTGCTTCCCAGTTTTCATCCACAGCACCACGATCAGGGAAATGAATACTCTTTCCCAATTCCTTTAGCTCCAAGAAAAAGAACCTTGTGAAGCCCGTGACAGCGGCACCAAAGCTCCTAACCCTGTCCCACAGATGTTACCCTGGTGCAGCAGTCCTGGAGCTGCGCGCTGGATCCATGGGAGTCTCTCTTGTGCCGCAAACGCAGAATTAATTTGTGGTTTGGGAGCAGCTCTTTCATCCCCAGGGCAGCGGTTGGCTGTGCCCATGCGAGGAGCAGGAGCTGTCACCACAGGCATCCAGATGTTCCCAGTGAGCAAACCCATCCCAGTTGGCAAACCCATCCCAGTTGGCACCGGGAATCCTGTCAGGAGTTGGGGAGGGGTGCGAGGGAGCGTTCAGCTTGGCAGGAGCTGCAGCTTGGCTGGGATCTCCCAGGGATGTTTTATCAATGAAATAAAACCCCAAAGTGCACAGGCTGGGAAGGGGAAGGCCACATTCCCAAGGCTTTGCCAAAGGAAGGCTGGGAATGCGCCGAGGGAGGGCTCTGGGCTCTCCTGCCCGCGGTGTTCACAAACGCTCTGTGGGAATACTGCAGAGACCTCACAGCTCGAGCACAGACAGGCAGAAAAGGGGGAGAAGGGAAATATTTTGGTTCCCTCTGCCTCCTTTTCCCGGCTGGAGCAGGATCTGGGCAGGCGGATGAAGCAGCTTGGTTGAGGTTTTGGTGCAGAGCTGAGAAAAGAGCCCTGCCCTGAGTTCCCAGGACTATTTTAGTGTCGCAGCTGGTGGCACTTTGAAGCATCCCAGATGAGGAGTGGCCGCTCATCCCGGGCTCACAAACCCCAGACTTTCCTGCTCTCAGTGCCCCGGGTGTTCGCTATCCCACCGCTCCTCACTCCTGCCCTGCCTCAGGTGATCTCGGGATGGGCTCAGGTTCCTTTGGCACCCACTGAGGAGGTGACAAAAGCACGAAATGTCCCCAGGGGCTGGCTGTGGGCTGGTGAGCACAGCCCAGGTGAGTCAGGGCTGCTTTGGATCTGACGTGGGCCGGGCTCAGGCTGGCACTCCCCTGAACACACACAGCGCTCTGCTTTTGCTCTCCTGCACCAAAACAAGGCTGCCCTCGGGGTCCCCGCTCCTCCCTCACAGCCCTCGCTGCTCCCCGCAGGTGTTCCTGCACAAATACAAGAGGAAAGAGGAGGAAGACTCCGCTCTGCTGGACAAGGAACCCGCCTTCTCCAAGGGGCTGCTCTCCAGCCAGAAACTGCCTTACCAGAATGGCCACGCTGGGAGCCTCTTCTCCTCTTCTTCATCCTCCTCCTCCTCCTCCTCCTCCTCGCCTGCAGCCGTGTCCAGCTCCGCTCTGTGCGTCGGCTCCTCCTGCGACGTGTCCCTGCGGATCGTGGTGGGCGAGCCGGAGCCGGGGGGTCCTGGCCGGGGGATCTGCCTGGACCTGGCCATCCTGGACAGCGCCTTCCTGCTCTCCCAGGTGGTGCCCTCGCTCCTCATGGGCTCCATCGTGCAGTTCACCCAGTCCGTCACCGCCTACATGGTGTCGGCCACTGCCTTCGGCCTGGTGGCCATCTACTTCGCTACCAAAGTCGTCTTTGACAAGGGTGACATGGCCAAGTGCTCCGTGTGACACGGCCGGGTATACCCCATGTGACACAGCCTGGTACCCCATGTGACACGGCCAGGTACCTTGTGTGACATGGCCAAGGGCCCCGTGTGACGTGGCCGGGTACCCCGTGTGACATCCCCAGGTACCCCGTGTGACACGGCCTGGTACCCTGTGTGACACGGCCTGGTACCCCATGTGACATGCCCAGGTACCCCGTGTGACACGACCTGGTGCCCAGTGTGACATGGCCAGGTATACCCTGTGTGACATCCCCAGGTGCCCCATGTGACATGGCCGAGTGCCCCATGTGACACAGCCAGGTGCCCCGTGTGACACGGCCAGGTACCCCATGTGACACAGCCAGGTGCCCCGTGTGACACGGCCAGGTACCCCGTGTGACATGGCCGGGTACCCTGTGTGACATGGCCAAGTGCCCCGTGTGACATCCCCAGGTGCCCCGTGTGACACAGCCAGGTACCCCGTGTGACACCAGGGCAGCAGTGACAGCTCTGTGTGTGCCCACAGGGCCGATTTTTTGGGGTGCCTCGTGTGTCACCGGCTGTCCCCAGGCTGTTGTTGTCACCCCCAGGGGTGGCCCTGGGGCTGGGGGCAGCACGGGGTCAATCTCAGGTGTAAATAAGAGGCTTTGGGCTGTTCCCCTCGGGGCCAGAAGTGCTTTTTCCAAAGGTGCCTTCAGCAGAGGGGAGCAGCCCCAAAGGGGTTCCGCAGGGGGCAGAGGGGAATTGGAGATTCCCTCTGATATCAAACGGGTCGTGCTCCTGAGCTGCAGCCCAGGGAGGGGATCAAACCTCCTCCTGTAAATCCTCTCCTCCAGCTGTGCCCTCTGCCCCCGCTCCCTGGAGGAGTTTTACCCAAATTCTTGAGCAATACTTCGGCAAACGGGACGCTGGGAGGGGATTTGGCAGCGAGGTTTGGCTCTGGGGCCCAGCTGTGCACCCACATTTCTGCCCTCCTCTCCTTCCCCGCCCTGATCCAAAACCATCCGGGAGAAAAGTTACTGTGCCTTGTTTTGGGGAAAAAAAAAAAGGCAAAAATCCCAACCAAACAAGGAAAATCTCATTAGGACCAGTTCCAAAAGGTGACTGAACCTTTGCCTATGCACCGGCTTGCATCAGATAGAGAGAAGTCCGGAGCTTTTATTTATTTTATTCCTTTTTTTAATGATTGTTTTTGCCTTTCTCCGCAGAGTTCTCAGTCACTCTGACCTCTCCCTCCTCTCCTCAGTGCCTGGGCCTGTTTTTGCTCTCTCCCCTCATGGATCCAGGCTGTTGTGCCTCTTCCACTCACGGCCCCTAAAAGATGCTGCCACACACGAGGGAAATCTGTTCCCAAGTTGGTTTTTATTTTCAGCCCCGTGGCAGTGCAGCAGAGCAGGAAAAGCTCTCCTGGAAGGGCTGAGGGAGTTGCTGACGAGTTAAACTCAGTCCTGGAGCTGGTCACTGCCTGTGGCTGTTTGGGCTTTCTTAAAATATATTTTATTTCCAGTCAGGAGTTGGTTTTCTCAAATGAGAATATGACAAAAGCAAAAAGCAAAGGCCTGTCGGAGTGAGGCAAACCCAAAACCTGCTGCCCAAACCCCGCGGGGATGTGCAGCTTGTTTTGGCTCCCAGCTCTGGGTCAGTGACAGTCCCCCTGCCTGTCCCATCCCCTGTCCCTAGCTGGGACAAATCTGCTGCTGGCAGATTCCTGAACTCCCCACACACCGAGGAGGAGCTGGCCCAGGTCAGGAACGACCCAAAGCGCGTGGAGAAAAGGCTCGATTGGTGCTGTGAGCACCAAAAAATCCACAAAAAACTCGACCCTGCCTGGGCTAAATGAGCTGTTGGTGACTAATTTTAAATTTTTTTTTTTTTTTAAATTTTGTGGAGGTGTGTGGGCAGCCAGAGGCGCTGCTGAGGTTGGGCTGGAGGGCGAAGCGTTGCTATTTTGGCCGAGTTTTGTCAGCCTGTTCCTTGGCAGGGAGGCCAGGGTGACTCCCCTGCTGTCTGAGCCGGGCCCTCAAAGGTTTGGAATCGTCCCTTTCCCGTCAGGGGTCACTGTTTTTGTTTGAGTTCTTCTCAAATTATAGGGCTGCCAGCCTCCCTTTCCCACAGCAAGGGCTGCGTGCTGACACGCAGCTGCTCTGGGGACGGGTTTGGCACTGCCTTAACCACTTCCAGAAACACTTTTGGGGGCTGCACTTCCCACCCCACTGCAGGCTGCACAGGGAGGATTTGAGACAAAACTCCTCTTTTTGCCTTGAATTAATTCTCCCCTGACCCAAGGCTAAAAAAAAAAACACCTTTATTTTTAATATTTCTTATGTAAATGTGAGGAAATTTCCTTTGCACAGATGCTCTTGATGATTTAAGTGCCTCCAGTGCTTCCACACTGAACTTCAGGTGAAGGGGTTTGGTGGGAATGGCCTTAAATCCTTCATTTCAAAGGGTGATAAAGGGGCAGAGGGGCACACAGCTGGGCCTTATAACAGGAGAGCAACGTCAGGGAGAAGGAGGACGAGGAAATCTTCACAAAATTGGCTTTTTTGGGCATCTTCTAACCAAATTTGTGCGTCAGGACCACGTGTAGGACCGGCAGTGGATGTTCTGGTCCGGGTGAGAGCATCCCCTGCCTGCTGTTCCTGAGCTTCCCTGTGTGAGCACGGCATTTCTCGAGGAGTTGCTCCTGTGTGGCCACAGGGTTTGAGCTCCTCAGGGCTGGCCAGCAGGAGAGTTTCCTCCTCCAGGTACGAGGTGAATCCCTTCCTCAGGGTGAATCCTGCCTCTCCTTTCCTCGGCCGAGCCCGGAGTGAGGAGGAGGGAGAGCTGTGGTGTAAATTCCCTGTGGTGGGTTCCCTGGGAGAGGGAAGGACTGGGGGGACGGACGGACGGACGGATGGATGGACGGATGGATGCTGGTTTTCCTGTCTGAGGTCACATCCTGCCCGCGAGACGTTTCGGGTTTAATTTATTTCGGTAGAGTGAATATTTTTTGTATACGGCGCGAGAGGAAGGCTTTTATTATAAAATTTTTATTGAGGGGGAAATAAAAAGTGTGAAAAAAGGGAGAAATGCCTGAGCTGGCCGCGGGGGGGCGCCACCGCCGCGTGGGGCGGGGAGTGGGCGTGGCCATGCGCTGGTGGGCGTGGCCAAGGCATGACTGACGTGGCGGGGGCGCGGTCAATTAGCGAGGGGTGTGTTTTGGGGGCGTGGCAAGGGATGACAGACGTGGCCGGGGGTGTGGTCAATGAGTGAGGGGTGGGGTTAGGGGCGTGGCCAGAAAATGATGGACGTGGTGGGGGTGTGGCCAAGGGATGGGGAGGTGGAGTTTAGAGCATGAGCGTGGCCGAGGGGCGTGGCCTGGATGTCACTTTTGGGATGGGACATGGGCGGGAGCAAGGTCAGAGGGCGGGGCCAATTACTGCGTGAGGCATGGGTGGGGTCGGGAGGCGGGGCTTTAAACGGGGAGGGGTCAGGGGCGGGGATTGGGGCGTGGCCAGGGACAAAGGCACGGCCACGGGGCGGGGCTAGCGGTTTATGGGCGGGGAAAGGGCACAATGGGCGTGGCCAGGAGGGCTCCAGGTGATGATTCCGCAGCCCCCGGTGCCACCGGTGTCCCCGGGGCAAGGGCCGGGCTCTTCCCCGCGGCCGTGGAGCCGCAAAGCCGCTCCTTTTCCCCAAAATAAGTTCCGGTCCCGCTCGCCCCACCGGGGGCGGCTCAAACCCCGAGCAGGAGCCGCTCCCGGCTGCCGTCCCCAGGAATTTCGTGTAAATCCAAGCCCTCGGTGATTGGACCACGGCAGCCGGGAGCACCTGAGCATTCCTGAGGAGCTGAGACCTTCCCAATCTCTCCAGGGCCATAAATGAGTATTATTAATTATTATCAACGCTTATCTGATGCGCCTTATCAGCAGTAATGTTCAGCGCTGCGAGGCTGTGACACGGCGTCAGTGACACAGCAGCATCGGGGACCAGCCCCGGGTCACCCTTTTCTGTGCACCTTCAGCGTTTCCCTTTTTTATTTTTATTTTCATTTTGGTTTGATTTCTATAGATTTAAAGCCTTCCCCTGGCCCAAACCCTCACTTTTCTCCCGGAGCAGAGGAACTCGGTGCGCTCTGGTGGTGCTCCCCCCAAAGCCACCCTCAGGGACCCCAAAACCACGACAAGGACAGACCTCGCTCCTTGTCCCATCAGCAGCATCCGAGCGCTGTGGCCCTGCCCAAAACTCCCCCCTGCACACCTGGATTCAAACCCTCTGCACACTTGGATCCAAACCCCCCGCACACCTGGATTCAAAATCTCCTGCACACCTGGATCCACCTGCATCCAAACCCCCGCACACCTGGATCCACCCGGATTCCAGCTGCCGCGGCGTCTCCTCCTTTCCCCGAGAGCCCGGAGAGCCCCGGAGCTCCCCCAGTGTAAACGCGCGGCTGGAGGAAAGCGGCGGCGGCTCGGGATCTCCTCCGGGAGCCGCTCCAGGGCCCGGCCCGGGCCAGCCCGGGGCCCCTCCCGGCTCCGTGCCCCGTGCCAATGGGATCGGCGGCGGCGGCCGAGCCCTCGGCGGGGCGGAGCGGGCCGGGACCGCCCCCGGCGGAGCCGCGGGAGCCGCGGGCGGCGGAGCGGGGTAAGGGGCGAGGGGATCCCGCTGGCAGCGCTCCCCGGGATCACGGGGCGGTGGGAAGGCGGTTCCGGACCGGCAGCAGCGGGCTCGGTGTGCTCAGCTCGGCTCCGAGCCCCGCTGGGGTCGGGAACTGCGCTGGAGCCGGAGCCCGGCTTGTCCTTGGGCATCGCTTTGCGCCCAGCCATCGGTCACGCGTGGCACCGGCTGGGACCGTGCGGGTTGTCCCCGAGAGGCTCGGCGAGCCGCGGTTGTGCCCCGGCACCGAGCGATTGCCGCCTCCGCCGAGCTTACAGGTGTTTGTCCGCGTCGCTCGGTCACGGGAGGGGAGCAGTGACCCTCGGCTGCGTTCCCGGCTCCCGCCGCTCGCTGGCTGACCTTGGGCCGGTCCTGCTCTCCATGTGCCCGGGCTGCACATGTGCTGCTCCCCTGCAGCCGCCCGGGGCTCGCCAAAATCGGGGAATAGAAATGCAAAGCGAGGCTCGGCAGCGACGCTGCCCTCGCGGTGAGGGGACAGAGCCAGCGCTCCGTTTCCTCGCGGTGGCTTTGGGGTGACAGCAGGGGTGGCATTGTGCAAAAACGCCTTGGGTTGACAGGGCGGTGACACCTGTGACAGAACGGGGAGGTGTCACCTTGCCCCACAGCTCTGCTCTGCCAGCTGGGACATCAGCACTGCCCCAAAATGAGACGGGAAAGTGAGGGGCAGAGCGCTCCAAGGGCTCCCCCAGGGCTGCCCCGCTCCGATCTGCTCGACCTCGGCACCTCCCTGCCCTCTGGTCACGATTTTATTCCTGCTGCCAGCTCAGCAGGAGGGTTGTGTCCCACGAGGAGTTTAGGGTTTAATTCAGCTGTCCAGGAGACGTGCTGGAGAGCTGGAGATCACCGAGCTGGTTGGAAAATCAGGTTTTAGGACACTCTGGGAGAGGTGAAGAGGAGCCTTTGGTAGCCAAAGGGGAGAGGCTTTCCCTGCACAAAGAGGAGATGGAGAAAAATAGACAAAAAACCCTAAAACTGCAGTGGAGGAAGGAGTGGAACAGCCCGGGAGAAGTTGTTCAGAGCACGGATTTGGGCTGTGAGGAAAATTTGAAGCCTAGAGGTTGAGATTGGCGTGAATACCTCCTTACCTCTCGTGTGAGCAGTGACAGTGACAGTCCCTTGTTGCTGCAGAGCTGTGCTGGACCTGCATCTTGTTCCTGGCGGGTTTGGGGGTTATTTCCTAAGGAGAAGAGCATTGATGTGGCATCCAGAATGCTCAAAATTTCCCTCTCAGGACCCTGGGGAGCGCTGGTAACAAGGACTGGCCGGACTGGTTCGCAGCTCCACAGAAATCTCGCGGAAAAGGTTCTTAAGGGACTTTGACAAAAGGGGTTTTTTTCCCCCTGGAAACTCCATTTCTGCATTAAATACAAACAGATCCCTGCGCGCTGCGTGGTTTGGTGCTGCAGAGCAGCATGGGGACAGGGACATTGTGTGGCTGCTCTGGAGGTCCTCGGCCACCTCCCTGCCACCCCTGAGCGTGGGTCTGTGACAGCCCCTAGTGACGGTCCCCAGTGACACCCTGAGCGCCCCCAGCTCCCGCCTGGGCGCGCTGTGCTCCGTCTCGGCAGTTTGCAAAGGCGCAGTCTGTGTCCTCGGGAGCCCCGGAGGTGACCCCGGCCGGGCTGAGCAGCTCTCGGAGGTGTGACCGAGGCCGGGCAGAGCCGCAGCGTGTCCGGGCACCGCCGTGTCCTCCCCGGGCACCGCTGAACCTGCCCGCGGCTGGCTGGCGGCTGTGGGAGTGTTACCTGTGCAGGTGAGGAGCTTGAACCCAGCCCCGTGTCTGTGTCAGGGCGTGCTCCTGCCCACGTTTGGCCACAAGCAGGATGACAATTAACTCCCGGCTAATCAGGAGTCACCCCCTGCGCCGTGCAGCAGCGCGGAGCTGCCCTGCGGCGTGGGTGGCACGGGGAGGGATGAAGGGTTTCTTTGTGTGAGTTTTTTACCTCGGTGAACTTCCCAGAGGAGTTTCTTGAGGGAATCTGCCTCTCTGCTGGCAGCCAGCGTCAGGAGAACGGTCAGGCCGTGTTTTCTCAGCGGCAGACCCTTTAAAAACAAAAGCCGCCGCCAGGTTCTGCTGTTTTTCCTTTTCAGCGCGCAGCTCGGTTTTGTTAAAAGGTTTTGAGGGGTTTTTTGCGTGTTTGTTTTCTCGTTTGGAAATAACCTTGGTGCCGTTGCCTCGCAGATGAACGGAGACTTCCCCAGCTGAGCTCTGCCGGCGGCTCCTGAGCCAAGAGCTGCGTGTGGGGAGGCACCAAATGGTCTCTGTGAGCTGCCAGGACCTGCTGCCCTCCCCAGCCGGCCCTTCCCTGCTCCAGAGCCTGGCCAGCGCCCTGCAGTGCAGGATGCCACCGTCCCTCCTGCCGGGACACCCGGAGGGCTCAGGGCACGTCCTGGTGGCCACCACTGACCACACCGAGAGTGCCCCACTGTCCACTGCCAAAGGGGAGCCTCCCAAAGCCCAGCTCAGCGAGGCTCAGCTCAGGCTGCCCGACTTCTGCCTCTCCCAGGATTTCATCCCCACGCTGGAGGAGATCGAGGAGTTCCTCAGGGAGAAGGCAGAGCTGCCCAGGGATGAAGCAGGAGATCCTCACCCCGCGGGGTGGAAGGTGGAGGGCAAAGCTGAGCTCGGCTCCGGGGCACAGCTCAACCCCAGAGTGCACCAAGGAGGAGGAGGAGGACACATCCCAAATGTCCCAAACGCTGCGGGGACAGCTGCTGGTGACCAGGCAGTGGCTGCTGGTGACCAGGCAGTGGCTGCTGGCAGCATTCCCGTTGTCCTGCAGCTCCAGCCTCTCCCGATGGACAGCGTCACCCCCGTGGCACAGCCTGGCGGTGTCAGGGTGGCCCAGCTGCTGATCAGCCTGCAGGGCCCAAACCTTCCCGTCCTCCCTCAGCTCCAAGCCCCTGGCACCATCCTGGACCAAAAATACGTCAGAATCGCCCCTCTGCCGGTGGCCGTGGGGCCGGGGGACGTGCAGGAGGCCGAGGTGGCCCCCGGGGGCCAGCAGGGCTCCCCCGGGCAGCTGCGCAGCCACCGCTGCTCCCACCCGGGCTGCGGGAAGGTTTATTCCAAGAGCTCCCACCTGAAGGCTCATTTCCGTCGGCACACGGGGGAAAACCCTACACCTGCGCCTGGCCCAACTGCGGCTGGAGGTGAGTGGGGGTCCCCTCCGGGCTGGGGGGCTCAGGAGCTGCAGGGAGAACTCACAACCGCAGGGGAAAACAAAGTTTCCCTCCTCAAGTGACGCTGCTCTGGGCTGGAGGTGGAGTTCCAGGAAAGCATTCCCACGCCCAGGCTGCTTTGGCCACTGCCAGCCTGAGGTCTTTTCCCAAAAAAAGCTGATTTTTTTTCTCAGCCTCTGGGGCTCTCTCCGCTGCCGGAAGGTTCCAGCCAGGGAAAACAAACGGAGGAAGTAGGTGGACAGCGTCCTTTGAGAGCAAGGGGAAGAAAATTCCCATCTCAGTGGGTGAATTCTCTTCCATTTCCAAACCCTTGGAGGGGCTGATTTCGGGAGCTGGGCGTGCCTCTGCCTCCTCTGGAGGGTGTGGCCAGGAGGCTGTGACAGGGACAGACCTCAGCCTGCCCCATGCCAGGGTCACTGTGCCCCCTGTCCTGCCCCCAGGGCTGGGTCCAGCATTTCTCCTTTGTAGTGGTTTGAAACAAAAAACAGTGAGAGACTCCGAGTCAGAAATACAATTTAACAGGAAGGAGGGGGAAAAAAAAAAAAAAGGAAAATAAAATAAATGCAATAATACAAAAGACCACGGACAGAGTCAGAATACAACCTGACAGCCTGTTGGTCAGGTGTTGGGAGCAGCCCAAAGTCAGCCCTCCTGGGCTGTTGGTCCTGTTGGAAGCAGAGATGGTCCTGTGGAGCCGAAAGGTCCAGTCTTCCTTTGGGAGTCCCCTGGGAACACTGGATGTCTGGTGACACTCGTGGCTCCTTTTTATCTAGAGGGAGATGGTTTGGCTCCTCCTCCTTGGGTGGAGCATCTCACACTGGGATGATGTAATGTGTGATGTCACTGGTGAGCCTTGATGGCCCATTAACAGGAGATATCCCCATGGAGGAGATAAGGAACACTGGGATGATGTAATGTGTCATGTGATTGGTGAGCCTTGATGGCCCATTAACAGGAGATAAGGACCACTGGGATGATGTAATGTGTGATGTCATTGGTGAGCTTTAATGGCTCATTAACAGGAAATGAGGAACACTGGGATGATGTAATGTGTGATGTGATTGGTGAGTCCTAATGGCCAATTAACAGGCAATAAGGAACACTGGGATGATGTAATGCGTGATGTCATTTGTGAGCTTTAATGGCCAATTAACTGGAGATAAGGAACAGTGGGATGATATAACGTATGATGTCACTGGTGAGCCGTGATGACCCAATAATAGAAGATATTTCTGTGGAGGTAATGGGAGGAGCTGGTGTGATGAGCTTTAATGACCCATTAACAGAAGACACCCCCCAGGAGGGAGGAAAGAGATAAGACACAATGCCCCGCCCAGTTTTAACAGCTGCCTTGTTATCAGAAAGGCAGCCACCCCTCCCCTCCTGGAGTCACAACAGGTAAAGAAAATAAAACACCTCCCCAAGCGGGTTTCAACAGACAGAACAGAATAAATAGTGTTTTTTGGTTACATAACCCAAAACATTCCTCCTCCTCCTCCTCCTCCCCGCAGGTTCTCCCGCTCGGACGAGCTCTCCCGCCACAAGCGCTCCCACTCCGGGGTCAAGCCCTACCAGTGCACGGCCTGTGAGAAGAAGTTTGCCCGCAGTGACCACCTGGCCAAGCACCTGAAGATCCACCGGGGCCAGCCCTGCAGCCCACGGACGCTTCCAGCAGGGAGCAGGAGTTAATTCCTGCCGCTCATCCCCTGCCAGGGAGGTGCCAGAGCCGGGGAAACGGAGCAGGAACCGCTGCTGAGGAGGGGAAATGACTCCTGAACAAGTGACAGGAGGTTTTGGTGTGATGTTTTTCAAGGGTGGGGATGTTGCCCAGTTGTTTCTGGCCTTACTGTCCCTCTTTGAAATACAGGTGATGGAAACCAGCGTGGATTTGGGGTTTGTGCAGGAGAGTTGGGGTCACACTGTAAAACAGCAATCAGAATCCCAGAATGGTTTGGGTTGGGAGAGACCTTAAAGCTCATCCCACGGGCCGGGACACCTCCCTCTATCCCAGGCTGCTCCAGCCTGGCCTTGGGCACTTCCAGGGATCCAGGGACAGCCACGGATTCTCTGGGAATTCCATCCCAGCCCCTTATCCCCCTCACAGCCGGGAATTCCTTCCCAAAAATCCCATCCACCCCTGCCCTCTGGCAGTGGGCAGCCATTCCCTGAGCCCTGTGCCTCCATCCCTGATGGAATGGGGCTGGAGGGGGGTCTGTGCTCTGCAGCAGCTGCGGGGGCTGAAGCAGGTATTGACCCTTCCCAGTGTGGTTGTTTTATCCCTAAATCTGCTTTTTTTTTTAAATTTGTGCTGGTGGTTTCTCACCTGGACATTGTGATGTCCCCTGGCTGTTGACAACAGAGAGGGACAGGAGACGGATTTTGTGGCTCCTCAAAGGGGCCAAAACAGAAATCAGCAGCACCAAAAAGCCCTTTCCACCCCAGAAGGACATTTCCAGGGATGTGTGAGGAGCTGGTGGAGCTGAGAGCCGCAGCCCAGCAGCTCCCAGAGGCTGCTGACGTCCTGCTCCTGTTTGCCTTTTGGTTAATTAAAGGCCAACTCCCCGCCGTGCCGCCAACCCCCCGAGCTTCTGCAAACATCTGGGAGGGAGCGAGGTGCTTGTGCAAACACGGGATCAGCGTCAGGAGCCGCGGGAGGGCCGGCTGCCCTCTCCCCGTGCCCGTGCCAGGCTGGTTTTTGGTGCCTGCAGGCTCTGAGCCGGGCTCTGCTCGTGCCCTGCTGCTGCTGCCCCGGTGCCCTGGGCAGGACACAGCTCCACTGCTGCCCTTGAGCTGCTGTGGTGAGGTTGTACCCCAAAATACGTCAGGGGAAATCAGCTCAGCTCTGCTGGCTGCCCTGTTCGGGCAGGTTTGGAGCAGCAGAGGTTGTTCCCTGCTCCCCCTGTTTGAGGGAAGTGGTGGGAATGGAGGTGGTGTCCTGCTCCAAGGGCTGGGAGAAACTCCTCAAAATTCTGGGTGAGAAATGAGGGATCAGCCCTGGTGACGGTGTCGTGGGGCTGGAGATGTTGGTGTTGGGGAAAGAGGAGCAAGGCAGCTGAAATCCTTCATTTGTTTTTTTTTATTCTGAAATATCTGAGGATGCTCAGGCTGTCCCTGAAGGAGCTGGAGATGGACAGGGCACCTTCTCACCTCTGAGGGTTCATCACCCCACAGCTCCTGCTGCAGTTTGTCACTCCAGGGGCCACAATCCAGCCCGGCACCTCCTGCTGTACAGCCACTGAAGAGAAATCCCCATTTCCCCCCACAAACAGCAAAAATCCCTCTAGGAGTCCAAACTCCCAGCACACAAACCCTGAGGAGAAATGTGACTAAAGCTGGTTTGGGTTTGGATCCTTCCCTGTGGAAACAGCAGCTGAGGGATGGCTCCAGGCCCAGGAGAGGGCTGTGGCTGCTCCTGAGGAGAGTCCTCGGTGTGGTTCCCAAAACCCACCTGCAGGGATGCCCAGGCAGGGCTTGGGAACAGCAGCTCCACGGCTCTCCTTCAGCTCCAAGCTCTGCCCAGGCTGGGCCCTGGATCCTGCCCTGAACCCGAGCTCCAGGTGTGGACTGGGAGCGCTGCCATCGCAGGTTCTGTCCCCTGGCCGTGCAGTGGAGGTGTGAGAGCCCTGGAGCGCTCCTGGGGAGGGTTTGGGGCGCTGTCCCTGCTGGGGAGGGCAGGCGCCTTTCCCTGGGGATTCCTGGAGAGCTGAGCTGCCCTGGGAGCTCTGCCCGTGGGCTGTGGGGGCTGCAGGGCTGCCCTGGCCTGCCCAGGTGTGACCAGGGGTGACGTGTGACCAGGTGTGACCAGGAGTGAGAAGTGACCAGATGTCACCAGGTGTGAGGAGGCGTGACCAGATTTGACCAGGTGTGACGAGGTGTGAACAGTGACCAGATGTGAAGATTTGACCAGATTTGATCAAGTGTGAGCAGTGACCAGGTGTGACCAGGTGTGACCAGGTATGACCAGGTGTGAGGTACAACCAGGTGTGACCAGGTGTGACGTGTGACCAGATTTGATCAGGTGTGACCAGATGTCACCAGGAGTGACCAGATGTGAGCAGGTATGAGCAGGTGTGACCAGATGTGACCAGATTTGACTAGATTTGACCAGGTGTGACCAGGTGTGAGGTGTGACCAGGTGTGAGCAGATTTGACCAGGTATGACCAGGTGTGAGGTACAACCAGGTGTGACCAGGTGTGAAGTACAACCAGGTGTGACCAGCTGTGATTAGGTGCCACAAGCTGTGACCAGGCACCAGCTCGGGGCCCAGCCCAGCTCGGGGTGATGCTGCAGGAGGACAGACCAGCCCGGCCCGGCCTATTTTGGGCTGCCTTTTGTTCCAGTGGCTTTTTGCCTGGCTCAGGATCCTCTCCGTGCCCTCTGTGCCTCGGGGCTGTGCGCACAGGCCCCGTGCCAGCCTGACTCACGCCCGTCTCGTGCTTTTATCTGTCCCCCTTTGCTCTTCTCCCTCGCCCCAGACACTCTCACAGCACTCCCTGCTCATCCCGGACCTGTCCCGTCCTGCCTCCCTCCGCTCCGGCCGCGGGCGATGCGGGGATTGGCAGACTTTCCAAACTTTGGAGGGAGAAGGTTCGGGTCTCGTCCTCAATCCACGGCACCTCTCTGTCCTCCGGAGGGTCCGCGCTGCTCCTGGGGTGGCTCTGCTGCGGAACGGCGCTGGGAGCGCTGGGGACAGCGACCTGCAGCCGCCCTGGTTTGTTTTGCCATCCCTTCCAGCCGGCCACAAAGGGAGAGGAGATATTTTTATAAAATAAACCACCCAAGATCCGTATCTCTCGTGGAGTCTCACCTGCTTCCCCGCGGGGGACTCGGGCTGGTTTAAAAGGTTTGGCTGAGGGCTCTGTAATTACCTCTCCTTTGCTCCACAGAAATGTTCCTGCTGGATGCTGAGAGCTGTGGCGGGGGTGAGGCTGCTCCCGCCTGCCCGCGGCCGCCGGGAGGTGACACGAGTGTCACCGGGGGTCACCTGGCCCTCGGGGGGTGCTGGAAGGGAGCAGGGCCCTGTGCTGGCCGGGGAGACCCTGCTGGAGGAGGGGGAATGGCAGGAGTGGGAATGGGAAGAGTGGGAATGGGAATGGGAATGGGAATGGAATAGGAAGAATGGGAATGGGAAAAGTGGGAATATCAGGAGGGGAATGGGAGGACCAAGAATGGGAAGAGTGGGAATAGGGGTGGGAATGGCAGGAAGGGAATAGGAGGAGTGGGAATGTCAGGAGTGGGAATGTCAGGGTGGGGAATGAGAGGACTGGGAATGGCAGGAGCGGGAATAGACTGGCAGGAGTGGGAATGGGAAGAGTGGGAAGGAGAGGAGTGGGAGTGGAAAGGCAGGAGTGGGAATAGGGGTGGGAATAGAGGTGGGAATGGAACGGCAGGAGTGGGAATAGGACTGGGAATAGGAATGGGAATGGGAAGAGTGGGAATTGCAGGAGTGGGAATAGGAGTGGGAATGGCAGGAAGGGAATAGGAGGAGTGGGAATGGCAGGAGTGGGACTGGGAAGAGAGGGAAGAGGAGTGGGAATGGCAGGAGTGGGAATGTCAGGTTGGGGAATGAGAGGACTGGGAATGGAATAGCAGGAGCGGGAATAGACTGGCAGAAGTGGGAATGGCAGGAGTGGGAATGGGAAGAGTGGGAATGGGAATGGGAATGGGAATGGGAATGGGAATGGGAATGGCAGGAGTGGGAATGGAATAGGAAGAATGGGAATGGGAAAAGTGGGAATATCAGGAGGGGAATGGGAGGACCAAGAATGGGAAGAGTGGGAAGAGGAGTGGGAAGAGTGGGAATGGCAGGAGTGGGAATTGCAGGAGTGGGAATAGGAGTGGGAATGGCAGGAAGGGAATAGGAGGAGTGGGAATGGCAGGAGTGGGAATGGGAAGAGTGGGAATAGGAGTGGGAATGGCAGGAGGGGATGGGAGGACCAGGAACGGCAGGAATGGGAACAGCAAGCGCGGGAAGAGTGGGGATGGGAGCAGTGGGAACAGCAGGAGTGGGAAGGGCAGAGCCGGAGGCTGCGGGTTGCTAAGCAGAGCTTTTGAAGAACGGCAGCAGGCAGCCGGGAGCTGCGGCAGGGCAGGACGTGGGAGAGCACAAAGACAAGCAGCAGCTCAGGAGCTTGTTGCTAAATTTGCAGCTGGGGCCGTGGGGGAAGAGCAGGAGCAGCAGAACCTCCCCGGCAGTGACAGTGACAGTGACAGCGGTGACATCCCCGGGCTGCCCACGTGCAGCTCGTGCTGGCTGCTCATCCTGCAGGATGAGCCCAGGGCCGCTGCAGATCCTGCTTTGGAAACGCAGCCCTCAGGTGGATCACTGCATTGAGGGCTTCTTTCTTTATTTTATTTAATGTTTTTTCTTTCTAATAATGCCAGAACCTCAAATCCTGCTTTGGAAACGCAGCCCTAAAGTGGATCACTGCACTGAGGGCTTCTTTCTTTTTATTATTTTTTTTCTTTCCTAATAAAGCCAGAACTCAAATCCTGCTTTGGAAACGCAGCCCTAAGGAGGATCACAGCATTGAGGGCTTCTTTTCTTTTCTTTTCTTTTTTTTCTTTTATTTTTCTTTTTTTTTCTTTTTCTTTTCTTTTATTTCTTTTCTTTTTTTTTACTTTCTTTTATTTTATTTTCTTTTTTTTTCTTATCTTTTCTTCTCTTTTCTTCTCTTTTTTTATCTTTTGTTTTTTCTTTTCTTTTTTCTTTTCTTTTTTTTCTTTTCTTTTCTTTTCTTTTCTTTTCTTTTCTTTTTCTTTTCTTTTCTTTTCTTTTCTTTTCTTTTCTTTTCTTTTCTTTCCTAATAAAGCCAGACCTGGATTTTTATTACTGATCCTCCCTTCCACAGGTTTCAGTTTTATTCGAGCTCCTGGAGGAGTTTCTGCTGCTCGCAGGGCCTCAGCAGCAGAATTCAGCCCGTGGCGGGGAGAAAATCAGAGCTGGAGTTTCCCAGCAGAGCAAAGGGAAGGGCCTTTGGGGTCTGAAAATCAGAGAGGGACAAGTGAGAGCTCCTCCAGCCAGCAGCTGGGCCAGCTCCAGGCCCTGGGTGACCAAAGGTGGGCGCAGGGGATGGACACACCAGGAGAAGCTTTGCCCCACCACGGGCAGGGCGGTGACCCCACTTTGTGCACCCAGGAGAAGGGACAGGAGCTCCTTTTGGGGTCACACAAATCCCAGGGGAAGCTCTAAACTCTCACTGAGCATAAAACACCCCCCAAAAACGAGTTTATCCTGGAGCTGCAGGAGCTCCCACCTGCCCTGGGCACGGAGGGCACAGCAGCTTAATGAAGCAAGGAGTTAATTAAAACAGCTAGCTGCCGGGGGGATTATTCGCTGAGCTCTCCGAGGAGGCACAAACGCTCTCCTGGAGCAGGGAAGGGACATCGCGGTGGCTTTTGTCCCTGAGGGCTCGGTGGCCCCGGGCTGGGCGTTTGTCCTCAGCACGGATTTGGATTTTGGGGTTCACTTTTCCCAGGAGCTGCAGGTCAAAAAAACACTTTAATTTGGTGATTTTTGGCCCGAAGCGCCTTTCCCGGGGAGGGATTCCCGCGGGAGAGGATGAGGAGGATGGAGTTGGGATGTTTTGTGCTGTTTGATCCAGGCAGAGCCACAAAAAAGCTTCATCCTTCCCTTTTTCTTCCCCAGAAATTCCAGCTGGATCAAGCCTCTCTTGGCTCAGCACGGAGGCACCAGAGGAAGGAGCAGAGCTGTGATCCCACATCCCCGGATCTGGTTTAGCTTTTGGAAATGTTGTGAGGTGGTTTTTTTTTTGTTTTTTTTTCTTCCCCTCTCTATGAATATCCCCGAATTCCACCCAAGCGCAGTTTCACACCTCTGCTATTTCAGGCCTGGGGTTGTTTGCACAAACAACAGGCTCTGAAAGCAGATTTTATTATTTTGTTGGTTTTTTTTTTTTTTTTTTTTTTTTTTTTTCCTTGTGTGTGTGGGTTTTTTTTTGGTTGTGTGGCTTTTTTTTTTTTTTTTTAGGTTTTTTTTCTTTGTTTGGTGGGGTTTTTTTGGGGGTTCGGATTTTTTTGTGTGTGTGTGTGGTTTTTTAAATTTATTTTAGGTTTTTTTGGTTTTTTGGGGGGGTTTTTTTTGGGGGGGTGGATTTTTTTCCCTTTTTTTTTTTTTTTTTTTTTTTTGTTTTTGGTGTTTTTTTTTTTTTTTTTTTTGTTTTTTTTTTTTTTTTTTTTTTTTTTTTTTTGTTGAAGATGCCATTTCCACGGGCTTTGCCCCGCGGTTCGCAGCTTTGCCCCGCTGCTGTTGGGTCAGGTGAGGAGAAGAGGGGAGGTTTTTCTGGAGCTGCGTTAGGAATTCCATCCGGGCTGTGGGAACTTCACACGCAGTGGAGCCGCGCATTTAACCGCGGAGAAGGAACGAGTTTGGCGACGTTGTGTAACATCCAGAGCTCCAGGGCTGAACCTCAAACCACCTCCGAGCCGGGCTGAGGCACGGGAGAGGAAATTGTGACCGAAATTCCGGCCTTTCTCCTGCTCCTCACTGTGCGCTCGAGTTCCCATGGGAATGGGTGATCCCGTTTATTTTTTGTTTTTTAAATTCTTTTTTTTTCCCCCCCTAAAATGAAATTTTGAGCGTTGACAGCTGCTGGATGATCTGGGCATCGTCACCAAGCGCTGGTTGATATTTAGTTTTATTTAATAAGGATATTTCATGTCGAAAGGTTTAATTTTGGTGGTTTTATTCCATCTCTCCTCCTGGCTGCTGGTGAGCCTTGGAGCTGCCCCTTGGAGTGGGGATGGAGGTTTTTGGGTCGGAATAATCTCCCTGTGGATGCTGAATTTCCTCTCTCCCTCTCACCTGCCCTGAAAATAAAAAATCACATGAGCTGGGAGGGATTTTTTTTTCTGTAGAAAAATACTCAGAAACGAAGGTTTGAAGGTTGGAAACACTCAGAAATAAAGGTCTGAAACAAGCACAGATCTGTGGCTCCTTGAGAGCATCAAAAGCAGAGCAGGGAACAGAGAAATGGGGAAAAAAACCAGTGCAAAAAAGGGTTTATTTGATCTGGAAAATCAGAGATTTTGGGCATGGAAGGGAACACAGGGATGGGAACTGAGTTATTTCTCCTGGGACTCCTAAAAGCAAAGGCTGGTGTTTGTGGGTCCCCCAGTGCCCTGGAATATTCCATGGGCATCCTGCAGAGCCTTTGGGATCTGGGAGAAATGAGGATTTCCCCAGGAGGATGCTAAAATCGGGAACTGAAGGTTCAATGAGCACCTGGCCTGGCAACGGGGAGGGTTTTTAACATTCCCTCCCAACTCAAACCAGGAATTCCGTGATCCAACAAAGCCTTTGAGCATCAGACTTCCTGAGAGGATTTTCCTGGTGAAATTTCCAAAGCCAACCGAACAGCCCTTCCCTGACCCAGCGGCTTTTTCCTGCGTCAGAGGCACCAAACCCTCCTGGAGCTGCTCCATTCCTTCCATCCTTTTGGATTCCCAGCACTTGGAGCTCTGGATTAAACCGGCAGGGCCTGGGCAGGCTCTGCTCCGCTGCTGCACAACGTCCTGGCTCTTCCCTGTGCTCCCTTTTCCCTCCTGACACCTCCTTCAGCCACCTGATGGCCAAGGAGAAGGGTTTGGATGAGTTTTGGAATTCTCTGTGCTCTCTTTCTCTTCTGACAGCCTCTCCAGCCACGTGATGGCCGAGCCAGAAGGGTTTGGATGAGTTTTGGAATTCTCTGTGCTCCCCTGTCCTGGGTTTTCCTGGAACTTGGAGGCTCCGTGTCCCTTCACGGCTCTGCCCTTGCCTCGGAAATTGCAAAATCCCTTTTGTAAGTGCTGCCACCTGATTAACGTTCTCCAAACCTCCCAATTAAATATGTTTATTTTCCCTTTTCTGCTGCCTCTTCCCCGTTGACACAGGAGCTGTTTACACAGGAGCTGCTTTCCTAAAAGCTCTTTGCACATGAGCTTTTTTTTTTTGCCTTTTTCTTTTCCTCCCAAACTCTTCCTTGTTCCCTGCTTGATTTTTATTCCATCCCTTTGTCTGTCCTATATATATTTTATTTTTTTCCCCCTGGCTGATGCTGTCTAAGATAGGAACAAGCCCACGTTGAATTGCAAACACCCGGCAGTGGGAGCAGAACAAAATGGGAGTTGCACGAAGTAGGAAATTTCTTCTCCCCCTAAAATAAAACAAGGATGATTGTCACTGGAGCCACCCCCGTGATGGCAGCTTTGGGAGCTTGACGTTGATTTTTGGGTGCTGCTCCTTCTCTCTGATTTATTTTTTTTTTATTTTTTGGGGGGGAGAATTCAGCTCCCGCATTTTTTTTCCCCTGAGTGCCAAAATTTTTTTTTGGGGGGGAGAGGTTTTGCCGAGACAAAGCCAGGGGAGGAGGTGGAGTGGTGGATTTTTGCATCCCCCAAAGGAGATTTTTGCATCCCCAAAGGAGATTTTTCCATCCCCACGGGAGCTCCTGGAGGAACCAGCTGGATTTGGGAGCGAGTGGTGCACGGCCAGGTGCTGGAGCTGTCCCAGAACAAACGGGATTGAGCCGGGCTGGAGATGCTGGCAAAGCTCCCACCGGTGACTCGACAGGAAGAGAGCCTGGGAGGGCTTTGCTTTATTTCCCTCTTTGTTCTGGGGTTTGGGGACGGGAAAAGGGACTCCAGGTTACCAGGGCAGGGAGGGATGGCAGAAAAAAGGGAAAATAAAATGCCCGAGGGGTTTGTCAGGGCAGCTGGGGGTGAACAGGAGCCCCCAGAATTGTTCCAGGCATTCCCCAGGGAAAAGCAGCTCTGATCGTGTGGAAACGCTGCCTGATGCTTCCCACAGGAAAAAGAAAAGGGAAAACTTTTCCACACTTTCACTTCCCAAGGGTTTGATTCTTTTGAATGCTGAGGAAAGTGATTCTGGAGGACTTTTTGTTTCTTTTCCTCCTTTCCCTCTCCTCCCTGCTTCATCCCTTCCACTGCTTTTGTTTTGGTTTTTTTTAATTTTTTTTTTTTTTATTTGAAAGTGCAGCTGGGGAAAAACACCAAAGATTCTCCATAACCGCTGCATTTTGAAAGGAAATGAACTTCTGTAAACGAACAAATAATGGTCAGCCCGGCTGAAAACTTCCCCTCTCCCTGTGACAACGTGCTTTGGGGAAACCCCTGTCCTTTGCCAAACCCCAAACTCCCTGACTTGCCTTGTCCTTATCTCCCTCCTGATTTATTTTGTACAGAACGTTCTGATAAAGGAGAGCTGCAGAGGAGCTTTGGAGCAGGGCCCGGAGCGCCAGGACACAGGGATTGAGTTCCCAGCGGCACAGGGCAGGGCTGGGTGGGATTTGGGGATGGAAATCCCATCCCTGGAATCGTCCAGCGAAAGGTGCCCATGGCAGGGACAGCTCTGGGATAACCTTTGGGATCCTTTCCCATCCAAACCATTCCTTGGCAGCTTCCCCCGGGAGTTTTCCATGAGCTTCGGCATCTCCGGCGCTCCCTCTGCGCCTCCTGAGCCAGGGGAATAAAATAAAATAAAATAAAATAGGCATCGCTGCCTTTGCCAGCGGTGAGGCACATTAAAAAAAAAAAAAGGGAATAAATAAAATTCCGGGAATACCCAACACCTGCAGAGGCTCAGCCTGCCCCGGGGGCATCACCCAGGTGGGCTCTGGAGAGAAACCTTCTCCCCGGGGAGAACACGAGCCCGGGAAGGGAAATTCGGTGTCCAACTTTCTCAGAACAGGGAAAAAAAAAAAAAAAAAAGTGGGAGCGCCGATTGCAGGGAATTGCAGCGGGAAAAGCGAGTCCCCTGCTCCCTTCGCCTCGCCGCTAACCTCTGAGCGCTCACATCGTTCCTCCGTGTGTTTATTGGTAAAACAGAGGAGGGGTTGTGAAGTTTTGAACCGTTTTGAGGCGC
Organism: Sylvia atricapilla; assembly: GCF_009819655.1. Classification (NCBI taxonomy): domain Eukaryota; kingdom Metazoa; phylum Chordata; class Aves; order Passeriformes; family Sylviidae; genus Sylvia; species Sylvia atricapilla. The sequence goes on from NC_089164.1 coordinate 1,757,929, forward strand.
TGCGCGCGTCAGCAAGAGCCTCTCCCCGCGGTCCCCACAGCGCCCTGAGGGGAGCTGCGCGCTGTGGGCGCGGCGGGGGCTGTCCTGGCCAGGGCCCGGGGGCCGGTTCGGGGCCGGTTCGGGGTCGATCCGGGGTCGGTTCGGGGTCGGTTCGGGGTCGGTTCAGGGCCGGTTCGGGGCCGGTTCGGCGCCGGGCCCGCGCACATGGCCCAGCCCGGGCACCGGGACCGCGCGTCCCGCCCGCGCCCTAAGCCCCGCCCCCAGAGCCTCCCCGCGCCCTCAGCGCGCCCTCCTCATTGGCCCGCGACCTCCGAGCGCCGCGCTCCTATTGGCCGCCTCCCGCGAAGCCCGCGGGGCCGTGGGCGGAAGCGGCGCTACGGCGGCCGCGGAGGGTCTGTCGGCGCGCGCCCCCGGCCGTGTCGAAGGCGGCCGCCCCGCTCCGCCCCGCCCGGGATGCGGCCCCGGCGCCCGGGCCGGGCATGAGGGACGGCGGGGGGGGCCGCGCCCAGCACCGGCACCCGACGGCACCCGGGCAGCGGCGGGGCTCCTCCTCGGTGAGCGGGGGCGCGGGGCTGAGGGGGGCGGTGAGGCCCCGGCCGCCCTCGGGGCTGGGACGGGGCTCGGAGAGAGGCCGGAGCCGGGGGCTGGTTCGGAGCCGGGCCGGCTTCGGTCCTGAGGGGGGTTGGCGGGATTTTAGAGGATTTTTGGCTGCGGCGGTTGTTTGGATCCAGAGGTCGGTGCGATGCGGGAGATTTTTGAGTCCGGGAATCGGTTCTTTGGAGGCGGAGGGAGGCAGGAGATTTATAATGGGTCCAGGAATCGGTTGGTTGGGGCTAAGGAGTTGTTTGGATCCAGGGATCGCTTGGTGAAAGCCTGGAGGGGTTTTTGGATCCAGGGCTTGGTTGTTTGGGTCCAAGGATTGTTTGGAGCCGGGGCTGCCTTGGGGCGATCCAGGAGATTTCTGTCTCCAGGAATGGTTTGGATCCAGCGGTTACGTGGTGGGATGCAGGGAATCTTGGCATCCAGGAGATTTTGGGGATGCAGGGAATCCTGGGATCCAGGAGATTTTGGGGATGCAGGGAATCTTTGGATCCAGGAGAATTTGGAGTGCGGGGCTTTGTTGGTTGAGCCCAGCAGTTGTTTGGATCCAGGCTTTGGTTATTTGGCTCCAAAGGCTGGTTACATCCAATACCTGCTCCTTTTTGGTGGGTTTTCTTTTTAATTCTTCACCACTATTATTATTTTATTTTATTTTTTTTTTTCATCCTCCCGCACTCCCCTGTCTGAACTGGGTGGATTCCTGCCCACATCAAGAGGGGAGGCGGAGGGGAAAGTATGCAAATCCTGCAAATCCTGCTTTTTATTTGCTGTTCACTCGTCCAAACACACACACACACACACACATCCCGTACCTGTGTGCCACCTCCCTTCCTCTCCATCCCCAAAAATCCCCATCGGGGCTGGACAACATCCAGAACCGCGCCGCTTTTTTTGTTGTTTTTATTTTTTGTTTTTATTTTTTTTTTTTTTTTAAGGAGCAGCTCCTGCGAAAAGCAAAGCGATTTTTTTTTTTTTTTTTCTGGAGGCTCCGGTGGTTTTTAGGATTTCTCCCATCCCCACGGACACACGGTGCTGGCTGCGTGGTTTGGCTCGGGGCTGTTTATTTTTAGGGTCTCCGCTCCTGTTCGCAGGGAAGAGTTGTTCCATCGCCATGACAACGGCGCTGAGTGTACCATAAACACCCTTCGAGGGGAGCTTCAACAGCTGAAATCAGATTTCCTTTCCACCAGGCAGCCAGAAAAAAAAAATAAATTAAAAATTCCAAATCTGTGCTTTGCTTTTTTTTTTTTAATTTTTTTTTTTTATTTTATTTTTTTGTTTTTTGGATTATTCCAGCTCGGAGCTGGAGGATGCTTTTTTCCTTCAAGCAGATGGATTTGTGCCCTGTGTGAGAAGATTTAATGTGTAAACAGTGCCCTGGGCCCGGCTGAGGACGAGGAAGGAGCTGTAATCTCCTTAGGAGCTTCCAGGAAATCAGAGGTTTTATGGAACAATCCCGGCAGGGGTCACAAAGCCATCAAAGGAGTTTTTTTTTAATTTTGGTTTGGAAGTTTTTCTCGTCCCTTCTGTGTGTGTCCTAAACCTCCCCCAAGCTCTTGTAGCTTAAAAACAAGAGAAAAGTGGGGAAGGGGTAATGCTGAAAAACCAGGGAAATGTGGAAAATCAGGGAAATTAGAGTTGGGATGTCCCCAGGCAGGGATGGAGGAGCAGAGGGATTGAAGCAGGAATTACACTTTAAAATCCCCTTTTCCCCTCCCTGTTTTTTGTCAGGTTCGACATTCAGAGTGAGGTGTGATAATCCAAATGGTGTTTGATAATTAAAAAAAAATAATAAAATCTATGGTTTTGATCCGTCCCCTGTGTCAGGATTAAAATATCCCCAAAAAGCTGCTTTGGCTCATCTGCTGCCAACCTGAGGCTGCAGCCGTGAGTCCCATGGAAATCCTGATGTCATTGTTGTCCTTCATGGTCTGTTCCTGATCTTGGCTAATCCAGAAAGGCCAAAAAACGCTGAGGAAAAACTGGAAAATGCAAAGAAACAAAAAAATAAGTTTTTTTTTTTTTTTTTTCCTCTCTCAAGGCTTAAAAGCTGAAACAGTCGGTTCCTAACCCCCCAAAAATATTTGCTAAAACACCTTAATTTCGTCTCAAGCGGCTTCATTTTCCAGCCAGGGAGAGGAAATTTATTGCAACATTTGTTTTGAGTTAAAAAAAAAAAAAAAAAAAAGAGAGGGAGAGAGAGAGAGGCTTGGAGTGGGATTAGGCAATGAAAACTCTGGAGCAGCTCTTATCATGAGGACATCCTTCAGCATTTCCTTCCAGGGAACTTCCTGCCCTGAGAACCACGGCTGCTCCTTCCCAACAATCTCATTTTCTGGATTTGGAACAGCAGTGCAGGGAATGCCAGGGCCAAGGGGAAAAGAAGAATTTCTTGGAGTTTGGGTTTTTTTTTCCTTGTTTTTCCTCCTGATTTTAGGTCGTTGTTGAAAAAAAATATCATTTGTTTACTACCTGGAGTGGTGCCAGGAGTTGGAATTTTATTTTTATTTTTTTTTAAGGGAGGTTTAGAATTCTGTATCTTTAGTTTGAATCCCTTGTTTAATTTTTTTATTATTATTATTATTATTTTACACATGTAAGAGGCTTTTATGGGGCATTTCCCCCTGTGTGTGTTCTGGAAAAGGATTCAATTCCCACAACATCAGCTTTTGGACTGTAAGTTTGTGCATTATTTGGTTTTTTTTTTTTTTTTTTTGACAGTAAACCCTATCTAAAATTAATTAAAATTGATAAAATCCTAAAAATAACGATACAGGCGAGTCAGAGCCCCAGGAGCTGGAAAAGCTTTCAGGAAAAGTTTATTAGGAACAGGATATTGCTGATGAAACTTGCTTGGCTTTATTTTGATAACCACTTAATTGGCTGCTTCATCACCTAAATCACACCTGCCACTACAACAAAAGGGACAGGGCAGCCATTTAATTATTCATTTATTTAATTGGGACCAAGAGGTGGGGGAAAAAATTGGAGGTTTCCAACGTGGCCTTGGGCCCGTGACCTCCAAAAGTCTCCTCCAGGCAGCTCTGTTTGTTTTCCTGGAACAACCCTCGTGTCCAGTGTTGCTCAACAGGGCAGGAGTTATTGTCTGCAGGATTCCTCCTGCTCACCCACCGTGGCCCTTCCCAAAGAGCCAAAAAAACCCCTGGGAATGGCTTTGGGAAGTAAAAGCTGAGCAGCTCCAGTGCTGCCATCACCCTGCTGGAATTTCCTGCCATTGAAGCGTCCCTTGGCTCACCTGCAGCACCGTGAGCTCCCCCAGACCTGTTGCTGCTTTTGATTTTTGGGGCTGGGAGGTGTTTTCTGTGTGTCCCTGAGTTTCCTCTGCTTCCCAGGTCGCTGTTTTTGGGGCTGTGCCCTCGGTGTGACAGTGGGACAGCTGTCACCCTGCCAGCTCAGCCCTGCTGGGGATGGTTTTGCTGCGTGGCTGTGACATCCTTCCTTTGCTCTCTGTTCCTGTGTGGGGGCCTGACAAGGCTTTTTTGTTTTTTTGATTCAGCCCATCTGCAGAAACCATCAGGCTGCAGATGCTTCACCAGAGGAATGGAGGTGAAAGATTATTGGAGATTATTTGGGGTTGAGTCAAAGCACGGGAAATCTGCCAGCAGACCTCGAAGGAGGGGCTTAGGACAGGCCTAACCCCCTTGAATCCTGCCTTTGCTCCCTTCCCAGGGCGTGCACAAGGATCCTTTTCGAGCACAGAAGGTGAATATTAGGATTTATTGTGCCACTTCCTAAACAAACCCGTGCCAGCCCTGATTCCACCTCCCATTCCCGGGAAAAGCCAAACCCCGGGGCTCTGTAAGCCCAGGGATCACACGGAGGAGAAGCCAGGAGAAGAGACAGAGCCCAAAAGCTGGTTTGGTGGCTGCAGGAGCGGGCTCAGGGTGCTGTGCAGCTCCTGCTGAACTCCAGGGTCACCCGTAGGGTCGGGAGAAGATCTCAAGACAATAATAGTGCTCTATTTTAGCTCCCTCCTTACAAAGCAGAGCTGCCCTCTGCCTCTAGCAACTATTTTTTCCCTCCTGCTCACATGCTTGCAGGAGGGGAAAGAAACTGGCTGTTGCTTCTCCTGCTCGTTCCCTTTCCCAGTGAGGCTTTTTCCTTTCTCCACGAGCTCTTGGGAGGGAGGAAAAAAAACCCTTCACCAAAAGGTGTTTTGCTGTGGTGTGTTTGTAATTGTTGGTGTGTTCGTCCTGGGAGGGGTTTTGTGCTCTGAGAGGGAGGAGAGTGAGGCCTTTTGAGGAGATGTAAGAAGTTGAAATGCTGTTCACAAACTGAGAGGACATTTCATGGGTCACGCAGGAGTGGGACAGGGGCTTCTGGAGCCACTTTTCGTCCCTGTTGGTGCCGAGGGAAAGGCTCAGGAAAGGCAGCAGCTGCCTCCTGGGTGCTGGAGCAGGAAAAACCTTTTCCTCCTGGGTGCTGGAGCAGGAAAAACCTTTTCCTCCTGGGTGCTGGAGCAGGAAAAACCTTTTCCTCCTGGGTGCTGGAGCAGGAAAAACCTTTTCCTCCTGGGTGCTGGAGCAGGAAAAACCTTTTCCTCCTGGGTGCTGGAGAAAGAAAAACCTTTTCCTCCTGGGTGCTGGAGGAGGAAAAACCTTTTCCCCACGTTTGGTGATGCTCAGACAAAGAGAAGTGCTCAGCTCACCCTGTGCTGCTTTTCATTTTACATCTCGTGTGATTTGTTTTTAATATATATTCTGCTTTTTCCTGGAGGAACAAGAGGTGATTTTTATGTATTCTTCTGCTGTATCAGAGCAAGTTTTGTACTACAGTTAGGTGAGAGTTCAATGAGGCACAGCATTGTCTGCTAACACACACTGGACTTTCCCAGGTAACAACTCCCTCCTGCACTCTGGAGGGACAAAACCCACCTGTGATCCCTTTGCTTTGACCAGGGTTGTTTTCTGGCCTTCCCTTTGGATGCAACCTCCAGAAAAACTCCCCATTGCCCATTTCTGGGAGGTTTCCCTGAGGTTGCACTGAGGGATCTCCATCACTCCCTGGAGACCAAAGCAGTGAATATTTAACAAAGAGGAATATTCATTCTGTTTTCACGCAGTAAAAGCCACGCATGAGCAGTTCCAGAGTCCTCTCTGCTCCTGCCCTGTGACAGCCAGGGGACTCTCTGAGGCCTCTGCAGCTTTTTCATGTTTCTTAGACAAGACTTTTCCCAGCTGGGGCTTTGCTGTGTGTCCTCTGAGCGATGGACAGAATCGTGACACGCCTGAAGCTGCAAATGCCAGAAACATCAGGAGGAACTTGATCAAAATTGCACTCCAGTACAGTCTGTAACTCTGCCCCTGGCTGAGGAGCCTTCCAGCTGGAAAACTGCAGGATCCCAGCAGCATGAACTCTTTAACTTTGGCTCATCTCGCTGGGAAAGGTGTTTGGTTTTGGGGTTTTTTTTTTTTTTTTTTTTTTTTTTTTTTTTTTTTTTTTTCCCCTGCTTGTTTTTTAATACCTAGTAGTTGGTTTTTTAATATCTGCTGTTTGCCATCCTTTTTGGCCACTCTGTGTGTGCCGTTTTACAGAACTTTGTGCTGCCCTGTGCATCCCCAGCTGCATTCCAGACCAGCTGTCACCTGGGCAGCAGCTCTTAGCTTGGCTCAGCTTGGAATTAACAGCAAGGTGGGACTTCCTAAAGGACAGCAGCTTTATAAAACAACCCCACTTCCATTCTGGGATGAAAGCTGCGTGGATTTTTTAAAGCAGGAAGGGTGAGGGGACAAAAAAAAAAAAAGCCTTTTGCACTGTGATCGTGTTGCTAATCTGATTTCCACGTTGCTGGGGATGAACACAGCGTGGGAATAATCACTCAGCTTCGTTTCCCTGCTCTCTCTCTCTCTCTGTTAGCACATCTCCCTGCTCCTGACAGCTCTGCTGGGTGGCAGAGCCAAGTCCTCGTGCTCTCCATGCCACCACGTGTGGCTGCATCATCCCCGCGTGGATAACGCGGCACAAACCCTGGGATGTTCAGGGATAAATGGCAACACCAGGAGGGTCTGGAGGGGGTTGGAGGTGTTTTATCTGGTCCCTAAGTCCTGCACGGATCAGCTGGCACAGCACAGAGCGCTGTGGGAAGAGTCTGGAAGCGCAGCCTTAAGTTTCTTGGAGCGCCGAGCAATTAATTTGGGCAAGCAGGGAGTTGTAGGTGTGCAGTAATTAACAGGGAAAGCACCTCGGGCCAGCCTAACGAGGGGGTGTGGGTGTCCTTCCCTTGGAGATTGTGCCCTGTAATTGCAGCAATTTACCTGGCTGGATCAATGTCACGTCAGGCCGTGTGCCACGAGGCAGGGATTTCTGCAGAAGGGCTGAAAAAGGCCACAGGGCTGGGCCCAAAAAATGTACCTGCCCTAGGGGCACCTCGTTTCCCCGAGAGCCCTGGGTGAACTGTCAGCTCTAATCCTGTCCCTGGGCTCCCTGAGTGCTCAGCCTCTCCTCTGGACACAGTTCCCTTCCTTATATAGGGCTGGATAAGTGCTGGGCACTAATGAGATTGGAATAAAAGGCTTTGGGAGCAAAGATGAGCTGGCAGGACCAGCTGGATCTCAAACTGAGCCCTGTGTACACAGGGACTTCAACCAACACCAGCCTGGCTCCTGCTGCCTGGGGCTGGGCTTCATGCCTTTGCTTTGGAGCTTGGGAATAGCATTGGAATATCAAATTCACCCAGATGGAACCCCTGGACCCCCTTTACTTAGGGGGGAAAATACGATGGTTATGTACATCCAGATATTTTTAGTGTTGTTCGCTATCCCAGAGCATTTTTCCTCTGTTTTTATTTCACAGGAGGAAGTTTAAGCTGCATTAATCCACAAGTTCTGTTAGTTCTTTTAGTTCTGTTAGTTCTGGACTAAGAGAATCTACAGGAGATGCTGAATTAATGTTTTGTCTGGTTTAATTCACGCTGTGTCTTTATCCAGAAGGATGAGTGCTCTGCTTAAAAATATCTGTGGAAATACTGTTTGGTGCAGTCAGATATGGTCAAGGTAAAATGTTTTCTCTCGGCCTGGGCTGTCCTTGATGAATTTGTGCATCAGCAGCTTTAGAGCAGGAGTCAAGTGGCAGATGTCAGTCCTAGAAAGTCCCAGCCTAAATCACTGTGGTGGGTGAGACATGGAAGGAGTTAAGAACCGAGCAAAGGCAGTGTTTGGAATAATTTTAATTTAGTTTTGTGTTTGCTTTCATTAAAAACAAAACCAACACGACAAACCAGGGAAAAAGGTTTGAAAGAGAGACTGGGCTGATCGAGAGGGCCGCTGGCAAAGAGGCAGGGATGAAAACTGAGGGAAAATCTTGTTGGTTTTGCTGTGGCATCTTCCTGGAGCTTTGCAGTCCCTCGTTGTGCTGCGTTCCCTCCGAGGTGGGAGCAGGTGAGAAACGAGGAGCTCAGGGATGGTTTGATCCCTACCTGGCTCTACCTGAGCTGATTCTCACAAACCACCACTAGCCAGAGTGGGTGAACATGGAACAACTTGGAAACATTTATTTTTTTATCTTTTTTTCTGGGGGGGGTTGTAGTGACTCACTGCAACTTACCCAAAGTGACCTGATTTAGTTAAATGAGGCTAAATATAACCCATGTGAAAAGTACTGACATGTGGGAGGAGACGCCAGAGTTGGCACTCAGCCCCTCCGTTCTGCAGGGAACATCTTTCACGACTGGTGACTAATAATTTTTTTTACTCTTTGCTGCCTTTGGGAAATAACAATCCCTGCTCCCGTTTTCATCTCCCCTGCCCCTTACCCCACCTTTTAGGGGAAATTTGCTCCGGGTTTAACCCGCCTTTGTGAATTGCAGCTCTCTGCTATGGACAGTGCCATCACCCTGTGGCAGTTCCTCCTCCAGCTGCTCCAAGAGCCCCAGAACAAGAATATCATCTGCTGGACCTCCAACGACGGGGAATTCAAGCTGCTGCAGGCAGAGGAGGTGGCCAGGCTCTGGGGGATCCGCAAGAACAAGCCCAGCATGAACTATGATAAACTCAGCCGGGCGTTGCGTTATTACTACGTGAAGGTAGGGTGGAAATCCTGCTCCAATCCTCATCCCTCGGAGCTCAGGAGCTTTTGTTCCCTCCTCCAGGGGAAGGGTGGCACTGCTGTGTCTCTGCCAGGTGGAAGGAAGTCGGGCTGCTTTGTTTAAAGGTGTTGGGGTTGGTTTTGAATTTCGTTTATGGGCGCGCTGTTTCCTCCTCGCTGGTTGGGGGGTCTTTTTGGGAGGTTCTGGTGGCTTTGGGCAAAGCCTTGGTGTCTTTGCTAATACAAATCTGCCTTTGGGTCTGAATTCCAAAAATAGCCAGGGTTGAAATCCAGGTAAAGCACCAGGAGAGGATGATGATGGAGAGCGTGAATATTGCACCGCTTTCAGATCTTTTTGCACCTTTCTCTTTGCGTATTCCTCTCAAAAGAAACATTTTCCAACCCAATTTTTTTAAAAATTATTTTCTCTGTGCATTCAGATTTTCACCTTCAGTTTGACCACTTTTTTTTCAGCCCAGCAGAGTAAGGAGCTTTTGTTTACCCAACACCTTCCAGTCTCACCTTTGTTGTTCCCCTTTATCCCACGGCTGCTCCTGTGTGAGTGGAGCAGATAAAAATAACCCCCAGTTTCTGAGGAGCCTCAGCCTGGAGCAGGTGGGAGGATGCTGGTGTTCATCCCTGGGTGGCACAAACCTGCCTCGGTGCTGAGAGATCTCAGCAACAATCAGGGAATGATAAATAAGGATAATCCCAAATCCAGAGTGTGTGTGGCATTTCGCTGAGGAGCAAAACGAGTTTGACAGATGCTGCTCTGTGGTATTGAAATAAGTGATTAGCCTGCGTTCTGCTGACGAGTTCAGCTGCTTCTTTTCCTTTATTATCATTTTATTAAGGCTAAAGGTGGTTTGATTGGAAGCACAAGCTCTCAGTTCTGCAGTCCTGGAGAAACCCTTTAGCAAGGTCTGCTATTAAATTACCCGTAATGAACCCAGCTCAGTGATCCTTGATGGGGGTAATGGGCGTTTTTTTCTTTAACTGAAGATGTCCAACAGGATTTTTTGGCAGTTTTTAGGTTGTTTTGAGCGTGTTAAATGTCAGGTTAAGCTCACCTGTTGCAGTGTTTTGTCTGCCAGCTCTGGGAGCAGAACTGCAACACTCAGGGTGTTTTTAAAACAGGAAAAAAAGCAAAAAGCAACATTCTCTTTTTTTTTTTCTTTTTTTTTTTTTTTTGGGTTTGGCTGAAAGATTACAGACTTTAATTCCTCTGCCTATTTTAGGCAGCGTTTGTAGGAAGAAAATTAATCCGAAGAAAGTTCTAAACACACTTTTGTCTCCTTTTTCCCCTTTCCCCTTGCCCAGAACATCATAAAGAAGGTGAACGGGAAGAAATTCGTGTACAAATTCGTGTCGTACCCCGAGATCCTGAACATGGATCCGCTGGTGGTGGGGAGGATGGAGGGAGACCCCGAAATGCCGGGCTTTGGGGAGGTGCCCAGCGCTCCCAAAGACGCGGAGAGCTGCGGGAAGGAGAAATCCCAGCCCTGCGCTAAGTCCTCCAGCCGGAACGACTACATCCACTCAGGCCTGTACTCCTCCTTCACCCTCAACTCCCTCAACTCCTCCAGCGTGAAGCTCTTCAGGTCCATCAAGATCGAGAACCCGGCCGAGAAGCTGACGGAGAAGAAACCTCAGGACCCCACCCCTTCTGTCATCAAGTTTGTCACCGTGCCCTCCAAGAAGCCTCCCTCTGCCCCGTTGGTCTCCACCACCTCTGCGGTGGCTTCTGTCCCCTCCACGGTGACATCTGCCGCCCCCCACCGTGTCCTCCTCGCTTCCCCTGGGCTCTGAGGAGACCCTGCAGACCCTGGAGACTCTGGTGCTGCCCAAGCTGACCGTCCCCGAGGCTCCTCCAGCACCTTTGCCGAACTTGAGCAGCAGCTTCACCCCGACCCCACCCATGGCCTCGGTGTCTCCCGCCCTGCAGGTGCCCCCCACGCCGCCCTCGCCGCCCCTGAGCTCCAACCCCGACCTGGACATTGACACAGACATCGAGTCTGTGGCTTCCCAGCAGCTGGAGCAGGCCCAGAGCCTCCAGCACCAATCCCCAGAGCCCAAAGAGCAGCAGCAGGATTCGGCTGGGGCTGGAGAAGGAATTTGCCAACCACCTCTCCAGGTCGAAGAAACCCAAAGGGCTGGAGTTGGCTCCTACTCTGGTCATCACAGGCAGTGACCCGAGTCCTCTGGGGATCCTGAGCCCTTCTCTGCCAACTGCTTCTCTTACTCCAGCACTTTTCTCTCAGGTGACCAGATTTCCTGCTTTCTTTCATTTCTGTTTTATTTTTTAAAGCTAACAATAGTGATTATGTTATGCTCGAAAACAGCAAGTGGAAAATGAATAGTTCATTGTGAGCGGAGATTCGAAACTCAGGATGTCACTCCCTGGATGTTGGGTTGGTTTTTTTGGTGTTTTGGTTTTAATTAATGGGACACAAGTTTGATTCACAATGGGTGTTAATTCACCCCAAAGGGTGCCCAGGTATACAGGGCTGTGGGGACAAAACCCAAAGCAGCTCCTGCAGGATCTCTGTAAACCTTTCTGGGGGGATGCTGAATTATTCCTAAATCCTGCAGCTTTTTTGAAAATGTTGCTTATTGAAAATCCTTCAGAACCAGAGACCCACAGAGGTGTCTGCTCAACTTTTTTATACTCAGTTAATAACATTTAGTTAAAGCCAAAGTCTTGGGAGGAAGCAGCAATAAGAGCAGCTGCTTCATTCGGTTGTTATCGTTGTGTGGGAAAGGAAAGCTTTCATGTCTCCTGGAAAACTTGGAAGAGAACAGAATCCAGCAGGGCTGTTAAATCACTCTGTATCTGTGTAATCTCTCCCCTGCAATAAATTGGAATTAAGAGTGAAACCGTGGGGAAGCTGCTGGTTGAAAACTGAAATGGCTGAAGACAGGAGGGAAAAAAGAAAAAAAAAAAAAAAAACAAAACCAAAGAACAAAATCCAAGTGAAGTTGTTCTTTTGGCACCCCGGGAAGTGCTTGGCTGGGATATTCAGGAGCTGGGTGGAAATTCCTTTTGTTGTTGCTGGAGCTGTCAGTGGCCCCAGGAGCCGGGTGTGTGCCCAGTGTGGGGTTGGGGATTTTATTCCCTTTTTAAATCCAGAATCCTGCTTTTCCAGAGGGCAGGTGCTGGATGGGAGGAGGAGCTGCTCTGCTGTGGCTTCCAGCAGGATTTGGGGAAATGAGAGGAATGATAAATAAAAGGGTGGGATTGCTGAGCGAGGGGAGGGAGAAGGGGATGGGGCTGGCAGGGAGGAGGAGGAGCGGGAGGAAGGAGGGGATGGGAGCTCCTGAAAGCTACGGTGGTTTGAGGAGGGTGGTTGTGGCTGGAATTCCACGGGAAGAGGCTGGAATTCCACAGGGAAAGGGCTGGAATTCCACGGGAAAGGGCTGGAATTCCACAGGGAAAGGGCTGGAATTCCACGGGGAAAAAGCTGGAATTCCACGGGGAAAAAGCTGGAATTCCATAGGGAAAACGCTGGAATTCCACAGGGAAAGGGCTGTAATTCCATGGGGAAAAGGTGGACTTCCATGGGAAAAAAAGCTGGAATTCTACGAGAAAAAGCTGGAATTCAGTGGGGAAAAGCTGGAAATCCATGGGAAAAAAATGGAATTCCACTGGGAAAAAGCTGGAATTTCCCAGGGAAGGGCTGGAATTTCCCAGGGAAGGGCTGGAATTCCACGGGGAGAGGCTCTCACCGCTGTTTGCCCCTGTGTTTGCAGACTCCCATCCTGCTGACTCCCAGCCCTCTGCTCTCCAGCATCCACTTCTGGAGCACCCTGAGCCCGGTGGCTCCGCTCAGCCCTGCCAGGCTACAAGGTGCTAACACCCTCTTCCAGGTGAGCCCAAAGGCTTTACTCGTTTGTGTTTTGGTTTTTTCCAGGGATTTTTTTGGTCCCTCACCCAGCAGGGATCACTTATGCCGAGTGTTTGCTGTGGAAATTAAATTGTTGGGGTTTTTTTTCCTACTCTCTGTGGTGGCTTTTATAAGTTTTTAGAAGTTCGTTTTAGTTTTTGCCCTGTTTTATTTCAGGGTGTTGTAAATGTTTGGTGGTTCAGGAATGTTTGAAATTAACTGCAGCACGGACTGCTTTAAAAAGAGAGGTTATTCTCCTTCTTTAGGTCTGTTCTTCCTGTAAAAATTTCCTCCCTGTCCCCTTTTTTTTTTTTTTTTGCTTGGGGTTTTCCTGAATTTTGAGATTTTCCTCTCTCTTTTGGTCGTTCCAATCCTTCCTGCTGAGAAATGTTAATTAATTCTCACGACTAATGAGGAAAAAGAGCCTGTGTTTGATCTCTGTGATGATGTGTGGCACGGGTTTTGATGATTTTTATGGATGAAATCCATAAAAAATCCACCCCTTTGAGGGTGAGGTGGCTGCCCCTGGATCCCTGGAAGTGCCCAAGGCCAGGGTTTTGTTCACTAAATAGGAAAAAAAATCCACTATATTTAATAAAAACACCTTCCTTTAGTTGTAATGCTTGTGGTTTTCCTTCACACTTCCACTGTGGCACTGGAATTTCCACATTTGCTGAGGCAAAGGGTCTGATTTAACCAATTTGATCGATTTTTTTATTTCATCCCGTTGGCATGGAGGAATTTAATTCAATCTTCTGGGCTGGGATCTGCCATCTCCATGGAGATGAAGGAAGTTCCTCCTCTGTGCCACGAGGATGGGAAATAAAACAAGGAGGGCTGAAAGGACACTGGCTTTTTCACCCTGGCCAGAGCTGATAATTAACTGAGGGCTCATTAAAGACCCTGTTTTCCCCACAACCTGGATTAAAGTCAGATTTTAATGAGGATATGAGCCAGTGCTCAGCTCAGGGAGGGGGGTCACTGTGACATTAAAAATTAATGGCATTAAAAAATAAATCAAAAGTGAGGAGCCAAGAGGATTCTTTGAGGTGACTTTGCTTCGTTTTGTTACGTGGATTTTTATTCCTTCGTGCACAGATACGGCAAGAACAATGAATTAAAGTGATTTTTTTAAATTATTTTCTTGCTTTCTGTCTCAGTTTCCATCAGTGCTGAACAGTCACGGCCCATTTACTCTGTCTGGACTGGATGGACCCTCCACCCCTGGCCCCTTCTCCCCGGATCTCCAGAAGACATAGCACACGGAATTCCTGGGAAAAGGACACAGTGTGGCCAGCCAGGCACAGCCAGGACACTTCTCTCCAACCACCTTTGCTTCTTCTTGGTTGTTGCTGTTCCCCAAATCAAAACAAAACAAAAAAAAGCCCCTTTTTTTTTATTGCAAAAAATCCCCCCATTTTTTGGTTTTGTTTTTGGAAGAACCCAGGTTGGGAATGTTATATGCAAACGCCTTAATAGGAGCTGCAGCTCCAGTTCTCTTCTCCTCCTTGGTTTGGAAGATTTTTTTTTTTCCTCCCACCTCGTGTCCAAAAGGAATTTTGGGTGGTGTTGCAGCAAAACTGAGTGTGCACTGACTGCAGCAAACAAACACCAGGGGGAGGCTTTTCTCTGTGACTCTTGGGACAAAAAAAAAAAAAAAAAATTATATATATATATATAACAAACTCTTCTTTTCTTCTGCTTCCTGTGCTCAGCGAGGAGAACCCTGAACCCTGATGGAAGCTGGCATTCCAGGAAATGTTTGGGAATGGGCTGTTTGTGCTCAGCTCTGCCCAAGGGGGGCACCAAAACTTGTGCAGCGACAAAAGCAACCCGAGCTTTTGTTGTCTTTTCTTTTTTCTTTTATCTAGCAGGGAGAAATTTTATTTTTTTTTTTTTTTCTCCCAAGGATTTCTTCTGAGGATTTCTTTCTCGTGTCCAGGACGATTCTGTGGAATTGAGTGGCCCTTTGGGGAGAAGAAGAGGTGGGGCTGGATTTTTGGGATTGTTTCCCTGCCCCTTCCTTCCCTTCCTATGGACGGTGGGAGGAGCTCCTTGCACTTCTGACAAGAGTTTGAATGCTGGAGTCCAAACATTTCTTGTGCCAGAGACCTGACCCAGAGCCTGGGACCTCCCTGCTGGATGAGCAGGATGGGGGCATTTCCCCTGGGGGTTTGGGGGGATTTTCCCTGGATTTTGAGGGATTTCCCTGAATTTTGAGGCATTTTCCTTGGGTTTTGGAGCGATTTTCCTTGGGTTTTGGAGCGATTTTCCTTGGGTTTTGGAGCGATTTTCCCTGCAGTTTTGAGGGGAATTTTCCATGTGCTTTTGGGGGGGATTTTCCTGGATTTTGATGGGGAATGTTCCCTGGGTTTTGAGGGGAATGTTCCCTGGGTTTTGAGGGAATTTTCCCTGGGTTTTGAGGGAATGTTCCCTGGGTTTTGAGGGAATTTTCCCTGGGTTTTGAGGGAATGTTCCCTGGGTTTTGAGGGAATTTTCCCTGGGTTTTGAGGGAATGTTCCCTGGGTTTTGAGGGGAATGTTCCCTGGGTTTTGAGGGGAATGTTCCCTGGGTTTTGAGGGAATGTTCCCTGGGTTTTGAGGGGAATTTTCCCTGGGTTTTGAGGGAATTTTCCCTGGGTTTTGAGGGAATGTTCCCTGGGTTTTGAGGGAATTTCCCTGGATTTTGGGAGGATTTCCCCTGGGTTTTGGGGGGGAGGTTGCTGCCTGACCTGCAATCCCAGACCCCAGCATCAATGTTGCTCCTCTTTCCCCACATAGTTCTGGAAAAGCTTCCTGCTTTTCCCCCCGTGGAAAAGCTCCTCTTTTTCCAGCTCTGATCCCAGCTTTTGCAGTGGAGTTGTTGATTTTTTGTTTTTGGAGGGGTTCAGCCTCGTGGTAAATTTTACTTTCACCTCGTTGATGTCCTGAATTAATGACACAGGATTGTTTTCCAGAGCCATTGGAGATGAGATGGGATTTGCAGGTGGATTTTTTTTTTGGGGGGGGTTTTTTACACCTCAGGAGGCCTTTTAAGAAAACTGAGAGGTGCAAAAAAAAAGAGAAATTCTCCTTTTTTCAGCCTCTCAGTCTGGGTTTGTTGGTCTGTGTCCTTCCAATTTGGGCATCTGATGTCAGGCAGCAACTTCTGGGTTTGAGCTGGGGCTCTCAGGGGGGATCTTCTCCATGAAATATTCCCAAAAAACAGGTGGAGACTCTTTCCTTCAGCATCCTCAGAGCTGCCACCAGCAGAGGAAGATTTTTTTTTCCCTCTCCAGCACGAGGAGCTGCCAGTGTTTGCTGTAAATACTGCACCTATTCCATGGATAAGTGGTGAACTCGAGCTTTTCCAGAGTTATTTTGGGGTTTTTTTTTTGCCACTTTTACAGGCTTGGAAATTCCCTTTAAAGCCACAAACACCCGAGACTTTTCTTTTCCTGCAGTGACGTTCCCTTTCTGTGATACAGAAAACCAAAACCCACTTTTGTGTGTTCCTGAAGTGACACCTGGGACAGGTGGGTGGAACAGAGTCTCTTTTTGGGTTTTTTTTTTTTATTTTTTGGGGGCATTGTTCACCTGCCCAGGGAAAAGTGGGAGAAAACAAAAGAAAAAAAAACCTCCTTTTTTCAGGTGGAGAAGCAGGGAGTGAGCTCATGGAGTGACCTGTCTTCCTGTTGGCTCCTGTCAGAGGCAAAAAAAATGCTTCACATTTAGACGTCAGCAGATGCAGGAGGGAAATTCCTGCACCAGCAGCTCTTAAAATGTGCAATATTGACTTTTTTTTTCCTTTTTTAAATTTTATTTTTATTTTTTTTTGAAGAGCAGAAGCGAAGCTGCAGGTGATGGTGAAGAGCAGGCATCTGGAAATTATATTTTTTGGGGTTTTTTTTTTTTTTTTGAGTCTGCATGTTTGGAGCCTGCTCTGGGAAAATTTCTGTAGCTATGTGTAAATAGCAGCACTTTGGTTTGCTTCAGGTTGGCCGATTTTATGCCTACCAAAAAACGTGGACTTTTGAGAGAGAGAGACATTTGCAGGCTGGGATTGGAATTGAAAATTCACGAATGAGCACTAAAAACTTGCAATTTAATTGCTTCCCTTAACCCCCTTTGTTCCCCTGTGGAGAAAAAGCCAAGTTTAGCTGTTGAAAAATTGTGCACTTAATTCTTTGTGAGCTTTTCGTCGCTTTGGGCAGAAGGTCAGGCCCAAAACAAAAAACAACAACAACAAAAAAAAGTTATTTCTGGGCTCTTGCTCCTCTCCAAGAAGCTTCCCCAAAATTGCTCTGCCACAGAGATCCAGCTTTTTCCTTTGGGAGTTCCCTGTGGAAATCCAGCCTGGATGGGATGGGTAAAAAAAAAATGATAATTTCATATTCATTTTAGCAGCAGGTAAAAAATCCCAGCAGGCAGAGTGGGAATGGGATCACTTTGACTTCTTGGGGGAAAAAAAAAAAAACCAAAATAAATCTGAGTGAGCTCAGGAAACATCTGGGAAAGCTCCTGGAAAAGGGAGAGGAGGTGGGAGAGAGGAGCAGCTTGGGCTGCCTTTTCCCCACTGCGATTTTTCAGGTCACTTAAAGGGAATATTTCCTTGGACATGTGCTGCCTCCTCGGGCCCAGGGACGTGCCAGCTTTTCCTGGGATCACATTCCTCCAGAGCCTCCCTGGGGCTGGGCTCTGGGAGCTGCTGGTTCTCTGGGGCACTTCAGGAGCTGCTTTTGTGCAGCTCCTCACGACTCTTTTGTAATTTAGCCAGGTGAGGTTAGAGTAGATTCTGGTTTAGTTTCCGTGCCGTGGTGATTTATAATAAAAATTAAAATAATGCAGCATTGCAGAAACAGGTTTTTTTTTGGTTTTTTTTTTGGTTGTTGTTGTTGTTAGGTTCCTGTTGCTGGAGTAGCTTTGGTTTTGTGGAATGAATGCTTGGCGATTTTTGCATCAATTCTTTTCCTCACTCTTTTTGGGTTCTTTGGAAGGTTCGGAGCATTTGGTGTAGAATAAAAAAGTTTGGTGGGAGATAAGCAAGGACCCAGGAGCACAATCCTGCTGTTGGTCACACCTTCCGTGGAACCCAAGGTTTAGGGAGCACGGAAGCTGAGCTCCTGAACTCTGGGAATCTCTTTTTTTTTGTTTTATTTCCCATGAGGAGCTGCTGCTGCCTCTGGATTTTTGGGGTTCCTGGCAGGAGCAGCCCGTGGAAGCAGAAAATTGGCCCGTGGTTGTGGAGCTGTTGGTGTTGTGCCTTTCCTGGGAAGGTGATCCTGCTAAAAAAAAGGGTGATGGAGGAATTTTGGGGTGGTTTTTTTTTCAGCAGCATCTTTAGGTTCAGAGCTTTGTTTCAGACCTGTCCTCGGCAGGGGATGCAGCTCCTGTGCTCTGCTTTTGGCACAGTCAGCCTCTGTTCTGTGACGGCTCAGGAAGGGATAAAACCCCTGCAGTTGGACAATCCCTTGTTTTGTCTCTTGGAGCATCCCAAGGCTCCCGTAGCCGTGCGGTTTTTGGGATAGAGGAGTTATGTGTGAGAACAGAAAGGCTCTGGTTGGGCTCGTTCCTCCCTCTGATGCGTTTCCAACCCTCAGTTATCTCACAAATGGATTATTTTGGGTTCCTGGTGTTCCTTTGAAGGGCAGTGAAGCTGCTGAAGGTGCAGATCTCCCTTGTCCAGCTTCCCCCAGCCCAGGGAGCTGCATCCCTGTGGGGCTGATTCCCTGTGGGATTGATTCCCTGTGGGGCTGATTCCCTGTGGGGCTGATTCCCTGTGGGATTGATTCCCTGTGGGATTGATTCCCTGTGGGATTGATTCCCTGTGGGGCTGATTCCCTGTGGGGTTGATTCCCTGTGGGGTTGATTCCCTGTGGGATTGAATCCCTGTGGGATTGAATCCCTGTGGGATTTATTCCCTGTGGGATTTATTCCCTGTGGGATTGATTCCCTGTGGGATTGATTCCCTGTGGGATTGATTCCCTGTGGGATGGGAGTGAGGGGCCCTGAGATCAGACCCTGCAGCTCTGCCCCTCTCCTGTCTGCCGTGGTTTATTCATTTATCTTGTAATTCCTTTTTTGTTTTCCCCTCCCGTTTTTTGGCGGGTTTGGATGCTCTCTGCAGTTGAACCTCTCCCATTTTTAGGGCAGGATTTGTTTCCAGCCCATCTCAGTGCTGTGTCAAGAGGCTCTCCTGGGAACTGTCAGCTCTGGAAATCAGCCTCAGCGGCGGGTCAGGGGACGTTGTTAAAAATCCCACAGATATTCAGAAACTTTGGGGTTTTTGGGGTGACCATTTCGGTGAGTTTCCTTCCTCAGCTCTGGGTAAAGGACAGAATCTCCATCTGCAAGGACAGAAATGATAAAAAACAACAACAAAAAAAGACCTTTTGGGCTCTGGGGTTGTTTGGTTTTAAAATCACAGAGCGGGGTGTTGCAAAAGGAGACCCCAAATCCCTGAGGATTCACTCCGGAGCTCTCCAGGAGCCACGAGGCTCCTGCTGCCTGAACAGAGCCGTCTATGGTTTGATTTGGAGTTAATTAAGCAGCAATTAGCAGTTGCCTGCTTTGAGCTGAGGGTGAGCAGATCCAGGGGAGTGGGACAGGCTGGAGCTGCTGGCCTCAGAGCTGGCAGGGGAAGATTTTGGGATAAAAGTCAGGGATGGTTTTATGCAGTGTCCCTTTGCCTTGGGGAGTGTTTATTCCCTTCTGGGTTTAGAGCTGAGAAGTTAATTTGGAATAGTAAAACTGGGGGAAAAAAACCAGAAAAAAGGGAAAAATTCTAAGGAAACCCAGTGGTCATGTGCCCTAAGGGAGATGTGGAATTAATTTAGGGGTGATCCTTCACCAGCAGGAATTCTGAGAGCCCAGAATCCTGGGAATCAGCAGCTGCCCCAAATCCTTGGGGCTGGGCAGGTTTTTTTGTGTCTTGGAGGGATTGAAATCAATTGAAATCAATTGAAATCAATTTAAATCAATTTTTAGCCGCTCCAGCTGCCCATCCAGCTGTGCTGCCAGCCTTCTCCTGCCCATTCCTAAGGCATTTTTAGGGCACAGAATTCCACTGGGAGCAACTGGTGCTGACTGGGGAGGGGAGAGGTGACTCTGGACAGGGAGAAATCCTTGGAAAAAAACCCCAAATCTTCCTCCAGAGCCTGATTTTAGTCAGGAGGACAAAGCAGAGGAGGCTGCCCGTTCCCTGCTGGACTCAGAGCCATCTCCAGCAGAGGAGTGGAATTTGGAGGGTTTTTTTGTCCCAAACTGAGGGGTTTTATTCCTTTTATTCCTGCCTTTGTGCCAGGAGCACGCAGGGCTCGGGAGGATGTGTTCCCTGCAGTTTGTTTTTCTGTCTGACCGCAGATGGGCCCTGTTCCTCCCTGGACATTCCCAACATTTCCCCATCCAGCGAAATTCCTGCTTCCTATCGATTCCTTGGGAACAAAACCACCCTAAAACTGGTGAGAGTTGGACCCTAAAACTGGCAAGAATTCAAATTTTAGTTCCCCCTTCCCAAGGAAAGATTTTTTCCTTGTGGAGCTTTTCCAGGCTCTGATGAGCAGCACTTTTACAGCTGAGAATTTGTAATTTTTTTTTTTTTTAATACAATCCTCCGTGTTCAAGCTCTGCCTGGGGCACACGTGGGTCACACCTGGCAGGATGTGTCCCCAAAAATCCATTGAAACGTCCCCATCCTCCCTCTGATGAGCAGGTTCTGCACCCTGAGGTGGCCAATTGGAAATATTTTGGCACTCCCTCGGCAGGTTTTTTATTTTGAGGTTTGTTTTTTTTCTTTCTTTTTCAGCACTCAAATCAATCCTGCCCCATGTGGACTCTTGAATTGCCAAAGGTTTATATTTTTTTTTTTTTTACTTTGTTGGATGCCACATCTCCTGAACAAGCAAACAAAAAAAAAATGTCTCAAACGTGTTTTTGGAGCAGTTTTTTGGGCATGGAGCACGAGTTTGGGTTTGGTTCCAGAGGTTTCTGTGCTGAGGTTGTGTTTGCAGGAGGTTTTCATCTCAAAGCAGGGCTGGGCCAGGAGAATCTGGGGAAAATCCTTGGGAAAACAGGGATCTGAGTGGATCCAGGGAGGAGAGGCTGCAGCTCATTCCAGAGCCCCTTTGGTGGTTGGTTTTATTTTATTTGATTTTTGCTGTACCAATAACTGGAAACTGTCGTCTTTTTTTTTTTTTTTTTTTAATTTTCTCTTCCTTTGGGGTAATTTTTTTTGTGTTTTAGGAACACAGGAGGGCTCTGAGGGTTCCTGCAGTGTGCTGGGGTGGGGGGCTTCCAATATTCCAATCCCTTCCAATATTCCAATCCCAATCCAATATTCCTATCCTTGGGATATATTTTGGGGTTGTTTTAGTATTTTTATTTTCTCCTAGCATGTCCTAACCCCACCAAGCTTTGAAAATGCTTCCTAGAATTGTGCTGACTTCTTTTTTTTCCCCTTTATTTTGTTGTTCTGCTGTTGTTCAGTTGCACAGAGGTTGGTGTTTGGTTTTTTTTTTTTCTATATAAAAATACACTTTTTGAAACGTTGCGTTCTCTGTGAACAGGGTGGAGATTGACTCTTTGTAGCTTTGAAAAAAAAAAAATGAAAAAAATCCTAAATTTTTTTCATTTAAAATTCCCTTTTCCCAAACTTTGTGGGTTTGGTATTTTTTTTTTGTAGCCTGTTGCAGTGTTACCAGATGGCCTTATGTACGTCACAGTGCTTTGTGATGGGTACAGTAGCACATTTAATGCTTCTTCCCCTCTGCTTTTTTACAGCTGAGAAGTTCATTTGGAATAGCAAAACTGGGAAAAAAAACAAAAAAAAAACCAAACAAAAAAAAGGGAAAAATTCTAAGGAAATGCAATGGTTGTGTCCCCTAAAGGAGATGTGGAATTAATTTAGGGGTGATCCTTCAGCAGCAGGAATTCTGAGAGCCCAGAATCCTGGGATCAGCAGCTGCCCCCAATCCTTTGGGCTGGGTGAATTTTGGGTTTTTTTGTGTCTTGGAGGGATTTAAATCGATTTAAATCAATTTTCAGCCCCTCCAGCTGCCCATCCAGCTGTGCTGCCAGCGTTCTCCTGCCCATTCCTGGAGTGCACATCTGGTTTGGGGGCTGATTTCAGGGTGGATTCCTTGAGCTGGGCTCTTGGCAGGTTATTTTTCTTTATTTTGGGGAGGAGCAGATCCTTTCCCCTCTCGGGGTGGAGTTTTTACCTTCCCACTTTTTTTACCTCGCTGGGATATTTTATTTTATTTTATTTTATTTTATTTCAGAACAATCAGAGGTGAAAAACTCCCCCTGAAAAGCAGCAGAAAGGGGGGAAACGTTTCCAGTGGCTTTTTTCCAGAACAGAGTTTTGCATTTTTTCTTTTCTCTATAAATAAATATATATAAATATATATATATAGAGAGAGTACAAATTTCAAGAGGCAAAATTACCTTGTAGTGAGTGTCTGAAACTTCCTGCACTGGAGACTTTTCTGGACAAGACAATTGTAAAAATCACCCCTTTTTTTGTTATTTTTTGTTTTATTTTTTCCAGCTGGGTGACCCTGAGACAGAATTGCTTCTCAGTCTAACTTTTTTTTTTTTTAATTATTATTATTATTTTTAAATACCTTCTTAGAGTATCTTGATGCCATTGTGTTTAAAAGAAAAAAAAAAAAACGATAAAAATAAAAATGCTGGTATGTAATGCAAGTACATAAATAGCCAAAGTTTTCAGTAATTGTTCAGTGTTACTAAATTTTGCTATTATTTAACCTTCTGAGATAACATTTTAGGAAGACCTTCAGCATGTGAAATCATCCTGAGGATTCAAAAGTCTGAGCAGAGTTGGATTAGGGCAGGGATTGAGTCATTTGAGCACATTTCAGGTTTGGGTACAATTCAGAGGCAAAGTTGTTGGGTTTTTTTGGTGTTTTTTTTTTTTTAAATTAAGATGCAAAACTTCCTTTGCACTGTCCTGACACTTCAAAGTGACTCTTTGGGAATTGTTCTTTCAAACATCATGAAGGTCTTTCCTGAGAAATCAGGTGACTTTTTGTTTTTTTGGTTTTTTGGTTTTTTTTCTATTGCTTCGATTTTTGTGCAAAAAAAAAAAAAAAGAGAAAAAAAAATAAAATTCAATGTATTGCAATCTTTTTTTTTAAATATAAAATAATGGGGTGGGAATAGTTAAAGAAAACTATTTTATGTAAGAACTGACAGAGGGATTTTGCTTTGTATAATGCAAGCTGGCTTTAAGAAAAAAAAAAAAAAAGCATTGTAGCAAATTATTCAAGTCAATCATATGTTAATAGTTATGTGCAACCAGACATGCAAAACAATTGTATTTTTTTAAATAAATATTTTTAACAAAGTTTCTGCTCATTTGACTGGGTGGTTTTTTTTGTTGTTGTTTTTTTTCTTTCAGTAGAGAAAATAGAAAGTTGCAGCTGCAGGGGCTGTGACAAGGAGGGAGTTCATCACACCTTGAGGTAAATTATATTTTAAAGGGGTTTTTTTGTGCTATTCTGGTGAAAATTCCCTTAAAATAGGAATTATTTTTTCCCCCTTAAAGTAGCCAAAATAGAGATTGAAATTCTCAAACCCAAGAAACCTGATGGTTAATTTTTTAAAAATTTTTTTTAATTTTTTTTAATTTTTTTTTAATTTTTTTTTAAATTTTTTTTTAATTTTGAAGAGATTCGAGCTCTGCTCTCCCCAATCTGCCAGACCAGCCTCAGAGGTGGTGTAAAAGCTGCCAGCTCTGCTGGGACACAAACTGAGGAGATTCCTTCCCAAACCTGCTCCCTCCTGGAATTGTTTCCTGCTCATTTCCTCTGAGCAGGGCCCAGGGATGTTCTCATGGTGGAAGAACAGATTGAGTTTATTTTTTGAGTTTATTTTTTTGCTGTAATTTTATATTTTTTTTGCAGTCTTTGGTTATTTTATTCCAGAGGAACAGTGGCATCCTGTGGAGCTGGAGGAGAATTGCATCCTGAATGGGCTTGGAATATGAAAATGGAATTCTCTGCTAGGGCTGGAATCAAATTAAAAGGAATTAAAAGAAAATAATTAAAAACCTCATTCCATGGGACACCTGCCCCCAATTCCTGGCCTGGAATTAGGTTTAGTTGTGTTTTAGGATCACAGATTCCAGCTCTGGGATTTGGGGCAGGAGGAGGATCCCTAAACCCAGAGTTCAGCTCCACTGCCCCCATCCAAACTCCCCTCGAGGGAGGAAAATGGCAATTCAACAGCTCCAGGCTCTGCTCTAGGGGACTTTGGGGAGATGTTTGATGGCAGGGAAGAGCTGCTGCTGGGAAAAAATGGGAATTTCCCTGAGAATCTGTGGCTGTCCCATCCCTGGGAGTGTCCAAAGCCAGGCTGGAGGAGCCTGGGACAGGGGGAGGAGGTGTCCCTGCCCATGGCAGGGTGACATTTAAATTCTTCACAATTCTTCAAGTGCCAAAACCACCTTAATTAAGGAAAAAAAAAAACCCAAAAAAACCAACCAACCAAACAAAAAAACCACAAAAAAACCCCAAAAACAAAAACAAAAAAAACCAAACAAAAAAAAAACCCTAAAAGATGAAGAAACTAAAAACAAAGCACACACACACACATAAGAAAAAAAAAAAAAAAAAAAAAAAAAAAAAAAAACCACAAACAAAAAAACCAAACAAAAAAACCAACAAAACACACACACACATAAGAAAAAACCCCACCACAAAAACCCTAAAAAACCATTAAAACCTGCCCAATGGAGGCGTGGGGAGTGAATCCAGCGCGCTGAGCAATTAGCAATCAATCACCTTTAATTAAACACTGCTCTATATACACACCTACATATGTACATCACATACAGCAGTTCAAGCGAGAGCAGTTACATCCAGGAGCTGGATGGAGCCTTTGACAGTCCTGAAAAAATTCCCAAAAAATTCCCAACTTCCAGTCCCTTTCCTGCGTGGGCTGTGGAGTACCTTACACAAGGCACCTGCATGAGGAGATTGCACAGGTGAAGCAGCTGGAGCTTAGCTCCCAAAAATAAAATAAAATTTAAAAAAAAAAAACAAAAACAAAAAATCTCTTTCAGAGCCTCTCTTGGAATTTTATTCTCTGGGAATAAAACTGACCTTTTAAAAATAAAATAATAAAATAAGATATTAAGCTGGAGCAGCTCGAGGAGTGACTTAAAGCGAAATGAACCAGCACAGCTCATTCTTGATTAAAATAAAATAAAATAACAAAGAGAAACTCTCCTCCTTGAACAAAAAGAGGGAAAAAAAAAGGCAAATGATTACTTAAAATCATTTAAAGGCCTGAGCATGCTGAGTAAGACTCTGTTTCTAGAGTGTGGCATATACAGGAGTTAAATGTGCAAATAGAGACAGGTTCTGCCACTGTGTGCACTTTGGAAGGGACAGGAGAGGTGACACCGACCCCAGGCTGCACAAAAATGGATTAAAATTCAGGATTGTGCTGGAAATTCCAGGGGTTAAACCCAGGATTGTGCTGGAAATTCCAGGGGTTAAATCCCAGGATTGTGCTGCAAATTCCAGGGGTTAAACCCAGGATTGTGCTGGAAATTCCAGGGGTTAAATCCCAGGATTGTGCTGGAAATTCCAGGGGTTAAATCCCAGGATTGTGCTGGAAATTCCAGGGGTTATAACACAGGATTGTGCTGGAAATTCTAGGGGTTAAACCCAGGATTGTGCTGGAAATTCGAGGGGCTCCTGTGCACCGAGGGCCAGAAATTACAAAAACAAAAATCATTTCAATGCAGTGACCAAACCAGGAGGAGACCTTCAGTCTTGGATGGAGGAGCAGAGAGCAGCTTTTCCTTCCCACCCTCTGTCCTGAGCAGGTAAAAAATAAAAATAAATTTAAAAAAAAAATTGATTTGCAGGAGGAGCTGCTGTGCAAACCTCCCTCCTTTTAGTCCTTTTAGCCCCTTTAGTCCCAGGCTCAGGCTGACTCTCCCAGGGTTTATTTTTTTGGCACAGCTCCGTGCTCAGCTCGACGTTTCGGGCTCGATTTCCTCCACTCTGCCTCACCCCACCTACTGTGCTTTTGGCTTGCGGAGAACTTGGCGTGATTGAGTTCATTAAAACGTGAAAAATCACCCTTTTGGAAGGAGCAATGCTTTAATTAGGGGTGGGTTTATTGCTAGTGCAGAGCTCAGCCCTCGCTCAGCGCTGGTACTGCCCCGTGTCCTCGGGCACTGCTGCTTTGGCAGGGGACGCCTCGTCCAGCTCTGCAAGACATGAATCCATTATTTCACCCCAAATGGACACTTTAATTCAGGTTAAAGGGGATGGGAGGGAGGTTTTGCCCTAAGAGTGTGTGATTCCATCGCTCCGTGGATGTCCAGCGCTTCCCTGCAGGGATGGGAGAGTCCCTCCCTGGGCACTTCCAATGGGTAACAACCTTTTCCATGAGGAAATTCCTGCTGGAATCCCACCCTGAGCCTCCCCTGGCCCAGCCTGAGGCCGTTCCCTCTCCTCCTGTCCCTGTTCCCTGGGATGAGATCCCAAATCCCCCCGGCTGTCCCCTCCTGGCAGGGAGCTGTGCAGAGCCACAAATTCCCCCTGAGCTCCTTTTCTCCAGGCTGAGCCCCTCCCCAGCTCCCTCAGGACTCTCCAGACCCTTCCCCAAATCCCTCAGGACTCTCCAGACCCTTCCCCAGCTCCTTCAGGATTCTCCAGACCCTCCCCAGCTCCCTCAGGACTCTCCAGACCCTTCCCCAAATCCCTCAGGACTCTCCAGACCCTTCCCCAGCTCCGTTCCCTTCCCAGCCCCTCAAACTGGGGGCCCAGACCTGGGCACAGCCCTCCAGGTGTGACCCCACCAGTGCCCAGCACAGCCCAAGCCACACCTGGACACGTTTTGGGGTTGGTTTTTTTTTTTTTGCCACTCTGCTCCTTTTAGAAAAACAACCAGCAGCTCCAGCCTGGGGTGATAACTCAGAAACCCTTTAGCAGGGAGGTTTTTGCAGAGCCTGACAGCTGCCCTTGGATGGCAGCCCTGCTGATTCCCTGGATTTCAGCCAGGGAGCTGCTGCTGTCTGTGATTCCCGCTTTTTATTTTTTTTTTTTAATTTTTTTTCTTTCCCCTTGCTTCTCCAGCAGAAAAGAAAGCAAACCCTGAGCTGCTGCTGCCAAGGCTTTGTGGGCAAGACAAAGCAGGAAAAGGAGAGAGGAAGCAGCAGCAAAATAAACATTTCCTTGCATTTTTGGCCGAGTGAGGCTGGTGCTGCTCTCGCTCCCATCCCGAAGCGGGGCTGGGGCTCTCTTACCTGCGGAGGGTTTGGGGTACATCCTGTGGAAAAACACCAGCAGGGCGTAGAAGGTAAAGGCCAGGCACCCAAAGATCATCCCACACACCAGGAAACTGTAGCTGCCTCGATCGTGGATAATCTGCAGTGACAAAAGAAGGGAGCAGACCCCGCTCAGATCCCTCGTGGGTCCCCAGGGTGGGAGCTGCCGCCTGACAACTCGAGGCTCAGAAGCACAACTCAGGGTTTGGGTTGTAAATTCCGAATTTATTCGGGGTTTTGCCCCTCTCCTGGCCACTCACCGAGCCCACCAGCAGCTGCAGCACCATCTCCCCGATGCCAGCCCCCGTCACCAGCACGGTTGTGGCACAACCTGCAAGGGAACAGGGCCAGGGGTGGTGGCAGCAGGGGTGACACCGCCAGCAGGGCCACCCCCGTGCTCCTTTCAAGCTTTTTTTTGTGGATTTCACCGCACAAAACCCCACAAATACTCAATGCATATTCCCACTTGGTGTTGAAAATGCCTCTGCAGACCTGCCCTAGTGCAGAAAGGTGGAAGTTAAATTTAAAAAAGCCACGTTTCCTGTCCCCTGCCTGTGCTGGCCGAGCTGAGGTTGTCTCTTGCTGGGAAGGTTTTGGTTTTTTCCCTCAGTGCCCTCAGACAGAGGCTGGCACAGAGCTCCCGAGGAGCTGCCCAGGCTCTGGGGTTCCTCCTCAGGTTATCTGATGTTTTCAGAACCATCCCACTCCAAAACACCATTCCTGCCCCTCCCTGACCTCCCCAAACCAGGAAAACCAGCTGGAATCCCTACCTGGGCTCCTTATTCATCAACAAAACAGAGAATTGGCCACTTCTCTGCAACAAACCCGCCTTCAAAAAATCAAACCTGAACTTCCAGCGCTGCTGAGGGAGGAGGGACAGAGCCGAAAAAAGGAGAATAAGATCCAAAACCACTCACCTCTGTACTGCAGGATGTCCTCGGTGTAGGCCAGCATGCTGGGGAAGGTGCTGCTGAGGAACAGCCCCAGGGACGCCGTGCCCACGAAGAGGAAAACCACGCTGGAGGAGAAGATCAGCAGCAGCAGGAAGGTGATGAGGACCCCGACCTGTGAGCAGCCAGGCAGGAAAAAGCAGTCACAAAAAATGCTGGGTGCAACAGGCTCTTAGAGGGTTTTTTTGGTTTTTTTTTTTTTTTTTTTTTTTTTTTTTTTTTTTTTTTTTTTTAATAGGAAATATTCTGGAGGAGAAAAGAGGTTTGGTTTTAGTAGGAAATAGTCTGGAAGAGAAAACATGCAGGGGATAAAAAAAATAAAAATAAAAATAAATCAGTGTCTGAGGATCTGAATGGCCAAAGAAAATCCGTCTGGCTTTAAAGAATTTGCTAATTTTCATCATGTAATTTGGTAATTAAGTCTCCGTTTCATTGTGTGGAAAGTTAAGCTTTTATCTGAAAAACATACTTTTAAATACAATAGTACCTCCTGCAATATTTACAGGCCTTAATGACTAATAATTCTTTATTCTGCTGAGTACGACTGAATTAATGATCAATAATTACAGAATGAACTCTCAATAAGAGAAACAATTTCCCCTGCTCAGAACGCAGCCACAGCATTAAAGCCAAAAATTTAAATCAGCTTTCCCTCACCTCTGGGCTGTAGGGGAAATCACCAAAACCTCGGGGAAATGCCCGAGTGATCCAGGGCAGGGTCAGCAGAGGGAGCTCTGATATTCCGCCTGGATTTGTTTTAATTGCGGCTCAGGAGAAATTCGGAGCCTAAAGAAGCCGGATTTGAGCTGGAATTCCTTCTGACGATGCCGCCGTGACCCCAGGGGCTGCAGGATCCTACAGGCTCAGTGTCAGCCGGGTGGATTATTGTACTCAGAACATCCCCAAAACCCTTCTGAGGTGTCACAACACCAAAATACAGCCCCAGAATCGCTTCTGCTCCGAGTGAATTGGCAGTAAAATGCTGGTGCTTTTCTTCTTTGTAAGAATTGGGATTGGGATCCTCCTCTCCCTTTTTTCTGCCCTGTCCTGGCACATCCCGAAAGGATCCCTGCCCCTTTCCTGAGGTGTTTTATTAACTCCCTTATTAGCAACCTTTTATTAGCAACCTTTTATTAGCGACCTTTTATTAGCAACCTTTGCCAGCTGCTGCAGCCTGAGCAGGGGGTTTACATTGGATCTGCCTTCCCCTTTCCCGTGGCTGGCCCAGGAATTAATTTTTCCGTGGGTGAAGGGGGTCAGGGAAATAAAAGTGGCATTTTTTTTAGTGCCAACTCTCCTGGTGCTTCCCCAGTTCTCCCAGAGAACTCCACCGAGGAGCGGGCTCAGGAAAGTTGGGCCATCAGCTTTAAATCGTGGCTGGAGGGCACCTTGGGGCTGTTTTATATCACAATGACACTGACTTCAGAAGGCTGAAAATGAGTTTTGTTTTTGGGATGTGTCTCCCTTTTATACTATTCTACACAGACCAATTCGATTGGTGGAACAAACTTCACTCACATTGGTCAGAGCAGAGGGACAACAAAAAGTCCCTCCAAGGGAAAGGAATGAAAACGAAGTTACAATTGTAAAAAACATGTCTCCTCTTAACAGAAAATTCCCTGGGAAAAGATTTTTTTTCTTTTCAGGAATTTCAGAAAATTCAGAAAACTAAATTTCAGAATACTGATTTTTCAAATTTATTTCAGAATTTAAGAAAACTAAATTTCAGAAAACTAAATGTCAGAAATTTCAGAAAACTAAACTTCAGAATCTCAGAATACTGATTTTTTAATTATTTTTTTTCCAGAATTTCAGAAAACTAAATTTCAGAAAACTAAATTTCAGAAACTTCAGCAATTTATTTCTCAATTTCAGAAAACTAAAATCCAGAAAATTCCAGAAAACCAAAACCTCTGGGGCACAAAACCAGGGCCACATCACCTTGTCCAACCCCTCGCGGGGCTGAGAGGAACTTCATCTCCAAACCCACCCAGGACGAGGAAAAGAAGGATTTAACAGGGCTTTAACCCCATCCTCACCACGTTGATGAAGACCATGGTGGCTGGCTTCATCCTGTAGGACACGGGGATGGAGATGAGCCTGCCCAGGGTGATGAAGCCCCAGAAGAGGCTGGGCAGGTACCCGGCCACTTTGTGCACCACGGCCAGCGGCTCCTCCACGGCGTAGCTGTACACGAAGCCAGAGTACTCTCCCTGCGGGAAAAAGTCACCCTGTCACCTCCCTGTGGTAAATGTCATGGATAAATTCGTGTATCGAAGATTTGGTTTATTAAAAGCTACTCTGTGGCGTCTCCGAGATTCCAAGAGCTGTGGTGAAAGCTGTGAAACCACAACTTTTGGGACAGAAATGACACGGAGTGGAGATGGGCCATTCATCAATGATGGGCCTCAACTTCACGGCTGATTGACATCTGATATCGATCTTGATAAGAGATCTGACATCTGATATCAATCCTGATAAGAGATCTGACATCTGATATCAATCTTGATAAGAGATCCGACATCTGATCTCAATCTTGATAAGGGATCCGACATCTGATATCAATCTTGATAAGAGATAAGGAGGATGATCAAATCTCCAGGAAGACCATCAACGTCTTTTCACACTTACAGGAACCCCTTTCAAGATCTTGCTTAGAATTAAAGAAATACATCAATATTTGGATTTTCAATGGACTTAGCCTCAGGATAAATATAAAAACCCTACACCAAGACACAGTGTATGTGGTCGATGTTGGACGGTGCCGTTGTTACTGTCACTCTGCCCACCCAGCGTTCCATCGAGGTTGTCCAATTTTATTGTGGCTTTTTACTTTTTTTTTTTAATTGTTTTTTAATTGTCTTTTTAATTCGTTAAATAAATTCTGTTATTTTTAATTGGCCTCTTCTCATTTCTAACACCTCCCTGTGGGGACTTCAGGCTCCTGTGGCCCCCGTGGTGAAGAGCCTGCCCGTGGTGGAAGCTGTTCCCAGGGTTTGTAGATCCACCAGCAGCAGGGTGAGGGTTTAATCTGCCCTAAAAGGGCGAATATCAAACAGCTGTTCCGGGGAAAATCCCCATCTGTGGAGATCCTCCCTCTCCTCCTGGAGTTCCCCACTCTCCAAAGATCATATTTGGAGCTCAGGGTTGGCCTGGGACATCCCCATACCTCTGTAACCCCTGAGGGTGTCACAGGGGTTTAAAATAAAGCAGGAATCACAGACAGCAGCAGCTCCCTGGCTGAAATCCAGGGAATCAGCCGGGCTGCCATCCAAGGGCAGCTGTCAGGCTCTGCAAAAACCTCCCTGCTAAAGGGTTTCTGAGTTATCACCCCAGGCTGGAGCTGCTGGTTGTTTTGCTACAAAAGGAGCAGAGTGGGACAGGCAAAAATAAAACAAACCCAAAACGTGTCCAGGTGTGGCTTGGGCTGTGCTGGGCACTGGTGGGGTCACACCTGGAGGGCTGTGCCCAGGTCTGGGCCCCCAGTTTGAGGGGAAATGTATAATTTTTGAGGGGCTGGGAAAGGAATGGAGCTGGGAAGGGTCTGGAGAATCCTGAGCAAGGAAAAATTCCAGAGATTTTGGCGACTGAGCTCACCACGATGCCGTCAGTCATGAAGAGAACCAGAGCCCCCGTGATGTGCACGGCGAAATAGGTGAAGGAAGCCCCTCGGAAGTTTTTGCTTTGGCAGCAGCTGAACAAATCCTCGTGACCTGCTGGAGAACAATGCAAAGCAAACTTTGAGCAGAAGGTCCCCCCGGGGCTGGGTGGCTGCCAGCCCTCGGTGGGGTTTGGTTTGTGGGGAGCTGCAGGACAGACCTGACCAGGACCCTGAAGGTGGGGCGCTGCTGGGGGCTCCAGCTCACCCTGACCTTCCTTGGAGCTTCCAGAAGGAAATGGGAATGGGTGTGGGATCTGCCCACAGCCTGGGATCCTGGATCTCCACAGCTGGAGATACCTGCTGCCCCTACTCCCAGGGGTCTCAGCTCTCCACACTCTAAAATCCTTGATGTCCACATTCCAAAAGCCCAGGCTTTCCACACCCCAAAATCCTGGGTCTCCACACCCCAAAATCCTGGATCTCCACACTCCAAAATCCTGGATCTCCACACTCCAAAATCCTGGCCCTCCACACTCCAAAACCCTGGGTCTCCGCACCTCAAAATCCTGGATCTCCACACCCCAAAATCCTGAGCTCTCTACACTCCAAAATCCTGGGTGTCCATACCACAGGATCCTGGATCTCCACACTCCAAAATCCTGAATCTCCACACTCCAAAATCCTGGGTGTCCATACCACAGGATCCTGGATCTCCACACTCCAAAATCCTGGATCTCCACACTCCAAAATCCTGAGCTCTCCACACCCCAAGATCCTGGGTTCTCCTGCCTCTTCTCTTCCTGCAGCTCCTGCTCCTCTTCCCGTTTCAGGGCTCCACGTTTCCAGCCCCCTCTCCCAGCAGTAACACCCTGACCAGGACACTCCTGGCCCAAATCTGCTCATCCCTGGAGCTGCCCCAGGGCAGAGCCCGGCCCAGGAGCGCTCCCATTCCTTGGGTAAAGGAGATTACACCCCACAAGGCACCTTTGGGAAAGGGACACACACACACAGAGCTCCTGGGCCTCCCCACATCTCAACTCTCCCTCACCTTGGAGAATTCCCTGAAATCCCCTTTTGCTGCCCGGGGGCAAAGCCGCGTCTTTCCAGGAATAACACGGAACACTTCCCGCTGGCCTAAAGCGTTATTTACTTCTGAGATTCACTGTTTACCCAAAGAATTGACTCTGACACGTCTCTCCTGGGCAGGAAAGAACAATGTCACCATTGTCCCCAAGGCAGGGCGCAGCCATGAGCTCAAGGGCAAACTATTGCTGGATTTCACTTCTCCCCTCAGACAAGGGAGGGGAAATGTATAATTTCTTACTCCTTTCCTATAAAAATCAGCGTCTGCGGCACAGTGACGACTTTTAAAGGCAACAATTAATAAGAAATGTGACCCAAACCCACGGGGAAATGAAGGGGCACAACTAAAGGCTTGGGGCTGGCTTTGGGGTGGCTCAGAGAAACACGGAATGGAGCAGCACAGCCTGGAGACCTCATTAGGATCAGGACATCAATCTCTGCCCAAGACTCCTGCTAATTTCAGCTCAATTTGGCACCAAATGGATTGTTTGACTACTCCTGGATCAAATCCCTGCGCACACTTTGAACCTTTCCTCCTCAGGGCGCAGCGCCGCATCTCTCCTTACACCCACACATGGCCAAAACGGGCTTTTTCTCCCCAAAAAAACCCAGGAGAGGGGCGTGTCCAGCTCACCTGCGGCTGTGTGGGGCCTCTGGGCAGCGGTGGAGAGCTCGTCCTTGTCCCCAGGCCGTGTCTCCAGGGCCAGCTCGTCTGCTGACAGCAGCGGGTGGCTGCTGCCGTTGAAGCAGGGCACCATCCTCTCCTTGTAGAGCAGGAAGAACACGGCGATGGGCACGGGCAGCTGCCGAGGGCACAGAGGGGTGGGATGAGCATCCCGCAAAACCCAAAACCCACGGCCAGGCTCCCCCAGCAGCGGGGTTTGAGGTGCTGCGCTCACATTCCACACGGGATGTGCCCGAAGGGAATTGCGAGAGCGAGGAGAGGTGGGGATGGGATAAGGAGATGGTGAGAGACGGGAGAAAAATTGAGGAAATTGGGAGAAAAGTCTCCTGCTCTGCTGGGATGTCACCACAGCCAGTGCCAGGCTCCAGCATTCACCTGGAAACGGGCACCAGGACCCCGAGAGAAACGTCCCAAAGCATCACCTCAACCCTGAGAACCCCAAACGTCCTGGTGGTGTCCAGCCCTGGGCTGCTCCTGCCCGAGGGATGGACCCACAGGGCGGGGGAAAGGAGCAGGAGCTGGAATTCTGCTGGAGGGAAGGAGAAGCTGCTCCCTGCCCCGTGCCCGGCCATTAGCAGGGGTTGCTCAGCGCCTCCTGAGAGAGGAGCCCGCGGTTCCCAGGCCAACAGGGACAGCTCTGCTGCAGCCCAGCGAGCTCCAGCCGCCCCTCAGCACGGCCTCAGCACAGCACGGAGGGTCCAGCCCCGGCTCCGAGCTCCTCTGCGCATCCAGGGATGCTCCAGCCTTCCAGGGTCCCACCACAATTCCAGCAATCCCACCCCGCATCCCCCTTCCCGCATCCACGGGGCTGCAGGACCCACTCCCAGCGCACACCCACGACTCCGTCCTGCCTCCAAATCCACAGGGAATCGCGATTTTTGGTTTTATTTTTCTCCCCTGCTGAGGAAACAGAGGGAAGAGAACGAAGTCTCCTCCCAGCACAACCCAGCGGTGTTTACACTGCAACCAACCGGGGGAGAAAGCCAGGAAATCCTAAGTGACAGCTCATTCCCTTGTTTTCTACATGTCTGGGAGCAAGTGTGAGCTCCAGCTCCGAGTTTCCTGCCTTTTGTTGGCTCGTGGCATGATTTAAATGTATGGAGAACTCCCCCCTTCCCTCACACCCCGCCCCTCGCGCCTGAATTCATTTATGAGGCTTGCATTGTTCTGGGAACAATGGGAATAGGAACAGTGAGTTCGGTCCCATGGAAGAAAAACGCATTTGCTTGATAGTTCTGATCCTTCCGGAGGTCAGGACCAGATTTCAATTCTTCTGAATTGCAGATCTAGCAAAAAATATTCCTCCCCCCTCCCTTCAGAGAGCCTGGCCGTGCAGATAACAGCCCTGGGCGCTCCCAGCCTCCAGCAGGACACGGCCCCAGGTTGGGATTCCCCAGTTCCCAATCCCACTGTGAGTGTATCCCTGAGCCCCAGTTTGGGATCCCCCAATTCCCAGTCCCACTCTGGGTGTAAATCTGAGCCTAAATTTGGGATTCCTCAATTCCCAATCCCACTCTGGGTGTAAATCTGAGCCCAAATTTGGGATTCCCCAATTCCCAGTCCCACTCTGGGTGTAAATCTGAGCCTAAATTTGGGATTCCTCAATTCCCAATCCCACTCTGGGTGTAAATCTGAGCCGAAATTTGGGATTCCCCAATTCCCAGTCCCACTGTGAGTGTATCCCTGAGCCCCAGTTTGGGATTCCCCAATTCCCAATCCCACTCTGGGTGTAAATCTGAGCCTAAATTTGGGATTCCCCAATTCCCAGCCCCACTGTGAGTGCATCCCTGGGCCCAAATTTGGGATTCCCCAATTCCCAGCCCCACTCTGGCTGTATCCCTGCTCTCCACACCCTCACCTTTAAATCCAGCAGGTCCTTTTTGCTTTAACCAGGCTGGGACACTTTTAGGATGTCCCACCCACGACTGATCCCAATCCCATCCCTGACCATCCCTCCTGGACAGCCACATTTTAGTGCCACAACCTTTTTCTCCAAAATTTCCTTCCCAGGATATTTTTGCTGCTTTTTTGGGGTGGGTTTTTATTTTACTTTTTTTTTTTCTTTTTGGCAAGAAGATTTTCTCTTCCCAAAGGACAAAGGGACAATCAGAACCCTCAATTCCCTGCGCCCACCACTCCAGCTCCACTTCCCAAATCCCCAGAGCCGTTCCTTTCCCTGGCAGCTTTTATCCATCCTCAAAAACTCCACAAGTTGCCTCATCCCCCAAGCTCAGCGCGGGGATATTCCGGCTCCTTCCTTCCCTCCCGCTGCTATTTCAGTGTTTTCCCCGCAGGAATCCGGGATTATTCCCTGCCATTGTATCCCAGGCTCCTTTGGAGCAGCCGGAGCACAATGGAGAGTCCCACACCTCCCCTGGGAAAGCACCTTCCGGACAAACACATCCCTCCCCGAGGAACATTTCCCTGAGTTTTTTAAGCCCCTCTCACAAACCGCTGCTGAGTGATGAAATTTCCTTTCTGTGGGAGAAGTGAATTTTAAAATATGACGGTTTTTTTTTTTTTTTTTTTTTTTTTTTTTTTTTTTTTTTTTTCCCCGAAATCGGGATGAAAAGGAAAAAAAAAAAAAAAAAAAAAAAAAAAAAAAAAAAAAAAGTTTTTTTTTTCTTGTTGAGTGAAAGATTTTGGCTGGGAGCGATCCAAGCGCTTTGTTTTGATTATGCTGAGCCGCTTCATTTTCCCAAAGCAAACCCATTCTGCTTCAAAAACATCGGCCCAACTCCGCTGTCAGCTCCAGAGCACTTGTGCCAGAGTCAGATTGAGACATTTCCACTCTAAACAAAAGCAAGAGCTCGAAATGAATCATTTCAGCTCGTGCCTTGTCAGAATCCGTACAAAAACCGGGATGGAAATGTGGGATTTGGCCGTTTTATAACCCAGCTGCTACTCCTGGTTTCCATTTCTCTCGTTAACTCTTTTCATCCACCCCCCTGGAGGTTTAAAAACCCTCTTCCCGTCGCCTTCCTCTGCTGTTTCCACCTGGAAAAGGATCAGCACTTTGGAGCTGAGCTGCTCCCAGCACCTCCAGTGGGTTGGGGCGGGTTTAAACACGGAATAAAACCAGCTCCCTCCGCGAGGATTTGGGAAAGGCGACCACGGCTTGGCTGGGGAGCTGAGCACATCCAACTCCGCGCTCTGTGTTTGTTATTTCACCCTGATCCAAAACAAACCCATCGGTGTCCCAGCCTCCTTTCCACGTCCCTGGTGTTCCCCCACAGCCCGTGGGGATCCTGGGAATTCTGTATTCCGCCCACCTGCCCGTGCGTGCGGCACTCGGAGCCTGTCCTGATGCTCAAACCCACCGCCTGTGGTGCCAAAATACCCCCCAAAAATATCCACAGGGCCCTGCTGGGGACGGGGAGGGGTCTGGAAATTCCCACGGGTGTCCCCAAATCACACGCACCATCGGGTTCAAAGCAGGTGTGAAACTCTGCTTCCGGAGTGAAGGGGTTCGCTGGGACCCGCTGGCTCTGGGGTGAGAAAAAGCACATTTCCCGCGGCACAGACAGAGCTGGAGGTAATGAACGCTGCCTCTCCTCCCAGGCTGGGCCTTTTCGGGTCACTCTGCCCAGAAACTCATCCCAGCACCTGCCCGAGCTCCTCCCATGGAGCAGGGACATTCCCAGTATGGAGCAGGGACATTCCCAGTATGGACCAAGGACATTCCCAATCCGGAGCAGGGACATTCCCAGCACAGAGCAGGGACATTCCCAACACGGAGCAGGGACGCTCCCAACACAGACCTGGGACATTCCCAGCACAGATCTGGGACATTCCCTGTCCAGAGCAGGGACATTCCCAATCCAGAGCAGGGACATTCCCAATCGGGAGCAGGGACATTCCCAATCCAGAGCAGGGACATTCCCAGTCCGGAGCAGGGACATTCCCAATCCAGAGCAGGGACATTCCCAAAACAGAGCAGGGACATTCCCAGCACAGACCAGGGACATTCCCAATCCAGAGCAGGGACATTCCCAGTATGGAGCAGGGACACTCCCAGCACAGACCAGGGACATTCCCAATTCACAGCAGGGACATTCCCAGCACAGACCAGGGACATTCCCAGCACAGAGCAGGGACATTCCCAAAACAGAGCAGGGACATTCCCAATCCAGACCGGGGACACTCCCAGCACAGACCAGGGACATTCCCAATCGGGAGCAGGGACATTCCCAATCGGGAGCAGGGACATTCCCAACACAGACCAGGGACATTCCCAGCACAGACCAGGGACATTCCCAATCGGGAGCAGGGACATTCCCAAT
Source organism: Sylvia atricapilla (assembly GCF_009819655.1). NCBI lineage: Eukaryota > Metazoa > Chordata > Aves > Passeriformes > Sylviidae > Sylvia > Sylvia atricapilla. The sequence goes on from NC_089164.1 coordinate 1,795,344, forward strand.
CCAGACCGGGGACACTCCCAGCACAGACCAGGGACATTCCCAGCACAGACCAGGGACATTCCCAATCGGGAGCAGGGACATTCCCAATCGGGAGCAGGGACATTCCCAATCCGGAGCAGGGACATTCCCAGCACAGACCAGGGACATTCCCAGCACAGACCAGGGACATTCCCAATCCGGAGCAGGGACACTCCCAGCACTCACGTTGATGAGGGCCATGATCCAGAAGGCGTAGGACACCCGTGTCACCACCAAGCCCTTCATGGGCAGGTCGTAGTGGGACAGGTTGCCGGGGTGGTGTGGCAGCAGCGACTTGCGGATGTGCGGGAGGTTGCTGGAGGCGTTGGCCGTGCCGTTGGCCAGGATGCAGTTGGTGTCCGACAGGAAGGGGTCGGCGATCAGGGGGCTCAGCAGGGCCCCGAAGCCCACGAAGAAGTGCAGGGCCTGCAGGAGGTGACACGCTGGAGCAGGAGGGTGGCAGAGCTCCCAGCTCCTCCTCATCCTCAGAGGAATCAAGGAGTTAATTGGGTTGGGAAAGGTTTTTTGAGGTCATCGAGTTCAACCCGTCATGTCACTTTGTCACCAGATCTGAGTGTCACTTTCCTCAGACACCTCCAGGGATGGTGACACCACCATCCCAGTGCCCAAACACCTTTCTGGGGAGGAATTCGTCCCAAATTCCATCCTAAACCCGCCTGGAAGGGGTGAGGGCGCCATGGTGACACAGCCACCTCCAGGAATGGTGACGCCACCATCCCAATGCCCAACCATTCCTTCCAGGGAAGGAATTCCTCCCAAATTCCATCCCAAACCTGCCCAGGGCAGTGAGGGGCCCACACAGTGCCATGGTCAGGCTTTCAATTCCTCCCAAAATCCATCCCAAACATTTCCAGGGGGAAAGGGTCGAGAGCCCCACAGTGCCAGGTCAGGCTTTCCTCAGACACCTCCAGGGACAATACCTCCACCATCCCAACCCTTTCTGGGATGGAATTCCTCACAAAATCCATCCCAAACCCGCCCAGGGCAGTGAGTGCCATGGTCAGACTCTCTTTAAACACCTCCAGGAATGGTGATGCTGTCATTCCAACTTTTTCTGGGAAGGAATTCCTCCCAAAATCCATCCCAAACCCGCCCAGGGCAGTGAGTCCCATGGTCAGACTCTCTTTAAACACCTCCAGGAGTGGTGATGCCGCCATCCCAGCCCATTCCGGGCAGGAATTCCTCCCCAATCCCATCCCAAACCTGTCCCGGGAGGGCTGAGGGCCCCGCTCTCACCTGCAGGAAGATGGCAGAGTCCTTCTGGTAGATCTTGACCAGCTGCATGTTGGAGATGGTGTCGATGCAGCCCATGGCCA